>NC_057796.1:323499585-323743341 GCF_018294505.1 Triticum aestivum | reverse complement strand
AGAGGAGTAGATAGATTACTATCAAGATCGAGGTGCCGCCCTACTCCTTTGGTGTCGGGTAGTGTGTGTGCGTGTGTGTGTGTTTGAGAGAGAAGCCAGTCGATAGATTAGTATCAAGGTCGAGGTGTCACCCTACTCCTTCGGTGTTGGGAAGTGTGTGTGTGTGGTTGTGTGGGTGTGTGTGTCGGGGGGGGGGGGCAGTGACACTTACATATCCCTACTCTTATAAAAACAGAGTTGGTGATGATGGTGTTCCTGCCATCCTGCAATATAGGCCATCCGATTTATATCCGACGGATAGGAAGGAAACTGTGGCAATTTTGCAAAAAGATACCCACACCCCTCTCCGCATTTGAAAATAAGGCATTCCCTCATTCATCCTTTTCTCCCACAAGATAAACTACTCATAAAAATGCATCTTGATGTTCCGTGCAACGCATGGGCATCTTGCTAGTAGGGAGAAGGAGTTTGTGTGACACATATGTAGCTATATTAAGGGATAGGTAGATAGCATTTATGCGAGGCATACTTAAAGCATCACGAAGATAAACAAAATGGTGTGCATGCAAGTGCCGGAAAAATGAAGCGAGAAACAATGTGTGTGTGTGTGCGCGCGCGCGCGTGTGTGTGAGAGAGAGAGAGGGAGAGAGAGAGAAATCTCAAAACAAAAGGTGCTCTGCCAGAATCCCATTGTATGTATTCATATGGTTCCGGAACTCGAGTTAACCTTAGGCATATGTGTGAGAGACATTATTATACTTTGAGACATTAGTGGCGGTGGGTGGGCGGAATTAAAGGGGTGGGCGTGTTCGGCAGAGGGAGCGTGTGTGTTTCTGTGTGAGAGACTTGTAGGACGGGGTAGAAAGACGAATTCTAACCTTGACGGAGGGAGAGAAATACACGAAGTGCGCCTGTGTGATTCCGATGCCCACAGGGAAATGAGATATGTATGCGTGTGAGAGAGATTGCACAATTCATTCACGTATCACTATCTAGCGATCGTGGACGTGCATCGCTTGAACATAAATCAATATCTACTTCGTATCGTGGCCAAAGGTACAATATCGATTTGATGCTATAAAGATTGGACACTCACATATCACATTTTTTCTATTTAAATAAACCTTTTCAGTTGGGCATGCCAAAGTTACAGTGATGTTTCTTCAAACAACCAATGTAGCTATCATGTACATGCACCATTGTTACTCTTGCATTCAAAATCATTAGTCTTGGATGATTTAAGGTTCTATTATGAAGTAATATATGTAATATTCATATATGAATTCAACGGGTACGCAATTTATGAAATGGAGGCTATGTAATCATATGAGGTAACACTTTTAAGTAGCGGACTACAATATCCATTTCTTTTTGTGCGCCTCTACACTAACACGTCAATGCATTATGTTTAAAGTAAATAACCAATTGCACTAAATTATCTATTTACACGAGAAATACATTGGCTGAGCGTTTGATCCCTTTTTTGGTGAACGCGCCACTACACCCGTACGATTGGTCACGCCCGTGTGAACGTCCAAGTTATCAGCGCATCATCCCAAGTTATTGTCTTTTTTTCTGGGGTGGACTTCACACTAGTTATTAACTGCTGACGCATGCCCCGTGTACACAGTCTCGCATGACCTTCCCGCTAGCACGGTCCAAAATTAGTTGAAACTGGGTACGAACGATCCCGCGGGCGGCAAAATCTCCCGCCTCCTTCTAAAATTTCCGCCACCTTAGTCTTTTGCATGCGAAATTCCCCTTTTGTCCTTGGTGCACGGAGACCAACAGTTACTATACCACCCTCATCTACATAATAGGTCGGGGCTGCTTTGGTAACTTCCGGTTCCCCCCACTACACGGCACCCCCATTTCCTCTCCCCCTCCCGCAAAAATGACTAACTCCACAGCACCAGAGCATCTCACATCACGCCATCCGTACTTCTCGGCCTTTCTCCCCTCCCCTCTCGAAACCCTAGACTGCTCATCCACCGGCATACCAGAGCCCATTCACTGCCAGCGGCGTCCACATCGCCGGATCTGCTTCTGCGACCGCATCTACCCCTCCCACCTCCCCTAGAAACAAGTAGACTGCTCATCCACCACTGTACCACATCCCATTCAGTGTCGGCCTTGTCCACGGCGCCGGATCTACTTCGCCGGTACTCTCATCAACCGCACGCATCTGCAGCGGCTCATTCGTACTCCCCACCGGAGACGCTTCGTCCACAGCCCCCGGAGCCACCCCACCGACGCCCCCGTCGACGGCCTCTGATCCTCTTCGCCGACACCTTCCTCAACCCTATCGGAGCCGCTTCGCCGACACCATCGTCAACCCCACCGGAGTAGCTTCGCCTATACCATTCTCAACCCTACCGGCTCCGCTTTGCCAACTCACAAGTCCACGGCCTCAGATCCGCTTCCTCGCACCCTCATCCAACCTACCGGAGGAGCTTCTGACGCCCCGTCCACGGCCGCAGATCCGCATCATCTACACCATCCTTAACCCAACCACTGGAGCAGCTTCACCTACGCCCTCATCCACGGCCACAGATCCGCTTCGCCCACACCGTAGTCCACCCTACCAGAGCCGCTCCACAAACACCCTACTCGACGGTTCTAGATCTCCTTACCGGACCCCGACAACCAGCGCAGCATCATCACCCTTGACGTTTCTAACCTGGTTCCCACCGTCTGGCAAGATGCCAAGCACCCGCACGGCCTAGGTACTTGTCACCTTTAAACCCGTCCAGCATCACCTATCCGATGTACTTCAAATATACTAACAGGTCGTTGTTACCTGTTATGCAGCTGGCAAAAACTACAAGGACAATGTTTCTTCTGGATGTAACAGCTTGGCCAACCAAGATCCTGGACCGAGGCATTGCTATGATCTTGTAAGCGCGTCTCTCTCTTGTATTGTTCTGTGCCTGCCAGCGTGCTTTGCTAGGATTTTTGACCAGTAATCCCTTTGTGCAGACAATGGTTTCTACTACCGGCTGCTAAATTAGATATGTAGATGTCATACATGATACTACCTCGTACCTCCGTTCCTAAATATAAGTCTTTCTATAGATTCCACTATACGCTACATATGGAGCAAAATGAGTGAATCTACACTCGAAAATGCATCTATATACATCTGTATGTGGTCCATACTGGAATCTCTACAAAGACATATATTTAGGAACAGAGGCAGTACATTACACAAAATCATAGGTGGCATGTAGGAATTCCAGTGCACTACATTAGGCTCCCTTAGAGCGCCTGCTAGTCCAGCACACAGAGTCATGGCTAGTTTATGCTACGCACACAATCATTAATTGGTGGTTTAAATATGCGCAAGGGATATGCAATGTATTAAAATGTAGAGATGTCTGAAATTAGCCGTGTCAACTTGCAGATAGGGTTACAGAATGAAAAAGTACAAGATGTATGTGGCAATTTCATGGAACATCGCAAAAAAAGGAGAGCCAGTGGTGAGCCTATACAGTGTGCTATGGTACGTCACTCCTCCATTGCAATCATCGTGACATGTTATTTGTATGTTAGTTCAATTGGCCAAGTTTCTTAGGGACAGTTATTACGAGTTATCCTAAGAAAATAAGCACCTGTGAATATAAGCTCCATGTAATAAGCCAACCAGTTCTTTTCATTGTGTTTTCAGCTTATCTTTGGTATGATCAGTGAAAAGTCTAGATTGCATTATATTTTTTTCATTTTGCTACCCATATGAAAATTAATTTGACTTGCAAACATCACAAATTGAACCCAGTGCAGTAATTAATATGATAGGAAAACAGACCATCACTATTTGCTCAAAATGCAAATACAAAGATACCATCTACTTGGCACAATCTACTTTGGTCAATGTTTTCCATAGAGATCCCATTGCCTACGAACGAAGAATGCATGACCCACATTTAAATGAAGAACAATTATTTATTGAAATTCGATGGTCCAAGTGGCTGGTTATTATCATATAGCAGCACCACCTGAAAGCATCATATAGCAGCAGCAGCAGCTCATAGCAACTCATCATACAGCAGCAGCAGTGTGCAATTCATCATATACCAGCAGCAGCTCATAGCAATTCATCATATAGCAGCAGCAGGAGCAGCTCATAGCAATTCATCATATAGCAGCAGCAGGAGCAGCTCATAGCAATTCATCATATAGCAGCAGCAGGAGCAGCTCATAGCAATTCATCATATGGCATCAGCAGGAGCAGCTCATAGCAATTCATCATACAGCAGCAGCAGGAGCAGCTTATAGCAACTCAACATATAGCAGCAGTAGCTCATAGCAATTCATCATATAGCAGCTGCAGCAGCTCATAGCAATTCATCATATAGCAGCAGTAGCTCATAGCAATTCATCATATAGCAGCAGCAGGAGCAGCTCATAGCAATGCATCATATAGCAGCAGCAGAAGCAGCTCATAGCGATTCATCGTATAGTGGATCAGAATGAAAATTTGGCAAAAAATCAAAGGAGATCCTCACCTTGTTGGATGAGCTCATCCTTCAACAGCACCTCAAGGCCACGGCTTGGGAGGTGGGGAGGGGGAATAAGGTGCCTTCCGCAGTGTGGCATCAGCCATAGTTGTGCAGCGCCTGCCGGAGTAGTGCGTTGGACGAACCACAGTGGATCAGCTGCTGGAGACCATGAGAATGAGGAGCAGCGCCAGAGGGAGGAGCAACCAGGGAGATTTGCCCCTACCTGCAGGCCATGTAGCCTAGCTGGATAGAGCATCGTCGAGGACCAGGCCAGATGGGACCAGTGGCGACAGCTCGCTGGAGGAACCCTAGTGCTGCAGGCAGGGAATCGAGGTAGAGGGAAAGGGGAGAGGAGATGCAAGCGGGCAGGGCAATGAACGCTTGCGTGTTTGTTTTTACTTGAGGGTGAGGTGTGACGCGGGCGTCAGCAGTTGCATTTTGAGTGTAATATAGGCAGACAATAGAGTCATTTCACTATTTCCCTTCCCTTCAATTTTTAGTGAGGTTCTACCCGAAACACCCCCCTCCAAAGCGAAATTAGTTAAGCCCAAGCCCATAACTCAAAAATGACTTCTTTACATCTTTTATGGCTTATTTTGACAAGAAGCCCTGAAAAGGCGGAATAGAACTGGCCCTGAACCTGCAATTCAACTGTGCGTGCAATGATGAATCACTCCTGCCTGTTATAGTGTACATTTAGGCATCATCATACATGGCATAACCTAATACATGTGCATTCCCTTGTAGAATCTGGAATATGCAATGTTTATGTTAGTTCATATGTTGCACATGATGTTTAAATGCCCCTTAAATCTGGTCAGTCAAGTGATGGTCTTTAAGCCTCCTTCTTTGCTTCTTTTCTTGATATGTAAGATTTGCTCACACATCTGTTCAATTGCTTGTTTGCATCAGCCAGCCATACTAGGACTGTTTGCTTTGTTTACTTGCTGTTCTTGACCTAACACTCTAACAGAGCTTGTCAACGATTTAAACACTAAGGGCTGCTGTAGTGGGGCCTTTTCTAACTCATAGGTGACATAACGGTTTGGCTGTACACTAAAGTAGGCTCTCCAAGAGTACCTGGAGATCCAGTTTGAAGGTATGCCTAGTTTTTACATAGTGCAAACATAGTAAATGCTCATTTCATTGTGTGCAAGTGCAAGAGATGCGGCATGTTTCATTATGTGGTGTTGTTTTGTTAAAATCTCATCCTTTTGTGTTCACAGACTGGAAAGTATGCATATTTATCTTCCAAGGAGACGAGTAACTAGTTTCTGTCACCTTGCAGAGGGGGTGCAATGAAGATAATATTGAGGATTTCCAAGTACAAGATGTTAGGTAGGAGCCTTGCAAGAGAAGTAGGAGCTGCGCTGAGCCTCTTCAACCTGTTAAGGTAAGTCACTGTATCCAACTCAACAGTTCAATTCCTTGTTTGTTTCAGGCATAGTTAATTTGCTCTTTTCAATTGTTTTATTTGTCCTCAGTTAATGAGATGCCCAAAGAACGATGCCTGCTGTTGGGTACTTGTAGAACTATTAGTTGACATAATTAAAGGCCTTACCATTTAATTACTCTACCGAAGTGTGCCTGAAGCTTTGAAGTCTATTAACCAACTATTATTACATGAGGCTCACAATCTAGTTTATACTAGGCTAATGATTGCATAGTTTTGCTTGCTGTAGTATGTTTGTATGAAACCCTCTGCTGTTCATTATGCTCCCTAAGACTTTAATTGAGCTACAGAATGGCCAACTGCTTGCTTACTTCTACGCAACGTGTTGTCTAAATTTGTAACTTGTCTGTGTTTTGGATTGGGCCCCAACATCATGCTCCTCTGGTGAGCTAAGAGAGATTTCTGTATGCAGGCTGCACAGACTACCTTTTTTATAATTTTTAAAATATCACCTGCTTATGCTTCATGACGTGTAACATTATTGTTAGTCCTGTTTTGCCATGTACAAAATAGTCTGTCTTGCTCGCTTCACTATTGTAACTATATTTTTGCCCTATTCATGTGTACTTACAGAAACATTTCAGGATGAAGTGACATCAACACAAAGATCTGCGAGCAGTGCGGCATGGCCGTTACCGAATGATTATGGATTGGAATTAGAATGTGCTGATGTTCTCGAGCATCAACTAGAGGTGGGAAGACAACGTGTACATGATTCTCAACGTACAATCAACAAGTTGAGACTAGACATGCAGGTATTAGATGCAGGAGTCAAAAAAATGAAACAAGACATTGAGGTAACAACGAAGGAATTGGAGATTTTGCAGACTGAAATTTTTGCTATCTAAATCCGGCCAATCCTATTTTCTGAAGAGATTATAGTTCAAATGGTAAGTTATGTTGATGTGCGTCCATGATGTATGAGCTGTATTTGCCCAGTGTATGTAATTTGCTGTTTGTGTATGCTTTATTATCACTAGTGTCAAACCATAATGCCCAGTGGGTATAATCGGCTGTAATTTCTTTATTGTATAGTGTAGGATTATTCTATGTTTCTATGCCTTAGTCTCTTTATTGTATAGTGTATGTTTTTAGAGGTAATAGTATAGAGTAGGATAATTCTTTGAATATGATATATCGTTCAAACGGGGGCCAACTCACCCAAACGTTGTAGTGACCATGGCCCTCCACAGGCCGTATGATCCATGGGCCATCTACGGGACGGACGATCCATGGCCTTCTATGGCCGTCGAATCCGTGGGCCTTCTACGGGTTGTCGGATCCATGGGCCTTCTATCGGCTGTCGGATCCATGGGCCTTCTATGGGTCGTCGGATCCATGGGCCTTCTATGGGCCGTTGATACGTCTCCGTCGTATCTACTTTTCGAAACACTTTTGCCCTTGTTTTGGACTCTAACTTGCATGATTTGAATGGAACTAACCCGGACCGACGCTGTTTTCAGCAGAATTGCCATGGTGTTATTTTTGTGCAGAAACAAAAGTTCTTGGAATGACCTGAAACTTCACGGAGAATATTTTTGGAATTAATAAAAATATTGGCGAAAGAATCAAGGCCAGGGGGCCCACACCCTGTCCACGAGGGTGGGGGCGCACCCTACCCCCCTGGGCGTGCCCCCCTTCCTCGTGGGTCCCCTGGTGCTCCACCGACCTCAACTCCAACTCTATATATTCACGTTTGGGGAGAAAAAAAATCAGAGAGAAGGATTCATCGCGTTTTACGATACGGAGCCGCCGCCAAGCCCTAATCTCTCTCGGGAGGGCTGATCTGGAGTCCGTTCGGGGCTCCGGAGAGGGGAATCCGTCGCCGTCGTCATCATCAACCATCCTCCATCACCAATTTCATGATGCTCACCGCCATGCGTGAGTAATTCAATCGAGGCTTGCTGGACGGTGATGGGTTGGATGAGATTTATCATGTAATCGAGTTAGATTTGTTAGGGTTTGATCCCTAGTATCCACTATGTTCTGAGATTGATGTTGCTATGACTTTGCTATGCTTAATGCTTGTCACTAGGGCCCGAGTGCCATGATTTCAGATATGAACCTATTATGTTTTCATGAATATATGTGAGTTCTTGATCCTATCTTGCAAGTCAATAGTCACCTACTATGTGTTATGATCCGGCAACCCCGAAGTGACAATAATCGGGACCACTCCCGGTGATGACCATAGTTTGAGGAGTTCATGTATTCACTATGTGTTAATGCTTTGGTCCGGTACTCTATTAAAAGGAGGCCTTAATATCCCTTAGTTTCCAATAGGACCCCGCTGCCACGGGAGGGTAGGACAAAAGATATCATGCAATTTCTTTCCCATAAGCACGTATGACTATATTCGGAATACATGCCTACATTACATTGATGAATTGGAGCTAGTTCTGTGTCACCCTATGTTATAACTGTTGCATGAATAATCGCATCCGGCATAATTCTCCATCACCGGTCCAATGCCTACGAGCTTTTCACATATTGTTCTTCGCTTATTTACTTTTCCGTTGCCACTGTTACAATCACTACAAAACTATCACTGTTACTTTTGCCATCGTTACTGCTACTTTGCTACTAAATACTTTGCTGCAGATATTAAGTTATCCAGGTGTGGTTGAATTGACAACTCAACTGCTAATACTTGAGAATATTCTTTGGCTCCCCATGTGTCGAATCAATAAATTTGGGTTGAATACTCTACCCTCAAAAACTGTTGCGATCCCCTATACTTGTGGGTTATCAGCCGTCGGATCAATGGGCCTTCTATGGGCCGTTGGGTCAATGGGCCTTCTACATCCCGTAGGATCCATGGGCCTTCTATGGGCCGTCTCATCTATGGGCCTTGTACGGGTCGTATAAGGGGTCGTAAACGGGCTAGAGTGGAAATCGTACGTTTTATGGGCTGACCATAACGGGCCGTTAATAGGCCGTATTTGATGATGCTATGAAAATGGCCCAACAGATTAACGGGCCACAAACGGACCGACTGTATCCACGGGCTGAATTTGGCCCACAAGCGGAAAAGGCCAGTAACGGGCCGTAAGTAACTGAATGCTGGAAATGAGCCCAAGAATAAATGGGCCCTAAGAAGGCCGAAAGGTAACACGGGCTGGAAATGACCCAATGGAATAATGGGCCGCTAATGGGTATAAATCGATACATTGTTCATACGGGCCGGTTTCACCACGGGCCACTAATGGGCCAAGAGTTACAAAGGGACTCATATGGGCCGAAATACGTCATGGGACATACATGGGCCGGAAGTTACAATGGGCTGGAATCATATTGGACGGCCCAGATGATGCTACTGGGCCTAATTCCGTTAGGCCGTAACGGGCCGTGAGTTAGCGGGCTGTAAATGGGCTATATGCGAACATGCCGTTAACAGGCTTTCTGTGGGCCGGCCTGCCACCTTTTAACCAAGTCAAACAGGCCGGCCTTTCATAGGAATGGGCCTCTGTTGGGCCGTGCCACGTGTCGACGTATCATAGGCGCCTTGCGTCCAATGAGTGGATGACATATGTGCCAACGGTGAGCCGACACGTGTTTCCTCCAGCCAATGATGATTTTACACGTGGAAAATCCCCATTGGTCGGGGCTGTTAACGGGTTATTGGATCCAAAACCGGACCCGGTAGCTTCACGGTGTTCCGTTACGGTGGATGCCACGTGTCGGTCACCCTTGACGAAAGCACTTCTGTGACACGCGATTTATCGTCATGGAAGTGGACACTTCCGTGATAATAATTTTGGTAATGTCATGGAACACTTCTACGACAGCATAGGTATGACTATCTTGATTCTGTCATAAAATCGTCATGGATGTACATGCATGACAAAAAACGCGACCTACTGTGACAAACACGTATCATCACAGAAGTGTATTTTTTTGTAGTGTTCATTTCTTTCATCATAAACATATTGAAAGCACAAGTGCTCCCTGGGTGATTTTGGTAATTAATGTCAACATATCTCTTGTTGGACTAATATTTTTATCTAGTATATTTCAGATGAGTTCAATAGTGGATTGGCATGGCATGGACAAGATATGTGGAACCCCTTCAAGATGCTAAGGACAAAGATTGGCAAAAGCTCAAGACTCTACATTTTCATTTTAGTGATCCAAGATCACATTGAGTCCATAGGAAAAGCCAATACTATTAAAAGGGGATGAGGTGTTGCTTAATGGCTTGCTTGCTCAAAATGCTTAGTGATATGCTCCAAAAGCCCTCAACCACTTTCTCATTTCCACATATGTCCTAAACCTAAAAGTCAAACTCGGGCCCACCAATTTGATCTATCTGGCGCCACCGAGTTCACTTGACATAGCCACTGCCAGAAACCCTAATAAATTCGGTCTCACCGAGATGGGCTCGCAAACTTTCTAATTACCTGTTGTAATTATTTCGGTCCCACCGAGATATGCAATCAGTCCCACCAAGTTTGCTTGACCAACTCTCTGTTTGCTCATTACCAAAATTGGTCTCACCGAGTTTGTGTAATCGGTCAAACCGAGTTGAGGTTTTACCCTAACCCTAGCACATCGGGCCCACCGAGTTGATCATGTCGGTCCCACCTAAAATCCTAACGTTCACATTTTAAACTGAATCGGTCCGACCGAGTTTCACTATTCGGTCCCACCGAGTTTGGTAAATTGTGTGTAACGGTTAGATTTTGTGTGGAGGCTATATATACCCCTCCACCCTTCCTCCATTTGTGGAGAGAGTCATCAGAACATGCCTACACATCCAACATTCATTTTCTGAGAGAGAACTACCTACTCATGTGTTGAGACCAAGACATTCCAATCCAACAACAAGAATCTTGCTCTCTAGCCTTCCCCAAGTTGCTTTCCACTCAAATCATCTTTCCATCATATCCAAATCTGTGAGAGAGAGTTGAGTGTCGGGAGACTATCATTTGAAGAACAAGAGCAAGGAGTTCATCATCAACACACCATCTATTACCTTTTGGAGAATGGTGTCTCCTAGATTGGTTAGGTGTCACTCGGGAGCATCCATCAAGATTGTCGAGTTGAACCAAGGAGTTTATAAGGGCAAGGAGATCACCTATTCGTGAAGATCTACCCAAGTGAGGCAAGTCCTTCGTGGGCGATGGCCATGGTGGGATATACAAGGTTGCTTCTTCGTGGACCCTTCGTGGGTGGATCCCTCCGTGGACTCGCGCAACCATTACCCTTCGTGGGTTGAAGTCTCCACTAACGTGGATGTACGTGAAGGAAATATGCCCTAGAGTCAATAATAAAGTTATTATTTATTTCCTTATATCAAGATAAATGTTTATTATTCATGCTAGAATTGTATTAACCGGAAACTTGATACATGTGTGAATACATAGACAAACAGAGTGTCACTAGTATGCCTCTACTTGACTACCTCGTTGATCAAAGATGGTTATGTTTCCTAGGCATAGACATGAGTTTTCATTTGATTAACGGGATCACATCATTAGGAGAATGATGTGATTGACTTGACCCATTCCGTTAGCTTAGCACTCGATCGTTTAGTATGTTGCTATTGCTTTCTTCATGACTTATACATGTTCCTATGACTATGAGATTATGCAACTCCCGTTTACCGGAGGAACACTTTGTGTGCGACCAAACATCACAACGTAACTGGGTGATTATAAAGGTGCTCTACAGGTGTCTTCAAAGGTACTTGTTGGGTTGGCGTATTTCGAGATTAGGATTTGTCACTCCGATTGTCGGAGAGGTATCTCTGGGCCCACTCGGTAATGCACATCACTATAAGCCTTGCAAGCATTGTAACTAATGAGTTAGTTGCGGGATGATGTATTACGGAACGGGTAAAGAGACTTGCCGGTAACGAGATTGAACTAGGTATTGAGATACCGACGATCGAATCTCGGGCAAGTAACATACCGATGACAAAGGGAACAACGTATGTTGTTATGCGGTTTGACCGATAAAGATCTTCGTAGAATATGTGGGAGCCAATATGAGCATCCAGGTTCCGCTATTGGTTATTGACCGGAGAGGTGTCTCGGTCATGTCTACATAGTTCTCGAACCCGTAGGGTCCGCACGCTTAACGTTACGATGACAGTTATATTATGAGTTTATATGTTTTGATGTACCGAAGGAGTTCGGAGTCCCGGATGAGATCAGGGACTTGACGAGGAGTCTCGAAATGGTCGAGACGTAAAGATCGATATATTGGACGACTATATTCGGACATCGGAAAGGTTCCGAGTGATTCGGGTATTTTTCGGAGTACCGGAGAGTTACGGGAATTCGTATTGGGCCTTAATGGGCCATACTGGAAAGGAGAGAAAGGCCCCAAAGGGTGGCCGCACCCCTCCCCATGGACTAGTCCGAATTGGACTAGGGAGGGGGGCGCCCCCTTCCTTCTTTCTCCTTCTCCCTTCCCTTCTCCTATTCCAACAAGGAAAGGAAGAGTCCTACTCCCGGTGGGAGTAGGACTCCCCCCTTGGCGCGCCCTCCTCCTTGGCCAGCGGCCTCCCCCTTGCTCCTTTATATACAGGGGCAGGGGGCACCCCATAGACACACAATTGATCAACGATCTTTTAGCCATGTGTGGTGCCCCCTCCACCATATTACACCTCGATAATATCGTAGCAGTGCTTAGGCGAAGCCCTGCGTCGGTAGAACATCATCATCGTCACCACGCCGTCGTGCTGACGAAACTCTCCCTCAACACTCGGCTGGATCGGAGTTCGAGGGACGTCATCAAGCTGAACGTGTGCTGAGCTCGGAGGTGCCATGCGTTCGGTACTTGATCGGTCGGATCGTGAAGACGTACGGCTACATCAACCGCGTTGTGTTAACGCTTTCGCTTTCGGTCTACGAGGGTACGTGGACAACACTCTCCCCTCTCATTGCTATGCACCACCATGATCTTGCGTGTGCATAGGAATTTTTTTGAAATTACTACGTTCCCCAACAGTGGTATCAGAGCCTGGTTTTATGCGTTGATGTTATATGCACGAGTAGAACACAAGTGAGTTGTGGGCGATATAAGTCATACTGCTTACCAGCATGTCATATTTTGGTTCAGCGGTATTGTGAGATGAAGCGGCCCGGACCGACATTACGCGTACGCTTACGCGAGACTGGTTTCACCGTTGCGAGCACTCGTTGCTTAAAGGTGACTGGCGGGTGTCTGTCTCTCTCACTTTAGTTGAACCGAGTGTAGCTACGCCCGGTCCTTGCGAAGGTTAAAACAGCACCAACTTGACAAACTATTGTTGTGGTTTTGATGCGTATGTAAGAACGGTTCTTGCTAAGCCCGTAGCAGCCACGTAAAACTTGCAACAACAAAGTAAAGGACGTCTAACTTGTTTTTGCAGGGCATGTTGTGATGTGATATGGTCAAGACATGATGCTATATTTTATTGTATGAGATGATCATGTTTTGTAACCGAGTTATTGGCAACTGGCAGGAGCCATATGGTTGTCGCTTTATTGTATGCAATGCAATCGCCATGTAATTGTTTTACTTTATCACTAAGCGGTAGCGATAGTCGTAAAAGCAATAGTTGGCGAGACGACAACGATACTAAGATGGAGAACAAGGTGTCGCGCCGGTGACGATGGTGATCATGACGGTGCTTCGGAGATGGAGATCACAAGCACAAGATGATGATGGCCATATCATATCACTTATATTCATTGCATGTGATGTTTATCTTTTATGCATCTTATCTTGCTTTGATTGACGGTAGCATTATAAGATGATCTCTCACTAAAATTTCAAGATAAAAGTGTTCTCCCTGAGTATGCACCGTTGTGAAAGTTCTTCGTGCTGAGACACCACGTGATGATCGGGTGTGATAGGCTCTACGTTCAAATACAACGGGTGCAAAACAGTTGCACACGCGGAATACTCAAGTTAAACTTGACGAGCCTAGCATATGCAGATATGGCCTCGGAACACGGAGACCGAAAGGTCGAGCGTGAATCATATAGTAGATATGATCAACATAGTGATGTTCACCATTGAAACTACTCCATCTCACGTGATGATCGGACATGGTTTAGTTGATATGGATCACGTGATCACTTAGAGGATTAGAGGGATATCTATCTAAGTGGGAGTTCTTAAGTAATAGGATTAATTGAACTTAAATTTATCATGAACTTAGTCCTGATAGTATTTTTGCAAATTATGTTGTAGATCAACAGCTCGCGTTGTTGCTTCCCTGTATTTATTTTTGATATGTTCCTAGAGAAAATTATGTTGAAAGATGTTAGTAGCAAAGATGCGGATTGGATCCGTGATCTGAGGATTATCCTCATTGCTGCACAGAAGAATTATGTCCTTGATGCACCGCTAGGTGACAAACCTATTGCAGGAGCAGATGCAGACGTTATGAACGTTTGGCAAGCTCAATATGATGACTACTTGATAGTTTAGTGCACCATGCTTAACGGCTTAGAATCAGGACTTCAAAGACGTTTTGAACGTCATGGACCATATGAGATGTTCCAGGAGTTGAAGTTAATATTTCAAGCAAATACCCGAGTTGAGAGATATGAAGTCTGCAACAAGTTCTATAGCTAAAAGATGGAGGAGAATAGCTCAAGCAGTGAGCATGTGCTCAGATTGTCTGGGTACTACAATCGCTTGAATCAAGTGGGAGTTAATCTTCCAGATAAAATAGTGATTGACAGAATTCTCTAGTCACCATCACCAAGTTAGTAGAACTTCGTGATGAACTACAGTATGCAAGGGATGACGAAAGTAATTCCCGAGCTCTTTGTGATGCTGAAATCGACGAAGGTAGAAATCAAGAAAAACATCAAGTGTTGATGGTTGACGAGACCACTAGTTTCAAGAGAAGGGCAAAGGGAAGAAGGGGAACTTCAAGAAGAACGGCAAGCAAGTTGCTGCTCAAGTGAAGAAGCCTAAGTCTGGTCCTAAGCCTGAGACTAAGTGCTTCTACTGCAAAGGGACTGGTCACTGGAAGCGGAACTGCCCCAAGTATTTGGCGGATAAGAAGGATGGCAAAAGTGAACAAAGGTATATTTTATATACAGATTATTGATGTGTATTTTACTAGTGTTCGTAGCAACCCCTCGGCATTTGATACTGGTTCAGTTGCTAAGAGTAGTATCTCGAAACGGGAGTTGCAGAATGAACAGAAACTAGTTAAGGGTAAAGTGACGATGTGTGTTGGAAGTGGTTCCAAGATTGATATGATCATCATCGCACGCTCCCTACACTTTCGGGATTAGTGTTGAACCTAAATAAGTGTTATTTGGTGTTTGCGTTGAGCATGAATATGATTTGATCATGTTTGTTGCAATACGGTTATTCATTTAAATTAGAGAATAATTGTTGTTCTGTTTACATGAATAAAACCTTCTATGGGTCATACACCCAATAAAATGGTTTGTTGGATCTCGATCGGAGTGATACACATATTCGTAATAATGAAGCCAAAAGATGCAAAGTTAATAATGATAGTGCAACTTATTTGTGGCACTGCCGTTTAGGTCATATTGGTGTAAAGCGCATGAAGAAACTCCATACTGATGGAATTTTGGAATCACTTGATTATGAATCACTTGATGCTTGCGAACTGTGCCTCATGGGCAAGATGACTAAAACGCCGTTCTCCGGAAATATGGAGAGAGCAACAGATTTGTTGGAAGTCATACATACAGATGTATGTGGTCCAATGAATATTGAGGCTCGTGGCGGATATACATACATTGTTTTAACTTTATTTTCTCACCTTCACAGATGATTTGAGCAGATATGGGTATATCTACTTAATGAAACATAAGTCTGAAACATTTGAAAAGTTCATATAAATTCAGAGTGAAGTGGAAAATCATCGTAACAAGAAAAATAAAGTTTCTACGATCTGATCGTAGAGAAGAGTATTTGAGTTACGAGTTTGGCCTTCAGTTAAAACAATGTGAAATAGTTTCACTACTCACGCCACCTGGAACACCACAGTGTAATGGTGTGTCTGAACATCGTAACCGTACTTTATTAGATATGGTGCGATATATGATGTCTCTTATCGATCTACCACTATTGTTTTGGGGTTATGCATTAGAGACAGCTGCATTCACGTTAAATAGGCTACCATCTAAATCCGTTGAGACGACATCTTATGAACTGTGGTTTGGCAAGAAACCAAAGTTGTCGTTTCTTAAAGTTTGGGATTGCGATGCTTATGTGAAAAAGTTTCATCCTGATAAGCTCAAACCCAAATCGGAGAAATGTGTCTTCATAGGATACCCAAAGGAGACAGTTGGGTACACCTTCTATCACAGATCCGAAGGCAAGACATTCGTTGCTAAGTATGGATCCTTTCTAGAGAAGGAGTTTCTCTCGAAAGAAGTGAGTGGGAGGAAAGTAGAACTTGATGAGGTAATTGTACCTGCTCCCTTATTGGAAAGTAGTTCATCGCAGAAACCAGTTTCTGTGACGCCTATACCAATCAGTGAGGAAGTTAATGATGATGATCATGGAACTTCAGATCAAATTATTACTGAACCTCGTAGGTCAACCAGAGTAAGATCCGCACCAGAGTGGTACGGTAATCCTGTTCAGGAGGTTATGTTACTAGACCATGACGAACCTACGAACTATGAAGAAGCGATGGTGAGCCCAGATTCCGCAAAATGGCTTGAGGCCATGAAATCTGAGATGAGATCCATGTATGAGAACAAAGTATGGACTTTGATTGACTTGCCCAATGATCGGCGAGCCATTGAAAATAAATGGATCTTCAAGAAGAAGACTGACGCTGACGGTAATGTTACTGTCTATAAAGCTCGACTTGTTGCGAAAGGTTTTCGACAAGTTCAAGGGATTGACTACGATGAGGCCTTCTCACCCGTAGCGATGCTTAAGTCTGTCCGAATCATGTTAGCAATTGCCGCATTTTATGATTATGAAATTTGGTAAATGGATGTCAAAACTGCATTCCTGAATGGATTTCTGGAAGAAGAGTTGTATATGATGCAACCGGAAGGTTTTGTCGATCCAAAGGGAGCTAACAAAGTGTGCAAGCTCCAGCGATCCATTTATGGACTGGTGCAAGCCTCTCGGAGTTGGAATATACGCTTTGATAAGTTGATCAAAGCATATAGTTTTATACAGACTTGCGGTGAAGCCTGTATTTACAAGAAAGTGAGTGGGAGCACTACAGCATTTTTGATAAGTATATGTGAATGACATATTGTTGATCAGAAATAATGTAGAATTATTCTACAAAGCATAAAGGAGTGTTTGAAAGGAGTTTTTCAAAGAAAGACCTCGGTGAAGCTGCTTACATATTGAGCATCAAGATCTATAGAGATAGATCAAGACGCTTGATAAGTTTTTTCAATGAGTACATACCTTAACAAGATTTTGAAGTAGTTCAAAATAGAATAGTCAAAGAAAGAGTTCTTGCCTGTGTTACAAGGTGTGAAATTGAGTAAGACTCAAAGCCCGACCACAAAAGAAGATAGAAAGAGAATGAAAGTCATTCCCTATGCCTTGGCCATAGGTTCTATAAAGTATGCCATGCTGTGTACCAGATCTATTGTATACCCTACACTGATTTTGGCAAGGGAGTACAATAGTGATATAGGAGTAGATCACTGGACAACGGTCAAAATTATCCTTAGTGGAATAAGGATATGTTTCTCGATTATGGAAGTGACAAAAGGTTCGTCGTAAAGGGTTACGTCGATGCAAGTTTTGACACTAATCTAGATGACTCTAAGTCTCGGTCTAGATACATATTGAAAGTGGGAGAAATTAGCTAGAGTAGCTCCGTGCAGAGCATTGTAGACATAGAAATTTGCAAAATAGTTACGGATCTGAATGTGACAGACCCGTTGACTAAAATTATCTCACAATCAAAACATGATCACACCTTAGTACTCTTTGGGTGTTAATCTCATAGCGATGTGAACTAGATTATTGACTCTAGTAAACCCTTTGGGTGTTGGTCACATGACAATGTGAACTATGGGTGTTAATCACATGGTGATGTGAATTATTGATGTTAAATCACATGGCGATGTGAACTAGATTATTGACTCTAGTGCAAGTGGGAGACTGGAGGAAATATGCCCTAGAGGGAATAATAAAGTTATTATTTATTTCCTTATATCATGATAAATGTTTATTATTCATGCTAGAATTGTATTAACCAGAAACTTGATACATGTGTGAATACATAGACAAACAGAGTGTCACTAGTATGCCTCTACTTGACTAGCTCGTTGATCAAAGATGGTTATGTTTCCCAGCCATAGACATGAGTTGTCATTTGATTAACGGGATCACATCATTAGGAGAATGATGTGATTGACTTGACCCATTCCGTTAGCTTAGCACTCGATCGTTTAGTATGTTGCTATTGCTTTCTTAATGACTTATACATGTTCCTATGACTATGAGATTATGCAACTCCCGTTTACCGGAGGAACACTTTGTGTGCTACCAAACGTCACAACGTAAATGGGTGATTATAAAGGTGCTCTACAGGTGTCTCCAAAGGTACTTGTTGGGCTGGCGTATTTCGAGATTAGGATTTGTCACTCCGATTGTCGGAGAGGTATCTCTGGGCCCACTCGGTAATGCACATCACTATAAGCCTTGCAAGCATTGTAACTAATGAGTTAGTTGCGGGATGATGTATTACGGAACAAGTAAAGAGACTTGCCGGTAACGAGATTGAACTAGGTATTGAGATACCGACGATCGAATCTCGGGCAACTAACATACCGATGACAAAGGGAACAACGTATGTTGTTATGCGGTTTGACCGATAAAGATCTTCGTAGAATATGTGGGAGCCAATATGAGCATCCAAGTTCCGCTATTGGTTATTGACCGGAGAGGTGTCTCGGTCATGTCTACATAGTTCTCGAACCCGTAGGGTCCGCACGCTTAACGTTACGATGACAGTTATATTATGAGTTTATATGTTTTGATGTACCGAAGGAGTTCGGAGTCCCGGATGAGATCAGGGACTTGACGAGGAGTCTCGAAATGGTCGAGACGTAAAGATCGATATATTGGACGACTATATTCGGACATCGGAAAGGTTCCGAGTGATTCGGGTATTTTTCGGAGTACCGGAGAGTTACGGGAATTCGTATTGGGCCTTAATGGGCCATACTGGAAAGGAGAGAAAGGCCCCAAAGGGTGGCCGCACCCCTCCCCATGGACTAGTCCGAATTGGACTAGGGAGGGGGGCGCCCCCTTCCTTCTTTCTCCTTCTCCCTTCCCTTCTCCTATTCCAACAAGGAAAGGAGGAGTCCTACTCCCGGTGGGAGTAGGACTCCCCCCTTGGCGCGCCCTCCTCCTTGGCCGGCGGCCTCCCCCTTGCTCCTTTATACACGGGGGCAGGGGGCACCCCATAGACACACAATTGATCAACGATCTTTTAGCCGTGTGCGGTGCCCCCCTCCACCATATTACACCTCGATAATATCGTAGCAGTGCTTAGGCGAAGCCCTGCGTCGGTAGAACATCATCATCGTCACCACGCCGTCGTGCTGACGAAACTCTCCCTCAACACTCGGCTGGATCGGAGTTCGAGGGACGTCATCGAGCTGAACGTGTGCTGAACTCGGAGGTGCCGTCCGTTCGGTACTTGATCGGCCGGATTGTGAAGACGTACGACTACATCAACCGCGTTGTGTTAACGCTTCCACTTTCGGTCTACGAGGGTACGTGGACAACACTCTCCCCTCTCGTTGCTATGCATCACCATGATCTTGCGTGTGCGTAGGAATTTTTTTGAAATTACTACGTTCCCCAACAGTACGATAGCACCACCTATTAGAACCACGCCAAAAATCTCCGTGTCTCCAATTGCGTTTGCATACTCCAATCCCGTCCCTTTACTTTCTTGCAACTTGCATGTTTTACTTTCTGCTGCTCATATACTCTTGCCATGCTTGCTTGAAATGTATTATGAATTTTTAAACTTGTGCTAAAACTCCACCTTAACTTGAAGAAATTAAAAACTGCTACTTTTTTTGAGGGTCTAATCACCCCCCTCTAGACACCTCTTCTCGAGCCTTTAAATTGGTATCAGAGCATTGGTCTCCATTGCTTTGGTTTAATCATCATTGGAGGAAGATGGATGAGTCTACGTTGGGGAGTTTTAGACATAGAGTGCTTATACTTGATGGAGAGTTCTTTAATGCTTGGAAAAATGAGATGCTTGAGATTTTCAATGAATATCATTTGAACAAGTACATTACTAGCCCTTGTGCACTCCTTGTTGATCCTTTGCATCCTACTCCCGATGAGTCTCTTGACATGATCCGCAACCTTAGAACTGTCAATATTATTACTAGAGGTTTGCCTAGCAATTTGCATGTTTGCTTGCCTACTCTTGATTGTGCTTACACCATATGGAGATTTCTTGATGAACGATTTCCAAACTATTCCTTGCAAAATCTAGATGTGATTCTTCATAAGTCAATTGCCTTAAGTAAGATGAATTCCAATAATCCTAAGTTTGGTGATTGTCTATTTGAGCTTCGTGACCTTATGCGTGCCAAAGGAGATGTTGGAATCATTAGCAACATCATTTCCGAAGTCATTAGAATTCATAAAGATGAACATTGTCAAGATCATATATCTAATGAATCACTCTCTCTAGGAAATGATCACTTGCAAGACGATGTTGAACATGGATACTATGATGAGGATGATGATAGTGACTTTGATCTCGATGAGTCGATGAAACACTTTGGTCTTATGGCTAATCTTCGCGGCTACATGGCTGGAGGAAAGGAATGGGCTCTTGATAGTGGATGTACCGATCACATGACCGGAGACAAGGATATGTTTCGTGAGCTTGCTGAAAACGACGGCCCTCGAAAGTATGTCACTTTTGGTGATAACTCAAAGGGTAAAGTGGTTGGCCTTGGTAAGGTGGCCATCTCACATGACAGCTCCATCCAAAATGTTATGCTCGTTGAATCTCTTGGCTATAATTTACTTTCCATACCTAGACTAGCTGACTTTGGATTCAATGTCCTATTTACTGAAGTAGATTGTCAGGTGTTTCGAAGAGATAATCGTAATATGGTCTTTACCGGTATATGTAGAGGTGATCCATACATTGTTGATTTCACTAAAAAGGCTCAACCTAGAACTAGCTTAATTGCTAAATCTTCTAAAGGTTGGTTGTGGCATAGAAGGTTAGGTCATGTGGGCATGCGAAATCTTGATAAGCTTATTAAAGGTGATCATATCCTTGGAGTAAAAGACGTTATATTTGACAAGGATAGATTGTGCAGTGCTTGTCAAGCAGGAAAACAGGTTGGAGGAAGCCACCCCGTGAAGAACATCATGACCACAAGAAGACCGCTCGAGCTACTTCATATGGATCTCTTTGGTCCAGACGCCTATAAAATTCTCGGTGGAAACTCATTTGGTTTAGTCATAGTCGATGATTTTTCAATATTTACGTGGGTGTTCTTTCTTGATGATAAATCACAGGTCCAAAAGATCTTCAAGAACTTTGATAGGAAGGCCCAAAATCAATTTGAAGTGAAGATCAAGAAGGTTCGCAGCGACAACGGAACAGTGTTCAAGAACGCAAATGTGGACTCCTTTCTTGATGAAGAAGGGATTTCACATGAGTTTTCAGTTGCGTACATGCCTCAATAAAATTGAGTTTTTGAGAGGAAGAACCGGACTTTTATCGAGATGGCAAGAACGATGCATGATGAGTACAAGACGCCAAAACACTTTTGGGTGGAAGCGGTTGAGATATCTTGTCATGCAACAAATCGTCTATATATTCACAAGCTACTCGGCAAGACGGCATACGAGCTTCTCACCGGTAACAAACCCCAAGTTGGATACTTTCGAGTATTCGGCTCAAAGTGCTATATTCTTGATAAGCATCGTCGTTCTAAATTATCTCCTAAATTTCATGAGGGTTTCCCACTCGGTTATGGCTCAAACTCTCACACTTATCGTGTCTAAAAAATTTCACTCGAAAGATTGAAGAGACGGTAGATGTGAAGTTTGATGAATCTAACGGCTCGCAAATAGAGAAATTGCCAATTGATGTAGGAGACATAGACCCTTCGGAAGCAATCCAAGACTTGTCTATTGGCAAGGTTCGTCCAACGGAGGTGAAGGAGAGTACCTCGTCCGTCCAAGTGGAAGCTTCTACTTCACGACAAGGTGAACCAAGAGTTGACTCGGAGGCATCCACAAGTGGGACACACCAAGATGAAGAAAACGAGGATGTACACCAAGATGAACCTCATCAACCTCCTTCTCCACCTCCACAAGAGAACAACAACACCAAAAACGAAGAAGGCCGTGAGGAAGAACAAGATGATGAATAAGATGTTCCACCCTGACCCAAACAAAAGCTCTCACGAGTTAGAGCAAGAGTCTCAAGAGATCAGCCCGTCGAACAAATCTTTGACGATATCCAAACCAGGAGAATTACTCGCTCTAAAACTCGTTTGGCAAATTTTTGTGAACATTATTCATTCATCTCTAGCATTGAACCTATGAAGGTTGAAGAAGCATTGGAAGATCCAGATTGGATAAATGCCATGCACGAAGAGCTACACAACTTTGAGAGGAACCAAGTGTGGACATTGGTTGAGAAGCCCGACAACAACCACAACATCATTGGAACCAAATGGGTGTTTCGTAATAAGCAAGATGAAGATGGACAAGTTGTACGCAACAAGGCCCGTCTCGTCGCTCAAGGCTACACTCAAGTCAAAGGTATGGACTATGGTGAGACATATGCCCCCGTTGCTAGACTTGAGTCCATATGCATCTTACTTGCTCATGCCAATCATCATGATATCACATTATACCAAATGGACATTAAAAGTGATTTTCTAAATGGTGAAATTGAGGAGGAAGTTTATGCTAAACAACCTCCCGGCTTTGTTAATCCTAAGAAACCCGGACATGTTTACAAACTTCACAAAGCTCTTTATGGTCTTAAACAAGCTCCTAGAGCATGGTATAAATGCTTGACCAAGTTCCTTATTGAGAAAGGCTTTGAGATTGAAAGAATTGATTCTACACTTTTTACTAAAAGGGTTAATGGAGAATTATTTGTGTGCCAAATTTATATTGATGATATCATATTTGGTTCGACTAACCCTCACTTTAGTGAAAAGTTTGGAAAGCTAATGTCTAAGAAGTTTGAGATGTCTATGATGTGTGAACTCAAGTTCTTTCTTGGTTTGCAAATCAAGCAAAGTAAGGAAGGTACCTTTGTCTCTCAAACAAAGTATACCAAGGACTTATTCAAGAAGTTCAACATGCTAGAAAGCAAAGGTATGAAAACTCCCATGCCTACTAGTGGACATCTTGACTTGACTAAGGATGGCAAACTAGTTGACCAAAAGGTTTACTGCTCTATGATTGGTTCATTGTTATATCCATGTGCCTCCCATCCCGATATTATGCTAAGTGTGTGCATGTGTGCACGATATCAAGCGCCCCCCAAAGAATGCCATCTTAAGGCTTTGAAAAGGATAGTGAGATACTTAATTCATACACCAAATTTTGGCATTTGGTATCCTAAGAGGTCTTCTTTTGATCTTGTTGGCTACTCCAACTCGGACTATGCCGGTGACAAGGTTGATAGAAAGTCCACTTCGGGTACATGTCAATTTCTCGGTAGATCTCTTGTGTCTTGCTCTGTGACAATGTAAGTGCATCTAGTGCCCCTTAGTGATTTTGGTGTATTGAAGACTTATAGGTTAAGGGACTAATGTGTTTATAAGTGTACACAGGTCTAAAGTCTATGAGGAGTTTGATATTTACAGAGAAAGTCGACCCCTAAAAATGAAGTTCTTCGACTGAAGACTTTGGTATTTCTGAAGACTTTCTCAAGACTTTGAAAGTGAAGAAATTGGTGTGACCGTGAAGACTTGGTATTCATTTGAGGAACATGAAGCGTGAAGAGGAACATGAAGCGTGAAGACTTTTGTTTTCATAGTTTCATTTTCTCTTTCTTGAGTCATAGGAAACACCGTACTATTAAAGGGGGTCGAGGAAATACTAAGGAAAAGTTTCCATGTGATGCTCAACTCAAAATCCTACACCTACCAGTCCCTTCGAGTGAAGCCATTGGAAATCTCATACAGTTCAGTCATATTCTTCAGTGACAGAGACGAAGTTCTTCTGGTCTCTGAGGAATTTGTTCTGACTAAGGAGTTAGGAATTCGCTAGTGCGGATTGCCTACACAGTGAGGAACATGATAGCCCTGAGGAATTTGAACCTCAAATTTCCGACCGTTGCTGTGCTGCGCGCCAGCTGTCCCAAAATATCTACCCACCTAACGGTCATATCATTGAAGGGCATTTATGTCTTATCATGTCGGGCTGCTCCCTAGGCTATAAATAGCCGCCCCTACAACTACTAGCTGGTTGGCTGCTCCGAGAGAAACTGACACTTGTCAATTGAAGGCATCCCATCCTCCGAGGACTTTGAGCGAAAATCATCAAGTGAGGAAAAACCCCAAACCCATACACCTACAAACCCCAAGTGATTGAGCATCACTGAAGAGATTGATCCTGCGTGGATCCGACGCTTGTTACCTTTGAAGACTGTGCTTCTTCCGGACGGTTAGGCGTCATGGTCTAGAGCATCCAAGAGGAAATTGTGGATCGCCGAGTGACCGAGTTTGTGAAGTTTTGGAAGTCACCTGAAGACTTACCACGAGTGATTGGGCGAGGTCTGTGTGACCTTAGCTCAAGGAGAATACGGTGAGGACTAGGTGTCCTGGACTGTGTGTTCAGGACTGGGTGTCCGGGACTGTGTGTCCTCAGGTTTAAATACCTAGCCACTCCAACCAGACGTACAACTGAGACAGCAGTTGGAACTGGTCTACCAAATCATTGTCTTCACCAAGCTTACTAGTTCTATTTCCTCAACTCTTTCATTTCCTCATTACTGTGTTGTATGCATGTTCATATCTGTGTTTGAAGACTTTGACTAAAGACTTTCTCAATTTCCTCAGTTTAATTTCTTCAGTCTGTTTGTCTTCATTCTGTGTTATCCTGTGTTTACGCTTTCTGTACTCTGTGCTTGTTTTCATTTCATCATGATGACTTTGCTTGTGTTCTGCTATGCATACTTTTGAGTATTTATTCCGCTGCAAGTATTTCTTCGCTAAGGAATTTCCTCACCCACAAATTCCTCAGTGAAGAATTTCTAAAAATCGCCTATTCACCCCCCTCTAGTCGATATAACGCACTTTCAATTGGTATCAGAGCAAGGTACTCCCTTGTTCTGTGTGATTTTGGTTTAACCGCCTGGAGTTTTAGTTATGTCGACCGCAGGTATGAAGAAAGTGGCATGCCCCATCTTTGACGGTCATGATTATCCCAAGTGGAAGGCCATGATGAGGAAGCGCCTCATGGCAATGAACAGCAAGCTGTGGACCGTCACTGAGATTGGTCTTACCGATCTATGCAAGATGGCGGACACTAATGATATTCACAAGTACACTCGACTTGACATCATGGCGAAGGATATCATCTGTTCCTGCCTATCCAGAGATGAATTCAGGCGCATTATGCATCTTTGCAATGCGAAGCTTATCTGGGACCGAATCTCTGACGTCTATGAAGGTCATCGAACTTGTCATGATCCCTGGTTTGAGGATTTCAAGGAATCACTCAAAACGATGACTTTCGAACCTGAACCATCATCTTCTGCACCATGCCTCATGGCTAAAGGTGCCAAGGTAACCGAATGTTCCTCATTCGAGTCTAGTGATGATGAATCTGATGATGATTTTGGACCTAGCTATACCAAGCTTGTTTGTATTGCCACTAAACAACAAAAGGCCTTGGAAAAGGTTCAAAACATGCTAGATAAAAGTGATGATATGTTGGGTGAAGAAATGGATCGCACTAAAACCTTGACTGAAAATCTTCAAAGACTTCAGACTAGGTTTGACAACCTTCAAGGTCATCATAACACTCTCTTATCTGATCATGAGAAGCTTTCTTATGAATTTCTTCAAAGAAAGCAAGATCTTGAGAAGCTAAGAGTGAGTTATGAAGATCTTCAGAAGGAGCGCGATTCATTACTTGCTCAACAAATCAGCGCTGCTCAGGAAGAATTTGTTCTTCCATGTTTGAAATGCATTGAATGTGAATTTGCTAATTCTTCACCTGAATGTTCAAATGCTTCTAATGCTACAAATTCCTCAACTGTCTCTGCTATCATTAATTCCTCATCTGAGGACATTGCTAGTATCACTAACGATGCAGGGCTGAAGGAATTGTACATGACAGGCATGTACAAAAGCCTCAAAGGGCATCAGGCTCTTTGTGATGTGCTTAAAAAGCAGATCCTCAACAGGAACCCTAGGATAGAGGGTGTTGCCTTTGTGAGGAAACTCAATGATGATGGTACATATTGGAAGCCTGAGCAGTACCCCAAAACCTCATGGGTTGCTGCAAAGGGACCTCCAGTTGATCCATCTAACTTATCTGGCTTTACATGTGAATCTCCTCATTCTTCTGATGAGTCATTTGACTCCAACTATAAACTGTTTAAAACTCAGAATGGTGAAGTATTTGCTAGATATGTTGGCACTAACTGCAGGAACGGTTCCCCTATGAAGAAAATCTGGGTTCCCAAAAGATGCCTTGAAAGTCTTCAGGTGAATGTCCTCATGACACCACCCGTGAGGAATAGGAACCCCAGATCAAATTCTACATATGGACCAAATTCTTCATATGGATCCAAGTCCTCATACGGACCAAATTCCTCATATGGATCAAATTCCTCAAGAGGATCAAAGTCCTCATATGAACATCATCGTGCTAACAACTCTGTTTCGCAGGGAAGAGCCAAGGGCTATGAATATGAGCAGTATTCTTCTAATCATTATGTTCATAAGTCCTCGTAGAATTTCTCTGCTTATTCATATGCTTACCCTAACTTCTCTTATGTGAAACGAAATGGATTGGCTTCTATGCCACCTTTCTCGTATGGAGCTCACAGAGTGATGAACTCTTTGCCACCCCTTCAGATGTGGGTGGTGAAGAAAAAGAACTAATCTCTTCTGCAGGGTCAGGTCTCCAGACGTACTTGAACGTCTGAAGAATTTGCTGGAGACCTAAAGAATGCCTGAAAGGACGCAGGCTAATCATGAAGAAATGAACTTTCATTTCTCACGTCCTCATACTGCTTTATCTGTTCCACTGCTTGATGAAATTGATCTGATGAATTGATGTCATATTCTTCACTGATGAAGTATATGAAGTTCGTAAGCTGCACTAATTCATCTGCAGGATGATCAACCCAAAGCCACTAAGTGGGTCCTTGATAGTGGATGTACAAATCACATGACTGGTGACAAGAATCTATTGATTGATGCTCCCTTATCACCATCGCATCTGAAGCATATCATCTTCGCTGACAAAGGCAAAAGTCAGGTATTGGGTCTAGGTAAGGTTGCGATCACAAAGGATCGACACATGGACAAAGTCATGCTTGTCAAGTCCTTAGGATACAACCTCATGTCTGTCTCAATGCTTTGTGATCTTGATATGGTAGTTGTCTTTGGCAAGTATCGTTGTGTTGTGGTTATGGAAGCTGACAATTCCAAAGTCTTTGAAGGCTTTAGGAGAGGAGACTTGTATATTGTTGATTTCTCTACAGGACCGCAACCAGCCGTGTGCCTACTTGCAAAAGCTTCATAAGGGTGGCTATGGCATCGACGACTTGGTCATGCAGGCATGAGGAATTTGCACACGCTTGCGAAGAAGAAGCATGTCATTGGCATTGAGAATGTCAAATTCCTCAAGGATCACTTGTGTGGAGCTTGTGAAGCTGGAAAGATGACCAAGGCTAAGCATCCAGCGAAGACTATCATGACCACTACTCGACCATTCGAATTGCTTCACATGGATCTCTTTGGTCCTAACCATTACTCAGCTGTCACAAATGACGCATCTCTCTATGGGCTTGTTATTGTTGATGTACTCTTGTTACACATGGGAACACATTGTTACTTACAAACATGAAGTGTCGGAAGTCTTCAAACGATTTTCCTCGAGGGCTTCAACCAACTTTGGTGTGAAGATCAAGCACATCAGAAGTGACAATGGAACTGAGTTCAAGAATTCTGGTCTTGATGACTATCTTGATGAACTTGGTATTACTCATGAGTTATCTGCTCCTTACACTCCTCAGCAGAATGGCGTCGTGGAGCGCAAGAACAGAACTCTTGTTGAGATGGCTCGCACTATGCTTGATGAGTACAAGACGCCTCGTCACTTCTGGATTGAGGCAATTTATACTGCGTGCCACATCATCAACAGGGTATATCTTCACAAATTCTTCAAGAAGACTGCCTATGAACTCCTCACTGACAAGAAACCCAATGTGAGTTATTTCAAAGTCTTCGGTGCTAAATGTTGGATTAGAGATCCTCATCACAATGCTAAATTTGCACCGAAAGCACATGAAGGTTTTATGCTTGGTTACGGAAAGGACTCGCACACCTACAGAGTCTTCAACACCGTTCTTCACAAGGTTGTTGAAACTGTAGATGTGCGGTTTGATGAAACTAATGGCTCGCAAAGAGAGCACCTACCCTCTGTGATAGATGAACCAGCACCTGAGGAAACTATAAAGTTCAAGGCTACTGAGGATGTCATTCCTACCGAAGAATCTGCTGAAGAATTCATTCCAAAACGTGAAGAACGTCGAGCTAATGCACCTGAAGAAATTGCTGAAGAAAATGATGATCAAATTCCTCGATGACAACCTACTCATCCTCGCGTTGCAAAAGAAGTGCAAGTTGAGAAGATCATCGATGACACTGAAGCACCAGGTCCTCTCACACGCTCAAAAGCTTCACATTTATCTAACTTTTGTGGGCACTATGCTTTTGTCTCTATCTCAGAGCCCACTAAGGTAGATGAAGCATTTCTGGAGCCTGAGTGGATTCAGGCCATGCAAGAAGAATTACATCAATTCAAACTCAACAACGTCTGGGAACTGCTTAAACGTCCAGATCCTCGCAAGCACAATATCAGTGGCACAAAGTGGATCTACCACAACAAGCAAGATGAAAATGGCCTTGTGGTGAGGAATAAGGCACGGCTAGTAGCTCAAGGCTACACACAGGTTGAAGTAATTGATTTCGATGAAACTTTTGCACCTGTTGCTAGACTTGAAGCTATTCGCATATTACTTGCTTATGCTAACCATCATGATATCACTCTATATCAAATGGATGTGAAAAGTGCATTCCTTAATGGTAAGCTTGAGGAAGAAGTATATGTTGCTCAACCCCCAGGTTTTGAAGATCCTAAGCATCCTGACAAAGTCTTCAGACTAAATAAGGCCCTCTATGGCCTCAAGCAGGCCCCTCGGGCGTGGTATGATACTTTGAAGGAATTCCTCATGAAGAAAGGCTTCAAACCCGGTTCACTCGACCCTACTCTTTTCACTAAATCATATGATGATGAATTGTTTGTATGCCAAATATATGTTGATGATATCATCTTTGGCTGTACTGACCAACGTTATAGTGATGAATTTGCCTATATGATGAGTGAAGAATATCAAATGTCTATGATGGGAGAGTTGAAATTCTTCTTAGGTCTTCAAATTCGTCAACAGCGCAATGGCATATTCATATCTCAGGAGAAATACCTCAAGGATGTACTGAGGAAATTCGGCATGCAAGATTGCAAAGGCGTCAAAATTCCAATGCCCACAAATGGCCATCTGTGCACTGATGAAAATGGTATTGACTTCGATCAAAAGGTATACCGCTCCATGATTGGTTCTTTATTGTACTTATGTGCATCTAGGCCAGATATTATGCTTAGTGTTTGCATGTGTGCCCGATTTCAAGCTACACCGAAGGAATCACACCATAAGGCTGTGAAACATATTCTTCGATATCTAGCTCACACACCAACACTAGGATTATGGTACCCCAAGGGCTCGGCTTTTGATCTCGTTGGATATTCTGACTCTGACTATGCTGGTGATCGTGTGGATCGCAAGTCAACATCTGGTACATGTCATTTCCTCGGACGATCTTTGGTCTGTTGGTCCTCGAAGAAACAGAACTGCGTATCACTGTCTACTGCTGAAGCTGAGTACATTGCTGCTGGTTCTTGCTGTGCTCAATTGCTGTGGATGAAGCAAACTCTCAAGGACTACGGCGTCAACGTGAAGAATGTGCCTCTCTTCTGTGACAATGAGAGTGCCATCAAGATTGCTCACAACCCAGTTCAGCACTCGAAGACAAAGCACATTCAGATTCGTCATCATTTTCTTCGCGATCATGTGTTGAAGGGCGACATTTCTATTGAGCATGTGAAGACTGAAGAACAGCTAGCCGATATCTTCACAAAGCCCTTGGATGAGAAGAGATTTAGCAAGTTGCGGTGTGAGCTAAATATCTTAGAATCTTCGAACGTTCTTTGAAAAGGACACTCATCCTAACACTTATGCAAAATTGATGACTTAGATGTGCAACACATGAAGAAACGTTTTTCTTCAATCAATGAAGAATAACACTCTAAGTGTGAAGAAATTAATGAAGAATTTGATTCTCAGAACCCTACAACAATTGTACGCGGTGTCTGAAATCATCATTCTTATACGGTGGGTCACGCCACCACAAAAGTTGAAAATCTTCAATTTGAGTTTTTCCTCAGCTTTGAAATTCCTCAGTTGTTCATATTCTTCAACTTTGCAAAATCTTCACTGTTTCCGTTGTTTTTCTTCATTGGCTATATATATATGAGTTTATGTCCTCTACAGCATTCACTTATGGCTAATTCTTCGAGTTGGTTTTTCTGCTAAGTGAATGTGATCGGACCCTTCCCCCTCTATGCTATACTCAACCCAATCTATTCACAAATTCTTCATGTGCATTCTATTTGAAGCTCGTTCAAAATCTTCACTGTGTCCTTGTCAGCTGAAGAATTTGCGAACGGAACTTTTAACTTATCTTATCCAAAAATTTCGACTTTGCCGCTCAAGCCGTTCCGCTTCCCACGATATACTTATCTATTCACCCACGATCTAACACGATCTCCACTTCTCAGTACATGGGTGACACATGTCAAGCGAATGTGAAGGGGTCAGGGGCACGTTCGTCCAATTTCTTCGGGCGAACCGTTTTTTACCGTGGCTATAAATACCCCCTATCCCCTTCCTCACTTCTTTTACTCCGCTCGGCCTCTCTCCCGCTCGAGCTTCGCAAACCCTAGCGCCGCCGTTGCAATCATCGTCGCCGGTGAGGAAGAGCTTCACTGCCTCGACCTCGTCGCCGCCGTACTCACGCCGGCCTCGGAAATCTTCACTCCGCCGCCGCCGTAGCAGTCTTCCTCCGCCAAGTTAGGGCGTGGAAGATCTGCACAGACGAGCTTCACTTCTCCACATCCCAGTTCGTCGTGTTCTTCGTTCAGGGTAATTAAAAGTTACTTTTACTGCCCTCTTTGATTCAAATGACTTCTACAAAATCTTCAAAGGTGTTTATTCCTCAAATTTTTCACACACTAAACACCTCACATGTCATCTGTTCTTGATTCATTTCTCTAAGCAATAATTTTTCTTCAAGATTCCTCAATTGTGTGGATCTTCGATCTATACAACTCTGGAACCTAAGACAAAGAACGCTTAGTGAAATTCTTCAAGACTCATCTGGTTAAATTCCCCAAACTTGTTCTTATTGAAAAACCTTCTGAGAACGCATATGACCTCTCCAAATTCCTCGCAACTATACTCTGTTCACAGGTACTCATGTCCGCTACTGAATCACTAGGTTCTCATCAACTTAACTCATTTGTAGCGTTCCTTGAAGAAAAGTTGCATACTTCTTCAGAGAGTTCAATTGTTCAAATTCCTCAACTGAAGAAAATGGCTAATGGAAAGAAGCCACAGAAAGGAGGAAAGAGGCCTGAGGTCAATACTGCCTTTGAAATCCCTGAGGACATTTATGCTGGGTACTGCACACCCCCTGAGGAAGATAAAAATCAGCGCAAGGTGCACATTCAGAGGATAGAAAGGAGATGGGCAAAAGAGTGGAGGGAGTACAGGTATGTGACTCCAAAATACATGAAGAAATTCGCTGTTACTCCTCCATGCTCAAGACCACCATTGGCACCTGGCCAAGAGGCAGATCCCACTAGCATCAAGTGCGGTGAGGAATTTCCTGAAGAATGGGCCAAGCGCGAGGCCAAGTTGGCCAAACAGGCAAAAGATGCAGTGAAGAAATTCAACGCAGATTCCACTGCCGCTGCTGCTGAGGCCTCTGTAAGGCCGAAGAAATCCATGGCAAAGAAGCCTGCGCACAAACCAAGTGCCTCTTCTTCAATGCCCTCACGGCCAATTTCCTCAGCTAAGCCCTCAAGGCCAATTCCTCAAGCCGCTCCTGCTCCTCCAAAGTTCTCAGCTGCTCCGACAAAATCCTCAGCACCTGTGCATCTTGCCACGTGCCAAAGGACTACAGGCATCTCCATTGCCTCAGGAGCTTCAGCTAATTCCTCAGCTGCACCAAATTCTTTAATAGGACCCTCTCTGCTGAAGACAAAGACCACTGCTGGACGAGGCACTCGCCCAAGTCCTCAGAAGAAGCAGGTTGCCTTCCAAGTGCCGTTTGAAGAAGACGAAGCTGATGATGAAGAACTTGTTGAAATCATTAGAGACAGGCAAGTCAGGGCCGCTAGAGCCAAGGGCACAGAAGTGCCACTGCTTTTGGATCCAAAGTTGATCCTCGACTATATTCATCTCTGGCACAAGGACCCAAACACTCCTATGCATGATTTCAAGTTGACACCTGGCCAAAGTCACATGCTGACCCATTTCATCAGTGAAGAAAAATGGAAATATGAGAAGGCCAAGCAACTCAAGAAAGCACAGTACAGGAAGGAGAAGTTCCTGAAGAACAACGTTGTCTCTATGACAACTGGTGAACTTGTAAAGCTCCAGTCTGAAATCAAAGTCCTCAGCGATGATTTCAACGCTTACTATACTGATTGGAAAGGAGCCAAGGCCAGGTTCGTCAATCTGACGAAGACACTCACTTCAAGTGCCACTACCCCTGTGCACATTGAAGTCACTCAGGCTGAAGCATCTGCTCAGCCAACTGAAGAACATGCCAACACCCCTGATGAAAATGTGAGTTCCAAGGCTGATGACTGCATTCCAGCCACTTAAGAAATTCCCAGGGCACCCACTAGTGGTGCGCCTGAAGAAAATGATGAGGTCAGGGAAACTGCATCAGTTGTGCCTGAAGAAAATCAACCACATTCCTCAGCTCCTTCTGCACCTATTCCAACACCAATCCTTCCATTTGCATCAGATGTGAAGAAGATCAAGGCTGCAGAGCGTGCAGCTGTGAAGAAAAGGAAAGCATCAGCCTCTTCAGATTCTTCTGCTCCGAAGAAAATGAAGCCTATGACCAGCTCTTTTGCAAACCCGATCGATGTTGTTCCGATCTCAACCATGCCATCAAAGGACCTTGTTCCTTTTGATGAAGAATATGTGATCCCCAGCGGATCTAATGAAGAAACTCCTTCTGCTGCTACTTCAGAGCAGATGGATGAAGAAATTGAAGTGGATAAAATCCCTTCAACCCCAGTTATTTCCTCGCCTATGCCTCAGTTCACAGCTGAAGAGGCCGGCGTTGAAGAAATTGAAGAAGAAGATGTGCACATTGGATGTACCACACCAGTGATGAATGATGACTTTTGGGAAAGTCAGCACCCCAATTCTCCACTCTTCACTCCACTGTAGCAAATTCCTCAGTCCCCAGTCACTACAGTTCAAATGGGATCTGATGAAGCTCATGAAGACATTCCAGCCGCTAGTGCTGAAGAAAATGAAAATGAAGAATTCAAGAACCAGGCTGCCACTGAAGAGGAACCAAAAATTCCTCAGCCTGAAGAACCTGAGATTGCGATTCCTGAGGTTGTGATGCAACTCACTGACACTCCTCTGCCCAAGCCAAAGGATCCATTCTCCAGGAAGCAAAAATTCAAGACTGATGCCTTCTTTGGCGAGCATGTATTCTTCACTGATTACAACCCTTATGACTCTGCTCGCATAAGGAAGAGGCATTTCTGGACTGCCAGTCAGGCAAACTTCTATTCCTCAGTGTTGTTCAACAAAGACAAAGTCTTCGATCATGAGCACATTCCTCACGTGGACATGGAATCTCTGCCGTGCTTCGAGCCAGTCCTCAGTGTTCTTCACGACGCTGGGCTGCTAAATTTCTGCACTGACATCTGTGATTGGAATGAAGAACTTATTCTTCAATTCTATGCAACGCTGCACATCACCGGAAATTCTGAAGATGTGAATTCATGGGTGCTGGACTGGATATCTGAAAACACTCACTACAAGGCACCAACTACTGAATTGCTTTGTGCCTTACCTCTCAGTCCGCCCCTTGAAGGTGCTTGTTGCGTCTACAATGAACCTGAGCTAACCGATCACTACATGCAAGTGCTGATGAAGCCTTTGAAGCCAGGTCAGACCCCAAGAACAAAATTCCTTGTGAAGGAATTGCTGTATGTGCCTCGGACTGTCTAACACATTCTGATGAAGACATTGAGTCCAACCAAGGGCCACGACTCAAATGAAGAAGAAGTCGTTGGCATCATGAAGAATCTGCTTTTCAATATCATTCATGGCATTCCCATCAACTTCCATGATTTCTTCATGAGGACTCTGGCCAATGTCGCCATGTCACCATTTGAGTTGAAGCCTTATGCACCTTGGATTATGAGATTCATCAGGACAAGGTCTTCACTCAACTATAAGGCTGATACACTGAACCATTGCAGCTACTTGCCCCAATTGAAGTCCTCAAACGGACATTTTCCTCAGCTGATGAAAAGGGCAAGGCTACTGCTGTAATTGATGAAGGCATTCGTCCATTGGATGGTCAATTTCGCAAGGCTACATCCTACTCCACCAATGATGACTCTGCCACCCATGACTCTGCCGCCAACGCACCCAAGCAAAATCCTCAAGGCACAGCACCCAGGGTGATGACTGGCCGTGAGCTTCTCCTCAGTCTTCACCAGAAGGTTGATCGCAATCATAAATGGGTCAAGCGTCAGTTTGGTTCAATTCTTCACAACATGGCTACTACCCATAATGCAGTGAAGAAAAACCACTAATACCTTCATGAAATCCTCAACCGCACCTGGGCTGTTCTGTCTCAAGTCTATAGTGAAGAAGATCTGAAGACAATGGGTCTCAAGGACGATCTTGACTAGGCTGCACCTCCTCCGAAGAAGTACAAGATGGTCAAGGTTCCTTCCTTGGTGGCCAGCTCCTATTCTTCATCACGTGACACTGATGAACATGAAGATTTGGACGACACTGCGGCAGGCCCTACTCCAACAAACGACCCCAACAACGCTGACGCTCCTTCATCACCTTGATATTCTTCAGGGGCGTTAGTCCTCATTTTCGACCCTTTTGGTCATTTGATGACAAAGGGGGGGGAATTTTAGTTAGTATTCAAGCGGGTCTATCTTATATGGGCGCTTTTTTTCTAAGTTGCAACTCTCGTTCTTTTGAAGACTTTGCTGGATCGAGTTGTAAACTTAAACTCTATGGTGACCTGATACTTTTGTTGTTTCTTCTGCATGCTTATTCCTCGTTAATGTTATTGCACGCATGCTGAATTACATCAGTCACCATATTTCATCATGCATTTCAAATTCTTCATATATTATGTCAAATGCGTGTATGAATTACAAGATATAGGGGGAGATCTCCATGATTCAACTCTTCAAGTGTGCATTGCTTCAAAAGCAAATTCCTCACTATGCACATCTTCAGGGGGAGTTCTTCTATATCTTGCAATCAAATTCCTCAATATCAGTATTTACACTTCATATGTTTATCCCCGCTGAAAACTTAACCTATATTGTCATCAATCACCAAAAAGGGGAGATTGTAAGTGCATCTAGTGCCCCTTAGTGATTTTGGTGTATTGAAGACTTATAGGTTAAGGGACCAATGTGTTTATAAGTGTACACAGGTCTATAAGTCTATGAGGAGTTTGATATTTACAGAGAAAGTCGACCCTAAAAATGAAGTTCTTCGACTGAAGACTTTGGTATTTCTGAAGACTTTCTGAAGACTTTCTGAAGACTTTGAAAGTGAAGAAATTAGTGTGACTGTGAAGACTTGGTATTCATTTGAGGAACATGAAGCGTGAAGACTTTTGTTTTCGTAGTTTCATTTTCTCTTTCTTGAGTCATAGGAAACACCGTACTGTTAAAGGGGGTCGAGGAATTACTAAGGAAAAGTTTCCATGTGATGCTCAACTCAAAATCCTACACCTACCAATCCCTTCGAGTGAAGCCATTGGAAATCTCATACAGTTCAGTCATATTCTTCAGTGACAGAGACGAAGTTCTTCTGGTCTCTGAGGAATTTGTTCTGACTGAGGAGTTAGGAATTCGCTAGTGTGGATTGCCTACACAGTGAGGAACATGATAGCCCTGAGGAATTTGAACCTCAAATTTCCGACCGTTGCTGTGCTGCGCGCCAGCTGTCCCAAAATATCTACCCACCTAACGGTCATATCATTGAAGGGCATTTATGTCTTATCATGTCGGGCTGCTCCCTAGGCTATAAATAGCCGCCCCCTACAACCACTAGGTTGGCTGCTCTGAGAGAAACTGACACTTGTCAATTGAGAGCATCCCATCCTCCGAGGACTTTGAGCGAAAATCATCAAGTGAGGAAAAACCCCAAACCCATACACCTACAAACCCCAAGTGATTGAGCATCACTGAAGAGATTGATCCTGCGTGGATCCGACGCTTGTTACCTTTGAAGACTGTGCTTCTTCCGGACGGTTAGGCGTCATGGTCTAGAGCATCCAAGAGGAAATTGTGGATCGCCGAGTGACCGAGTTTGTGAAGGTTTGGAAGTCACCTGAAGAATTACCACGAATGATTGGGCGAGGTCTGTGTGACCTTAGCTCAAGGAGAATACGGTGAGGACTGGGTGTCCTGGACTGTGTGTTCAGGACTGGGTGTTCGGGACTGTGTGTCCTCAGGTTTAAATACCTAGCCGCTCCAACCAGACATACAACTGAGACAGCAGTTGGAACTAGTCTACCAAATCATTGTCTTCACCAAGCTTACTGGTTCTATTTCCTCAACTCTTTCATTTCCTCATTACTGTGTTGTATGCATGTTCATATCTGTGTTTGAAGACTTTGACTGAAGACTTTCTCAATTTCCTCAGTTTAATTTCTTCAGTCTGTTTGTCTTCATTCTGTGTTATCCTGTGTTTACGCTTTCTGTACGCTATGCTTGTTTTCATTTCATCATGATGACTATGCTTGTGTTCTGCTATGCATACTTTTGAGTACTTATTCCGCTGCAAGTAGTTCTTCGCTAAGGAATTTCCTCACCCACAAATTCCTCAGTGAAGAATTTCTAAAAATCGCCTATTCACCCCCCCCCCCCTCTAGTCGATATAACGCACTTTCAGACAATGAAAGTGCTATTAAGATTATGGGATATATGTGAAACAAGTTCCATTGCTTTGTGACAATGAAAGTGCTATTAAGATTTCTCACAATCTCGTGCAACATTCTTGAACTAAGCATATTGAAGTTCGTCATCATTTCATTCGAGATCATGTTGCTAAAGGAGACATTGGTCTTAAACATGTTCGTATCGATAAGCAATTGGCGGATATATTCACCAAACCGCTTGATGAGAAAGTATTTTGCCATTTGAGAGGTGAATTGAACATCATTGATGCTTCAAACTTGGAGTAGAAACTCCATTTGGATACATGCAAGGCATGAGTCTTTGATAATCCTTGATATTTCTCTTATGATGATGATCATATGTCTTAGATCTATATTTGTACCCTTGCATGTTATCTAACTCTTGTAGGTACTTGGATGAATCTAAATCTATGAGATTGCAACTCACTCACATCTTGAGCAATCTCTACATCACCAAGTCTCTACAATGTGGTGGTTGAATACAAGGAAGCATCAAACCTTTCAATATATCCTTTGACAATTTCTTTGTATCAAATTTCACTTGGTATCAAATTTTATGCTTGTCATTTTGGATACACAAGTGCTCTTCCTTGCAAGACTAACCCATGTAGGTAGATGAAGTCAAACTACAAATGGTGCTCCCAACTATTGATGAGCTACATCAACCTTGAGCATGCTACACAAGTTCAACTACATGATCAAGATCAACACCACCACCCAAGGTATGTCATTCCATCTTAGAGAAGCTTTACCCCAGGACATGGGTCAAAGCATCTCAACAAGATGTGAATACATCAAAATGCTTAAACGAAAAATGGCAACCCCATTTTTGAGCTTAAACGATGACTATGACCTACGATCAAGTGTTCTCACTTGACTCCTCAGTCAATATACTCTAACATAGGTGACTTTGTCGCCGACCAATTCTAGATGAGGTTCTCTAGTGTTTTCTGAGTTCCTGCATTTGTCTCTTGCATGTTTGTCTCCCTTTTTCCTTTTATCAAAAAAAAACTTCATCTAGATTTCTTTAATTTTCTTTGTTATGTTCTGCATTCCCTGCATCCAATTCATTGCAAATCTTTGTGAGATCTTATTTGCTTAGTGAGCTAAGATGACAATTGTTTTCTCTCTGTTGAATTCCGGTTTGTTTCCTTCGGCTAAACCAAAAACAACTCGGTGCCACCGAAGAAGAAGACTCGGTGTTACCGATTTCAATGCTGAGCAAACACTTTGCCATTTGCATCCTGCATATTTGTTCCAGCTCCACTCAATGATTCTTGTCCTCTACCAGCATCTTATATTACATGTTGCTTTCTAATGTGACTCAAGGACCAAACCTACTTGACTCATGCACCAGAAGATCCCTTCTTGGAAATTGATGGCAAAGGGGGAGACAGAGCACATCAAAGCTTATCACATAAAAGAGAATGCACACCTTAAGCTTCTCTAGATGCCTATTATAGATAGAGGAGAGAAGTCACATGTCTTCAAGAGGGGAAAGACATGTTAGTATGTGTTATGATTGTTTATGATTTATTTTACTCTGATTTTCTTTTTTCCTATCTTCTCCCATCATCGAATATAAGATTCAGGGGGAGAAAGACATCTAAGGAAAGGAAATCTTCGAATTCATTGCATATCTTAACTATTTGGGGACATGTCTATATCCAATAGAGTACTTAGTACTCACTCTCTACATGTCATCTTGGTACTCTTGTGGTTTCTCAAATTGCTTTGTCCAGTAGGTGTTCGTGCGTTATCTAACCTTGTTTACTCAGGTTCACCAATTCCAAAGCCAGCTCAAGACCACAAGGTAAGTATATGCAACACATCCATGTGCATGATGATTTCTTGCTACTGTACATATTGTTTGCAAGAAGCAATCATGAACATGGAGGTACATTTCCTATATTCACATCATTTGCTCTGATGCATATAGCTAAGATACATGTAACTCATTGCTTGCTCTGACATGCTTATGCATTCAGATGCTCTTACATTCCATATTTATATGATTGCATACATGTAGGGGGAGCCTATGCATGTTACATGTCTTTGCAAAGATTTACTTGCTATTCCTTATATCTTTAACTAAAGCTTTGATGTATGTTGTCATCAATTGCAAAAAAGGGGGAGATTGAAAGCACAAGTGCTCCCTGGGAGATTTTGGTAATTAATGTCAACATATCTCTTGTTGGACTAATGTAACATCCCAAATTTTCAATTTGGATGTTATACATAGGTCATCATATGCATATCATATTTTATTTGCATTTTGGTTGTGATCCTAGAAATCTTAAGCAACTCAAGGACCCAAGGAGAGAGTTAGAGATTTCACAAATTTTCATATTTGAATTTTTCTCAAATTTGAAAAGAGGATCAATTTGAATTTAATATTTTTTTTCTGTCCAATTATTCCAATAATAAAAATAAATGAGAGAAGATAAAATGACTTCTTCAACAGAAGAGAAATATTGGAGAAGAAAGTTTAAAATCAAATTATTTATTTTATTTGTATTTTATTTGAATTAGAGAAAAATATGCATTTTTGAAAATTGCATTTTAGGCTAGAAAAATGTTCATCTTGTCCTAAATATTAGGTTTGGACGGTGAAAATTGTTTCTGGTATTTTTAGAATTTTTTTTATTTTATTAGGATTTTTGTTCTGGCGAAATTATTTAAAAAAAAATCTTTTCACACCGACCGGGCCGAAGGCCCAGCCGACCCAGCCGCCGCCACCGCCTTCCCGCGAGCGCCGTCGTGCCCGAGCCGGAGTCCGGCTCCGACTCTGCATCGCCGCCGCCGCCTTGCCCCCTCCCCCAAGCCGCCCCCCGGCCCCTTTATATGCGCCCCCCTCTCCTCAAGCCGCGCCGCCGCCACCCAAGTCACCGCCGCCGCGCCGCAGCCCCGCGCCGCCCCACCTCGCCGTTCGTCGGAGCCGCCGCGCCGCTCGCCGTTGACCGTCGCCGCCATTTAGCCGGTATAAAACCGTCCCGATTCGCCGGTTCTTTTTTTGTTTTTTTGGTTTTCGTTTAGATTGGTTTTTATTTTAGGGTTCGCTAAGTAGCGAACGTTTACCCATTAGGTTGTTTTAATGGACGAATTCATTCGTTTAGTTCTGTTAGCGAACGTTCGTTCGTTAGATTTTTCCTTCTTTATTTATTTTTCGTCCAGGGACCTAACCGCGAATACTTTTATCACAGATTAGTCCCTGAACTTTAAACCCTCGTTACTTTTTGCTCGTTTGTCCAAATCCAGTGAAACCAACGCCAAAATCTTCGTCTCGATCCCCTCTGTCTAGATAATCAACTTGAACATGGTTTTGAAAATTTAAAATTTGGTTTCAAGTAGTTTTGTTTTCGAACTTCTTTTGATCGCAGTTTGAGTTTCGTAGCTCCGATTCGATTGACTCTTTTTTCAAATCGAAGCTCTTCACTTGTACTTTCTGTTTAGATCTTTTCTCTTGAGTTTTATCCTTGCATCTTATGCCTGAGTGCTTATGTATGCTATTGTCTGTTCACGATAGAGTTTCTGGAGTGCGAGGCTTGCTATTACGAATCACTAGGGCTTTCAGATCGTCAGCAAGGCAAGTAACACTTTGATCATATCCCTTTATTACCCAGTTTTTATGCATTAGTTTCAATCCTCAAACACTTCATGGTTAAGACTTGTTAACATATGGGTATTGGGAAGTAGTTGATGCGGTAGGAACCTATTGTCTTATATTTCAAACCTGGGTTGTCGTGGGATTGTCACGGCTGATGTCCTAGTGCAAGGACTTAGTCGTGGAGCCATCACAACGAGAATAGCCTAAAGGGGTTAAAATGGGACAAAGGACACAAAGAGTTTATATTGGTTCGGCCCCTTGCGGTGAAGGTAAAGGCCTAATCCAGTTGAGGTGGTATTACTTATGTCTTGATTACAAGGGAGCGAATACGCTTGACCTAGCTTTTGATCTCTTCTTTCTTGCCCTAACTCGCCGCCGGGTCGTCCCTTTATATACTCAGGTTGACGTCCGGCGCCTTACAGAGTCCCGGTCGGCTCATAAACGTGTCCGGCCTGGTGACTTAATTACAATTGCCTTATAATACAAGTCATACACATATGGCGGTTTACACACACGGGCCTTAAGCCGCCTATGGGCCTTGGTGAAGGAAATATGCCCTAGAGGCAATAATAAAGTTATTATTTATTTCCTTATATCATGATAAATGTTTATTATTCATGCTAGAATTGTATTAACCGGAAACTTGATACATGTGTGAATACATAGACAAAAAGAGTGTCACTAGTATGCCTCTACTTGACTAGCTCGTTGATCAAAGATGGTTATGTTTCCTAGCCATAGACATGAGTTGTCATTTGATTAACGGGATCACCTCATTAGGAGAATGACGTGATTGACTTGACCCATTCCGTTAGCTTAGCACTCGATCGTTTAGTATGTTGCTATTGCTTTCTTCATGACTTATACATGTTCCTATGACTATGAGATTATGCAACTCCCGTTTACCGGAGGAACACTTTGTGTGCTACGAAACGTCACAACATAACTGGGTGATTATAAAGGTACTCTACAGGTGTCTCCAAAGGTACTTCTTGGGTTGGCGTATTTCGAGATTAGGATTTGTCACTCCGATTGTCGGAGAGGTATCTCTGGGCCCACTCGGTAATGCACATCACTATAAGCCTTGCAAGCATTGTGACTAATGAGTTAGTTGCGGGATGATATATTACGGAATGAGTAAAGAGACTTGCCGGTAACGAGATTGAACTAGGTATCGAGATACCGACGATCGAATCTCGGGCAAGTAACATACCGATGACAAAGGGAACAACCTATGTTGTTATGCGGTCTGACCGATAAAGATCTTCGTAGAATATGTGGGAACCAATATGAGCATCCAGGTTCCGGTATTGGTTATTGACCGGAGAGGTGTCTCGGTCATGTCTACATAGTTCTCGAACCCGTAGGGTCCGCACGCTTAAAGTTACGATGACAGTTTTATTATGAGTTTATATGTTTTGATGTACCAAAGGTTGTTCGGAGTTCCGGATATGACCACAGACATGATGAGGAGTCTCGAAATGGTCGAGACATAAAGATTGATATATTGGATGACTATATTCAGACACCGGAAGTGTTCCGGAGAAGTTTCGGATAAAACCGGAGTGCCGGAGGGGTTACCGGAACCCCCCCGGGGAAGTATTGGGCCTTAGTGGGCCTGAGGGGAGAGAGAGGGCAGCAGCCCAGGAGGTGGCGCGCCCCCTCCCATGGGGAGTCTGAATTGGACTAGGAGAGGGGAGCGCGGCCCCTCTTTCCCTCTCCCTCTCCCTCTCTTTCCTTCCCCCTTCTCTCTTCCTAGTTGGACTAGGAAAGGGGAGTCCTACTCCTACTAGGAGAAGGACTCCCCCCCTCCTTGGCGCGCCCCAAGGGCCGGCCGGCCTCCCCCCTTGCTCCTTTATATACGGGGGCAGGGGGGCACCTCTAGACACACAATTGATATACGATATTTTAGCCGTGTGCGGTGCCCCCTCCACCATATTACACCTCGATAATATCGTTGCGGAGCTTAGGCGAAGCCCTGCATTGGTAGAACATCATCATCGTCACCACGCCGTCGTGCTGACGAAACTCTCCCTCAACACTCGGCTGGATCAGAGTTCGAGGTACGTCATCGAGCTGAACGTGTGCTGAACTCGGAGGTGCCATGCGTTCGGTACTTGATCGGTCAGATCGTGAAGACGTACGACTACATCAACCGCATTGTGTTAACGCTTCCGCTTTTGGTCTACGAGGGTACGTGGACAACACTCTCCCCTCTCGTTGCTATGCATCACCATGATCTTGCGTGTGCGTAGGAAATTTTTTGAAATTACTACGTTCCCCAACAGTGGCATCCGAGCCTGGTTTTATGCGTTGATGCTATGCACGAGTAGAACACAAGTGAGTTGTGGGCGATATAAGTCATACTGCTTACCAGCATGTCATACTTTGGTTCAGCGGTATTGTGAGATGAAGCGGCCCGGACCGACATTACGCGTACGCTTACGCGAGACTGGTCTCACCGTTACGAGCACTCGTTGCTTAAAGGTGACTGGCGGGTGTCTGTCTCTCTCACTTTAGTTGAACCGAGTGTGGCTACGCCCGGTCCTTGCGAAGGTTAAAACAGCACCAACTTGACAAACTATAGTTGTGGTTTTGATGCGTAGGTAAGAACGGTTCTTGCTAAAGCCTGTAGCAGCCACGTAAAACTTGCAACAACAAAGTAGAGGACGTCTAACTTGTTTTTGCAGGGCATGTTGTGATGTGATATGGTCAAGACATGATGCTATATTTTATTGTATGAGATGATCATGTTTTGTAACCGAGTTATCGGCAACTGGCAGGAGCCATATGGTTGTCGCTTCATTGTATGCAATGCAATCGCCATGTAATTGTTTTACTTTATCACTAAGCGGTAGCGATAGTCGTAAAAGCAATAAGTTGGCGAGACGACAACGATACTACGATGGAGATCAAGGTGTCGCGCCAGTGACGATGGTGATCATGACGGTGCTTCGGAGATGGAGATCACAAGCACAAGATGATGATGGCCATATCATATCACTTATATTGATTGCATGTGATGTTAATCTTTTATGCATCTTATCTTGCTTTCATTGACGGTAGCATTATAAGATGATCTCTCACTAAACTTTCAAGATAAAAGTGTTCTCCCTGAGTATGCACCGTTGCGAAAGTTCTTCGTGCTGAGACACCACGTGATGATCGGGTGTGATAGGCTCTACGTTCAAATACAACGGGTGCAAAACAGTTGCACACGCGGAATACTCAGGTTAAACTTGACGAGCCTAGCATATGCAGATATGGCCTCGGAACACGGAGACCGAAAGGTCGAGCGTGAATCATATAGTAGATATGATCAACATAGTGATGTTCACCATTGAAACTACTCCATCTCACGTGATGATCGGACATGGTTTAGTTGATATGGATCACGTGATCACTTAGAGGATTAGAGGGATGTCTATCTAAGTGGGAGTTCTTAAGTAATATGATTAACTGAACTTAAATTTATCATGAACTTAGTCCTGATAGTATTTTTGCAAATTATGTTGTAGATCAACAGCTCGCGTTGTTGCTTCCCTGTATTTATTTTTGATATGTTCCTAGAGAAAATTATGTTGAAAGATGTTAGTAGCAAAGATGTGGATTGGATCCGTGATCTGAGGATTATCCTCATTGCTGCACAGAAGAATTATGTCCTTGATGCACCACTAGGTGACAGACCTATTGCAGGAGCAGATGCAGACGTTATGAACGTTTGGCAAGCTCAATATGATGACTACTTGATAGTTTAGTGCACCATGCTTAACGGCTTAGAATCGGGACTCCAAAGACGTTTTGAACGTCATGGACCATATGAGATGTTCCAGGAGTTGAAGTTAATATTTCAAGCAAATACCCGAGTTGAGAGATATGAAGTCTCCAACAAGTTCTATAGCTAAAAGATGGAGGAGAATAGCTCAAGCAGTGAGCATGTGCTCAGATTGTCTGGGTACTACAATCGCTTGAATCAAGTGGGAGTTAATCTTCCAGATAAAATACTGATTGACAGAATTCTCTAGTCACCATCACCAAGTTAGTAGAACTTCATGATGAAAGTATGCAAGGGATGACGAAAGTAATTCCCGAGCTCTTTGTGATGCTGAAATCGACAAAGGTAGAAATCAAGAAAAACATCAAGTGTTGATGGTTGACGAGACCACTAGTTTCAAGAAAAGGGCAAAGGGAAGAAGGGGAACTTCAAGAAGAACGGCAAGCAAGTTGCTGCTCAAGTGAAGAAGCCTAAATCTGGTCCTAAGCCTGAGACTAAGCGCTTCTACTGCAAAGGGACTGGTCACTAGAAGCGGAACTGCCCCAAGTATTTGGCGGATAAGAAGGATGGCAAAAGTGAACAAAGGTATATTTGATATACAGATTATTGATGTGTATTTTACTAGTGTTCGTAGCAACCCCTCGGCATTTGATACTGGTTCAGTTGCTAAGAGTAGTATCTCGAAACGGGAGTTGCAGAATGAACAGAAACTAGTTAAGGGTAAAGTGACGATGTGTGTTGGAAGTGGTTCCAAGATTGATATGATCATCATCGCATGCTCCCTACACTTTCGGGATTAGTGTTGAACCTAAATAAGTGTTATTTGGTGTTTGCGTTGAGCATGAATATGATTTGATCATGTTTGTTGCAATACGGTTATTCATTTAAATTAGAGAATAATTGTTGTTCTATTTACATGAATAAAACCTTCTATGGTCATACACCCAATAAAATGGTTTGTTGGATCTCGATCGTAGTGATACACATATTCATAATAATGAAGCCAAAAGATGCAAAGTTAATAATGATAGTGCAACTTATTTGTGGCACTGCCATTTAGGTCATATTGGTGTAAAGCGCATGAAGAAACTCCATACTGATGGGATTTTGGAATCACTTGATTACGAATCACTTGATGCTTGCGAACCGTGCCTCATGGGCAAGATGACTAAAACGCCGTTCTCCGGAACTATGGAGAGAGCAACAGATTTGTTGGAAATCATACATACAGATGTATGTGGTCCGATGAATATTGAGGCTCGTAGCTGGTATCATTATTTTCTGACCTTCATAGATGATTTGAGCAGATATGGGTATATCTACTTAATGAAACAGAAGTCTGAAACATTTGAAAAGTTCATATAATTTCAGAGTGAAGCGGAAAATCATCGTAACAAGAAAATAAAGTTTCTACGATCTGATCGTGGAGAAGAGTATTTGAGTTACGAGTTTGGCCTTCAGTTAAAACAATGTGAAATAGTTTTCACTACTCACGCCACCTGGAATACCACGGTGTAATGGTATGTCCGAACATCGTAACCGTACTTTATTAGATATGGTGCGATATATGATGTCTCTTACCGATCTACCACTATCGTTTTGGGGTTATGCATTAGAGACAGCTGCATTCACGTTAAATAGGGTACCATCTAAATCCGTTGAGACGACATCTTATGAACTGTGGTTTGGCAAGAAACCAAAGTTGTCGTTTCTTAAAGTTTGGGGTTGCGATGCTTATGCGAAAAAGTTTCATCCTGATAAGCTCAAACCCAAATCGGAGAAATGTGTCTTCATAGGATACCCAAAGGAGACAGTTGGGTACACCTTCTATCACAGATCCGAAGGCAAGACATTCGTTGCTAAGTATGGATCCTTTCTAGAGGAGGAGTTTATCTCGAAAGAAGTGAGTGGGAGGAAAGTAGAACTTGATGAGGTAACTGTACCTGCTCCCTTATTGGAAAGTAGATCATCACAGAAACCAGTTTCTACGACACCTACACCAATTAGTGGGGAAGTTAATGATAATGATCATGAAACTTCAGATCAAGTTACTACTGAACCTCGTAGGTCAACCAGATTAAGATCCGCACCAGAGTGGTGCGGTAATCCTGTTCTGGAGGTTATGTTGCTAGACCATGACGAACCTACGAACTATGAAGAAGCGATGGTGAGCCCAGATTCCGCAAAATGGCTTGAGGCCATGAAATCCGAGATGGGATCCATGTATGAGAACAAAGTATGGACTTTGATTGACTTGCCCAATGATCGGCGAGCCATTGAGATTAAATGGATCTTCAAGAGGAAGACGGGCGTTGATAGTAGTGTTACTATCTACAAAGCTAGAATTGTCGCAAAAGGTTTTCGACAAGTTTAAGGTGTTGACTACGATGAGAGTTTCTCACTCGTATCTATGCTTAAGTCTGTCCGAATCATGTTAGCAATTGCCGCATTTTATGAAATCTGGCAAATGGATAAACAAAACTGCATTCCTTAATGGATTTATTAAAGAAGAGTTGTATATGATGCAACCAGAAGGTTTTGTCAATCCTAAAGGTGCTAACAAAATATGCAAGCTCCAGCGGTCCATCTATGGACTGGTGCAAGCATCTCGGAGTTGGAATATGCGCTTTGATAAGTTGATCAAAGGATATAGTTTTATACAGACTTGCGGTGAAGCCTATATTTACAAGAAAGTGAGTGGGAGCACTACAGCATTTCTGATAAGTATATGTGAATGACATATTGTTGATCGGAAATAATGTAGAATTATTCTGCAAAGCATAAAGGAGTGTTTGAAAGGAGTTTTTCAAAGAAAGACCTCGGTAAAGCTGCTTACATATTGAGCATCAAGATCTATAGAGAAAGATCAAGACGCTTGATAAGTTTTTTCAATGAGTACATACCTTAACAAGATTTTGAAGTGGTTCAAAATGGAACAGTCAAAGAAAGAGTTTCTTGTCTGTGTTACATGGTGTGAAATTGAGTAAGACTCAAAGCCCGACCACGGCAGAAGATAGAAAAAGAATGAAAGTCATTCCCTATGCCTCGGCCATAGGTTCTATAAAGTATGCCATGCTGTGTACCAGATCTATTGTATACCCTACACTGATTTTGGCAAGGGAGTACAATAATGATCTAGGAGTAGATCACTGGACAGCGGACAAAATTATCCTTAGTGAAATAAGGATATGTTTCTCGATTATGGAAGTGACAAAAGGTTCGTCGTAAAGGGTTACGTCGATGCAAGTTTTGACACTAATCAAGATGACTCTAAGTCTCGGTCTAGATACATATTGAAAGTGGGAGCAATTAGCTAGAGTAGCTCCGTGCAGAGCATTGTAGACATAAAAATTTGCAAAATACTTACGGATCTGAATGTGACAGACCCGTTGACTAAAATTATCTCACAAGGAAAACATGATCACACCTTAGTACTCTTTGGGTGTTAATCACATAGCGATGTGAACTAGATTACAGACTCTAGTAAACCTTTTGGGTGTTGGTCACATGACGATGTGAACTATGGGTGTTAATCACATGGTGATGTGAATTATTGATGTTAAATCACATGGCGATGTGAACTAGATTATTGACTCTAGTGCAAGTGGGAGACTGAAGGAAATATGCCCTAGAGGCAATAATAAAGTTATTATTTATTTCCTTATATCATGATAAATGTTTATTACTCATGCTAGAATTGTATTAACCGGAAACTTGATACATGTGTGAATACATAGACAAACAGAGTGTCACTAGTATGCCTCTACTTGACTAGCTCGTTGATCAAAGATGGTTATGTTTCCTAGCCATAGACATGAGTTGTCATTTGATTAACGGGATCACCTCATTAGGAGAATGATGTGATTGACTTGACCCATTCCGTTAGCTTAGCACTCGATCGTTCAGTATGTTGCTATTGCTTTCTTCATGGCTTATACATGTTCCTATGACTATGAGATTATGCAACTCCCGTTTACCGGAGGAACACTTTGTGTGCTACCAAACGTCACAACGTAACTGGGTGATTATAAAGGTACTCTACAGGTGTCTCCAAAGGTACTTGTTGGGTTGGCATATTTCGAGATTAGGATTTGTCACTCCGATTGTCGGAGAGGTATCTCTGGGCCCACTCGGTAATGCACCCTTGCAAGCATTGTGACTAATGAGTTAGTTGCGGGATGATGTATTACGGAACAAGTAAACAGACTTGCCGGTAACGAGATTGAACTAGGTATCGAGATACCAACGATCGAATCTCGGGCAAGTAACATACCGATGACAAAGGGAACAACGTATGTTGTTATGCGGTCTGACCGATAAAGATCTTCGTAGAATATGTGGGAACCAATATGAGCATCCAGGTTCCGCTATTGGTTATTGACCGGAGAGGTGTCTCGGTCATGTCTACATAGTTCTCGAACCCGTAGGGTCCGCACGCTTAAAGTTACGATGATAGTTTTATTATGAGTTTATATGTTTTTATGTACTGAAGGTTGTTCGGAGTTCCGGATATGATCACGGACATGACGAGGAGTCTCGAAATGGTCGACACATAAAGATTGATATATTGGACGACTATATTCGGACACCGGAAGTGTTCCGGAGAAGTTTCGGATAAAGTCGGAGTGCCGGAGGGGTAACCGGAACCCCCCGGGGAAGTATTGGGCCTTAGTGGGCCTAAGGGGAGAGAGAAGGCAGCAGCCCAGGAGGTGGCGTGCCCCCTCCCATGGGGAGTCCGAATTGGACTAGGAGAGGGGAGCGCGGCCCCTCTTTCCCTCTCCCTCTCCCTCTCTTTCCTTCCCCCTTCTCTCTTCCTAGTTGGACTAGGAAAGGGGAGTCCTACTCCTACTAGGAGAAGGACTCCCCCCTCCTTGGCGCGCCCCAAGGGCCGGCCGGCCTCCCCCCTTGCTCCTTTATATACGGGGGCAGGGGGGCACCTCTAGACACACAATTGATATACGATATTTAGCCGTGTGTGGTGCCCCCCTCCACCATATTACACCTCGATAATATCGTTGCGAAGCTTAGGCGAAGCCCTGCGTTGGTAGAACATCATCATCGTCACCACACCGTCATGCTGACGAAACTCTCCCTCAACACTCGGCTGGATCGGAGTTCGAGGGACGTCATCAAGCTGAACGTGTGCTGAACTCGGAGGTGTCGTGCGTTCGGTACTTGATCGGTCGGATCGTGAAGACGTACGACTACATCAACCGCATTGTGTTAACGCTTCCGCTTTCGGTCTACGAGGGTACGTGGACAACACTCTCCCCTCTCGTTGCTATGCATCACCATGATCTTGCGTGTGCGTAGGAATTTTTTTGAAATTACTACGTTCCCCAACACTTGGGCCCTTCATAAGTTATCCTCATGAACCGCCATCTTCGATTCCTTCGTGGGCTTTGTCTTATGAGTCACCATGGGTATAACCCGGCCCCCCTGGGCGGGTTATCTCAATAGCTATATCCCCAACATTAGGCCCCAGGTTGATTTGAACTTGTTCACATCAATCTTCAATACTTAGAAAAATCCCTCCTTCATTACCTTCGCGAGAACTTGTAACTCGCCATGGCGTCATCCTCTGGGATTAGGGTAACCCGCCGTGACGTCACCTATCATTAATTTTACACAAAACCAAAATCTTTAATGTATGTCCTCATTTTAGATGAATCTCCGTAAATCGAGGCGTTTGCACTGTCATATATCTGTTTTTGGCCTCCTCGATTCACGTGCTTGCCATTTATCCATTCACCTTATAAATAGGGCCGGGGGTCTCTTTCACTTTCCCCCCTCGGCCTCATCATCTTTATCCTCCACCTTGCGACATCATGTGCCCGAGCCCAGCCGCCGCCGTCGATCTCCACCTCTGCTTCAACATCGGCCGCTGCATCAACCTGACTGGTCCAGATTCTACTCGCGCGCCTCCGCCGCCCAACAGCCTCGGTAAGTTCTTTCTCCTGCCCCTACGTAGATCTCATTAGGGTTTACATGAGTTCATGGAAGCTTGTCTTCGATGTTCTTCGCTATAGCACGGATACTCAATTCAAACTTGATACTTTTCCTGTGCGGCAATAGCCATAGTTACTTTTTCATCATCAGAGCGTCTCTTTTTGAATAGAAAAATCCAATCTGGACCTTATGAACTGCTCAAGCACCCATATTTAGGTCTGAATATATTTTCATTTCCTGACACGCGGTAGATCCAAAATTGTAACATCAATCTGTGAAACCTGTTTTTCATCACTTAGCAATTTTCCATCTTCAGATCTATACTTTCAATATCTGTATAAGCAGTTTAACTCAGAAAATAACATCTCGCCAGGTACCATTAGTCTCCTCTTAAACCGCCAATAGCTCATTTCTGTAATTTGATAATGCTAATCTCAGGTTTAACACTTATGCATGCTTTATCATTGTCTGCCTCTTAACCTCCAGTAGATTAACCATGAACCTTAAACCGGCACAAATTTTCTTTCAGGTCATCGAACAAATGGCCAAGTCCTTTTATTCCTGTAACTGGGTTCAATCCCGGATTACAGAGGAAGATCTGAATGGGTGTGTCGCTACTGGCGCTTTAGCAAAAAAGGAAGACATCCATTGGAGGGCCCCCGGTTTAGAAAATCCTCCTGAACCCAAGGATGGGGAGGTGATCGTTTTTGTTGACCATCTGAGTCGAGGGTTCAGCCCTCCCGGATCAAAAAAAAATCGTGATGTTCTTCATTTCCTCCAGCTTCACCCTCAAGACATTGGACCTAACTCCGTGTCCAACATTTGCAATTTTCAAGTATTCTATGAAGCTTACCTTCAAGAGGAGCCCAAAGTTGATCTGTTCAGAGATTTCTACTATTTAAACCGCCGTACGGAATTTGTGGACGGGCCCAATACTGAACTTGCCGGGGTTTCAATTCAAAAGAGGAAAGATGTCAGCTTCCCTCATGCTAATCATCATAGCCACCCCAAAGATTGCAATCAGACTTGGTTCTACTACCGAGATACATCTCCAGCTGACGAGAATCCTCTGCTAGGTTACCGTGCCCACCGGCTTACCAGCACACATCCACTCCCCCAAAGACTCAGTGCAAAGGAACATGCCAAATATGCACCACAACTTTCAAAACTCAGAGCCTTTGTGGCAAATGGTTTAACGGGCGTTGATTCTGTCCGTTGCTGGGTGTCTTGGAGTATTTTGCCTTTAAGCCGTCGCCCCGGTTTAATGTGTGAATACACAGGGGACGTGAAAGACCCCCAACGCCACCCTAATATTCAGCTATCCGACGCAGAAATTACTGAAGCCGTCAAGGAAAAGTTGAATGAACCGGTGGCCGAGTGTAGCAAAACAGGGCTTAGTCCTTTTTGCGCTTCAAACAAACCGCCAGCTGTAAGAATTCCCCAACTCCTACTTAATTCATATTCTTAATATTCCCTTATGATCTTTTTTAACCTTAGCAGGCTGGTGGCCCATTCTGGAAGAGGAAACCGCAGGATAAACCGGCCAAAGCACCTCGTGTCAAAACCAAGGCCAACAAGAAGCCCACAAAAAAGAAAACCGCCGAGTCAACCGAGTTAAACATTGACGATGGCGATGATAATCATGAATCAGAGGTAGAACTTGATTCACTTGGCTCCTTTTTCATACATCTCATTGACAATGACTATTATCAGGATGACGCAGAGGCTAGCCATGCTGGTGATGCAGAGGTAATTATTCTTTCGTCCGGCTCAGAACCTCTGCCAACACAGAAAACCCGTCAAGCAAGCCGAAAAGTAAGATTTTCTCACCCTCTAGCTCACTTGGATCCAAACTTTCTTTTGAAGAAACAGCAACATGAAGCTCGCCGCACAACCCAGCATAGCGGCAACGTGATCACCTCTTCTGGTTTACCAAACACTCCACTTCGCAAATGCCGTCCAGAGGTCTTACATATTTCTGACATACTTTACCCCAAGGCGGGTTATTTTTTACAACCTCTTAACCCGTCTGATTCGAACTATCAGGGGACTTCTCATTCCTCCTCTGGCGAGTCAACATGAACACAAATTCCAACCCTCAAAACTATTCCTGGGTAAACATGTTGTTTTGACTCCTTATGTCTTGTGTTTGCTCATTATACTAACCTGTTATTTGCATCTCATTTTCAGGGCCCAGGCCAGACCCAGCAAGAAGGCCAAACTGAATAAACTGGTTGATGACCCCAATCCTTCTGATCCGGAAAGGACCCCGGAACATTCTAATCCAAATGCTGAAGTCACTCCTGACGATCCACCACCGCAAGATCATGCAGTCTTTGTTGAGCCTATGGGAGTTGACCCGATGAGCAATGCTGATAAACCGCCAAGCCCAACTAAAGCTGTTGATGACAAGACTAACTACGTTATGGTTACTGGTGTTAGTTATACAGCCCCAGGTAACCCCACTGTTCTGTCAAAACATAGTGCCAAAGAAGAAATTTCTGCTATTGATAAAGGCAAGTGGAAGGTAGACTTGGAAAGCTATGCCCACCTCAGCGCCCAAGATATTCATTCTGGGTTTTTAAACCGTCTGTATACCAGCCGTGACTATGAAGCCAGTTTAGTAAATCTGATGAAGGAGCGGTATGAGGTAAATGCTGTTGACTTTGTATGGATATACTTCCCTTAGCCGCCAAGTTTATTGGACATAAGAGAATAGAATGTGTTGTAAACTTCCAATAACCATATAGATCAACTCCAGTAGCCCCCAAGGGCCGTTTTATATTTTCAATATGAACCGGGACTTTAGAATAATAAGACTTCAAATTTTCCTGTGTATCCCCCAAGGGTCGACTTAACAAATATGTTAAGTTGAGACTAATGATGTTGTAAGACCCAAAATTCATTCTTAGAACCTTCTTAAACCGGTTTAGCACCTAATTGATGGTTGGAAAAAATAACAATCCGTAGTCTTGAGCAAACATGCATTAGCCCCCAAGTGTCAAGAATAATACTTGTATTGGGCTTGGGACTTGTAAAAAGGTTTATAATAAGCAATAAACATTAGCCCCCAAGTGCCAAGTATATCACTTGTTATCTGCTTGGGACTTCAAATAAGCATTATCATCTCATAAATTGCTTGTCTTTCGCAGGCTGAGCTTACCAAGAAGGAATTTCAAATTGCCGACCTTCAAGAAAACATCAAATCTCAACAATCAGAGACCTCCAAGGCCAAGGATGAACTGACCAGTGCCTTGGCAGCAATGGAAAAGCTGAAAGAAAGCTTCAAGAATGATCGGGCAGGTTGGGATACAGAAAGGTCAACTCTGCTGAAGAGGGTTGAGGATGCTGAAACGGCCCTTAAACCGGTATCGGCAGAGCTTACTGGCTTAAAACAGCAGATAAATGCTATGACTGCTGCCGTTTTTGGTAAATAGCTGCTTCATAAGCTTTAAAACATGTGTTTATCTAGTAAATTGCCGGTTGACAGATGTCTTTGATGATGCAGGAACCCGCGTTGCTCATCTTGGCTCAGATATGCGGAAAAAATTGAAATCCGCCTATACACTCATAGAGCAGTTATATACCGGCATACTACGGGTCATCTGCACAGCATCCCATAACAAACCGCCCCCAACCTTGATCAAGGAGACATTGGAAAGGCTGTCTATGATGCCTGCACGGTTTGAAGAACTAAAGAAATCTGCTGCAAGAGTGGGTGCTCTACCGCACTAACTCGGGCCAAAGCATGGATATCTGATCTTGATCCGGCCGATTTGGCAAATGGCTGCCCAAGCATCAAGGAAGATGGGTCAGACTTCAACACTGATGACCTCACTACCATTATGAAGGAAATGCGTCCACTGCCTAGTAAATTGGCGGAAGAGACCGATCTTTCATATTATCAGTCAGTTTATGATGCCAACAATAAGAGAATTAAAGTACCAACTTATGATGCTCCAAATCTTGCTCCTCCAATCCGTAAGCACACTTATGCCCCTGATGTTGACCCCTCCACACTTATAAGTGATGAAGCTGTATTCAAAGCCTTAACTAGGATTGATTGGACAACCATTGACTTCTAGCCACTGGGTAGAGAGGAGGAAGATGAACCGGCGCTGGATGATCCCCAACCTTCAAGTCAACCAAGCCAAGATTCATAAACCGGAGGCTGGCTTAGCATCTGCTTTCTGCAAGACTTGTTAAAACAATTATTCTTCTGGGCATCAGGCGTTTTTGTAATAGGCTAGCTTAAACTCTTGATGTGCTATGCCATCGTGCATATTTTGCTTTACATGATACGGTTGATCCGCCAATTTAAGATTTGTCACTTTGTGCTTGTAATATTGGCAATTTAAATCTGTTCTTGTAAATAAACAGATCACAAGTGTCCTGACGGTTTACCGTAGGACGGGTCATAATACCCAATATATAATCACTGGAAACTAAAATAGTTTATAACCAGGGCTGGTTCAATGTATCATACCTGTGATATTTGATCATACTGCCGGCTTATCAAGCTAGTGCAGTAAGGGTGTTAACCCAAAAATTTGAGCACTCTGATGCTCTGTGGAATTGTCATATATTGCCGGCTTATGAACAAAGTCGGACCGGGTTAATAAACACCGGATATCATCTTATCATATACTGACGACTTATAGTCGGAAGCGAAGCTGGGTTAATAAACATCGGTGAATCGTAACCATAAAGTGGTATGAACCTCATTGGATTTTAACGTGTCACCAAGGAAAAACCTCCAAAAAAATCATTCAAATAAGAAACAAAACGAAACAAGGCTTTTCATAGGCTTCCAGGCCTAAAAATCAAGTGCTTTCCAGGGCTGCATAGCCACTGAGTTAAACCTTCATACAAACCTTATAAGCCGGACCTCACATAACCAATCGTCATTTTAACTTTGACAAGTTCAGGGTTTGTATAAGATTGACTTGTCAAAAGTACGGCGGGTCATTCCAGGATTACCTGGGCGGAGTGACTGACTTAATAAGGCAGGATAACCCGGGTTTTCAGGTGAATACACCTGGCTTCCAAGCCTGGCTTTTAAGCCTACTGCAAGGGTCATAAAAACTCTTGTTCTTTGAACAAAGAGCCCCCAAGCAATATTTTTGAGCGGTGCTCAGTGGGCACCTATGTTTGAGTTGTGCTTTGCAACAAACTCTCTTTGGTCCCTTTAACCTGGGTAGCAAGCCCCCAAGTATTTTTTTTCATGGCATATAAGCCGGATCAAAGGGTAATCATAGCTTCGCTCTATAAGCTGGAAGCCCCCAAGTGATCAAAAACTCGTTATTTAAAGAGAAAATGGCAGAGGCCCTGCTTTATCAGGGATGCCGGATTTATTATATTGATCATAATATATACATTGTCAAAATATGTACATCAGAAGAGCTAGTGGCTCAAGTATAGTAAGGCCGAAGATGAGCAATATTCCACGGCCGGTGGGTCTCTTCCTCCGACTTACGTGAGTCCTTGTGCTCTCGAACGTCGATAAGGTAGTAGGATACATTGTTGAGATTCTTACTGACTACAAAATACCCTTCCCAAGGTGGGGATAACTTGTGCATGTCAGTTTGATCCTGGATGAGTCGGAGCACCAAATCACCTTCTTGAAAAGTTCTGGTTTTAACCCGGCGGCTGTGATAATGGCGCAGATCTTGCTGGTAGATTGCCGAACGAGCCGCCGCGATGTCACGCTCCTCATCTAACAGGTCAAGTGCTTCCTGACGTGCTTTTTCATTGTCAGCTTCAACATAAGCCGCCACACGAGGTGAGTCGTGACGGATGTCACTAGGGAGAACTGCCTCTGCTCCGTAAACCATGAAGAAAGGCATGTAACCCGTAGATCTGTTTGGGATGGTATTATTGCTCCATAACACGGAAGGTAACTCCTCCACCCAACAACCCAGCGTCCTCTGTAGGGGAACCATAAGCTGGGGCTTGATGCCTCTCAGGATCTCTTGATTGGCTCTCTCGGCTTGACCATTAGATTGGGGGTGAGCCACTGACGACTCGTCAAGCCAGATATGCTCATGTTAACAAAATTCTTTCATAGCACCCTTGGATAAATTAGTGCCATTATCAGTTATGATACTGTGGGGAAAGCCAAAACGGAAAATCACCTTTTTAATGAACTAAACCGCCGTCGCCGCGTCACATTTACTGACCGGCTCTACCTCAACCCACTTTGTAAATTTGTCAACCGCCACCAGGAGATGTGTCTTTTTGTCCTTGGACCTTTTGAACGGTCCAACCATATCAAGCTCCCAGACTGCAAATGGCCAAGTAATTGGAATCATCCTCAATTCTTGAGCCGGCACATGGGCTCGTCTTGAAAATTTCTGACATCCGTCACACTTACTGACCAGGTCTTCAGCATCAGCATGAGCCGTCAGCCAATTAAATCCATGATGAAAAGCTTTAGCCACAAGCGACTTAGAGCCGGCATGATGGCCACAATCTCCTTCATGAATCTCACGCAGAATCTCACGGCCTTCTTCTGGAGAAACACAATGTTGAAAGGCCCCTGTAACACTGCAGTGATGCAGCTCTCCATTGACTATTGTCATCGACTTAGACCGCCAGGTTATTTGCCTGGCTAAGGTTTCATCCTCAGGTAACTCGCCCTGGGTCATATAAGCCAAATAAGGGACTGTCCAATCGGGAATAGCATGAATAGCTGCCACCAATTGTGCTTGTAGGTCAGGAATAGCAAGATCTTCCTCTGTAGGCAACTTGATTGAGGGGTTATATAGAATATCCAAGAAAGTATTGGGTGGCACCGGTTTACGCTGAGAGCCTAGCCGGCTTAAAGCATCAGCCGCCTCGTTCTTCCTTCGATCAATATGCTCAACCTGATAACCCTTGAAGTGACCCGCAATAGCATCAACCTCTCAACGATAAGCCACCATGAGTGGATCCTTAGAATCCCAAGTACCAGAAACTTGCTGAGCTACCAAGTCTGAGTCGCCAAAGCACCTCACCCGCCTTAAGTTCATCTCCTTAGCCATCCGAAGACCGTGGAGCAAGGCCTCATACTCAGCTGCATTGTTAGTACAAGGGAACATCAACCGGAGAACATAACAAAATTTATCACCTCGAGGGGAAGCAAGCACAACTCCAGCCCCCGAGCCTTCCAATTGCCTGGACCCATCAAAGTGAATAGTCCAATATGTGTTATCTGGCTTTTCTTCAGGCATCTGCAGCTCTGTCCAGTCATTGATGAAATCCACCAGTGCTTGAGACTTGATGGCCGTGCGAGGCACATACTTCAAACCATGAGGTCCAAGCTCGATGGCCCACTTGGCTATCCGACCTGTGGCCTCTCTATTTTGAATAATATCCCTAAGGGAGCAGAACTAACCACAGTGATTGGATGACCCCAAAAATACTGCTTAAGCTTCCGGCTAGCGATGAACACCCCATATACAAGTTTCTGCCAGTGCGGATACCTCTGCTTGGACTCAATGAGAACCTCACTGATGTAGTAAACCGGCCTCTGAACCGGATATTCCTTGCCTGCCTCCTTCCGTTCTACCACAATAGCTACATTGACAGCCCGGGCATTAGCAGCCACATATAGCAACAACGGCTCTTTATTAATAGGAGTAGCAAGAACGGGGGGCTCAGCCAGCTGTTTCTTCAAGTCCTCAAACGCTGCATTAGCAGCATCACTCCAGACAAAATTATCTATCTTTTTCATCATCTAATATAGAGGGATGGCCTTCTCTCCCAACCGGCTTATGAACTGGCTTAAGGCCACAATACGACCCGCCAGACGTTGAACATCATTGATACACGCCGGTTTAGCTAAAGAAGTAATGGCTTTGATCTTCTCCGGATTAGCTTCAATGCCTCTGTTACAAACTAGAAAACCCAAGAGCTTGCCTGCTGGCACACCAAAAATGCACTTGGCCGGGTTAAGCATCATCTTATAAACCCGGAGGTTATCAAAGGTTTCCTTTAAGTCATCTATCAAGGTCTCCTTCTTTCTGGATTTCACTACAATATCATCCACATAAGCATGAACATTGCGCCCAATCTGATTATGAAGACAATTCTGCACACAGCGCTGGTAAGTCGCCTGGGCACTCTTGAGCCCAAAAGGCATAGACACATAGCAGAAGGCTCCAAAGGGAGTTATAAAAGTTGTCTTCTCCTGGTCCTTAACAGCCATCTTGATCTGATGATACCCAGAATAAGCATCCAAAAAACTCAAACCTCACAACCCGTCGTAGCATCAATAATCTGATCAATACGAGGGAGAGCAAAAGGATCAGCCGGACAATCCTTGTTTAAGTCTGTGTACTCCACACACATACGCCAAGTGCCGTTCTTGAAAGTGCTAGTTATCGACTGGAGGGGGGTGAATAGGCGATTTTTATGAACGTCTTCAAAACATGGGAGTTTCAAAGACAAACAATGGAAATGAACCTATTGACATGCAGCGGAAGGTAGACTACACTAGGCAAGCCATAGTCAAGTATTCAATGAAGTGAAAGCACGAAGACTAATAGCAGCTAGGTAGTAAAGATCAGGATGGAAGATAGTGTGAAGCCAAACAACAATAGAAGTCACACAGTGAAGTCAAACAGGTAACACAAGCAGGCAATGACTTCACGAAGAAAAATTATAAATAAAGAGAGGGAGAAGATAGAACCAGACGCTTGATGAGGACAAGGATTTGTTGGACCAGTTCCAGTTGCTGTGACAACTGTACGTCTGGTTAGGGAGGCTGAGATTTAACTCAGAAGACCGTGTCTTCACCTTATTCCCCTTGAGCTAAGGACACCCAGTCCTCGCCCAATCACTCTGGTAAGTCTTCAAGGTAGACTTCCAAACCTTCACAGACTTCGTTCACCGGCAATCCACAATGACTCTTGGATGCTCAGAACGCGACGCCTAACCGGCTGGAGTATTCACAGTCCTCAAGTGTAACAAGTCTTCAGGTCACGCGGACAGAAAGACTTCAGTGATTCCTAACACTCTTTGGCTCTGGGTGTGTGGGCTTTGTCCTCGCAAGGATTTCTCTCTCTCAAAAGCTTCGGAGGTGGGTTGCTCTCAAACGACAAAAGACGTGCACTAACTCTGAGCAGCCACCAATTTATGGTGTAGGGGGTGGGCTATTTTAAGCCACTAGGCAACCCGACCTGATTTGTCCGAAATGACCCTGGGTCACTAAGGAACTAACACGTGTTCCAACGGTCAGTTTTCAAACACACGCGGCAGCTTGACTTGGGCTACAAGTAAAGCTGACTCATCCAACTCTGGATAAGATTTGCTCTCATTGTCTTCGCTCGAAGACATAGGAGTTGGTTGAGCATCACTTCAGTCACTCTGACTTTGTTCACTGAGACCCCACTTAACAGTGCGGTGGTTCCTATGACTCAACAAAGAAGAAAAGGAAACACGAAACAACTAAGTCTTCGCGCTCCATAGTCTTCATGCGATGTCTTCTCTTGTCATAGTCTTCAATGCGAATATCTTCACATACCACCATTGTCTTCAATGTATTCATACATTTTTAGGGGTCATCTCCGGTAGGTAAACCGAATTAATGAGGGACTACTACCTGTGTTATCCTGCAATTCTCACAAACACATTAGTCCCTCAACCAGGTTTGTCGTCAATACTCCAAAACCAACTAGGGGTGGCACTAGATGCACTTACAGTTCTTCTTAAGTACCAACACTGGGTTAGCCAACCACTCCGGATGAAACACTTCAACAATAAACCCAGCCGCCAAGAGCCGGGCTACCTCCTCACCAATGGCCTTATGCCTCTCTTCATTGAAATGATGAAGAAACTACTTGACCGGCTTAAACTTGGGATCAATATTAAGGGTGTGCTCAGCAAGTTCCCTCGGTACACGTCGCAGTCAGAAGGTTTCCATGCAAAGATGTCCCGGTTCTCACGGATGAACTCGATGAGCGCGCTTTCCTATTTCGAATCCAGGTTAGCATTGATACTGAACTCCTTAGATGAGTCACCATGAATGAAGTCAACTAGCTTGGTATCATCCGCCGATTTAAACTTCAACGCCGGGTCGTGCTCCATAGTTGGCTTTTTCAAAGATGTCATGTCAGCCGGGTCAACATTATCTTTGTAAAATTTCAACTCCTCTGTTGCACAAACCAACTCAGCATAGGTTGCATCACCTTCCTCGCACTCTAAAGTGATCTTCCGGCTTCCGTACACCATGATGGTTCCCTTGTAACCCGGCATCTTGAGCTGCAGATAAACATAACAAGGCCTTGCGATGAACTTAGCATAAGCCGGCCGTCCAAACAGAGCATGATAAGGGCTCTTGATTTTCACCACTTCAAAGGTCAATGTCTCCGACCTAGATTCATGATCATCTCCAAAAGCAACTTCCAGAGCTATCTTACCAACTAGGTATGCCGACTTACCAGGCACCACGACGGGAAAAACAGTGTTTGACGGCTTCAGATTCTTATCAGTCAACCCCATGCGATGGAAAGTTTCATAATAAAGGATATTGATGTTGCTTCCTCCGTCCATGAGTACCTTAGTGAACTTATATCCTCCCACCTGAGGCGCCACCACCTGAGGCGCCAGAAACCCTAATCAATTCGGTCTCACCGATGGGTCTTGGTCTCACCAAGATGGGCTTGCAAACTCTCTAATTACCTGTTGTAATTATTTCGGTCCCATCGAGATATGCAATCGGTCCCACCGAGTTTGCTTGACCAACTCTCTGTTTGCTCATTACCAAAATCGGTCTCACCGAGTTGTGTAATCGGTCAAACCAAGTTGAGGTTTTACCCTAACCCTAGCACATCATTCCCTCCGAGTTGATCATGCCAGTCCCACCGAAAATCCTAACGTTCAAATTTTGAACTGAATCGGTCCGACCGAGTTTCACTATTCGGTCCCACCGAGTTGTGTAATCGGTCAAACTGAGTTGAGGTTTTACCCTAATCCTAGCACATCGGTCCCACCGAGTTGATCATGTCGGTCCCACCGAAAATCCTAATGTTCACATTTTGAACTTAATCGGTCCGACCGAGTTTCACTATTTGGTCCCGCCGAGTTTGGTAAATTGTGTGTAACGGTTAGATTTTGTGTGGAGGCTATATATACCCCTCCACCCTTCCTCAATTCGTGGAGAGAGCCATCAGAACGTGCCTACACTTCCAGCATTCATTTTCTGAGAGAGAACCACCTACTCATGTGTTGAGACCAAGACATTCCAATCCAACCACAAGAATCTTGATCTCTAGCCTTCCCCAAGTTGCTTTGCACTCAAATCATCTTTCCACCATATCCAAATCTGTGAGAGAGAGTTGAGTGTTGGGGAGACTATCATTTCAAGCACAAGAGCAAGGAGTTCATCATCAACACACCATCTATTACCTTTTGGAGAGTGGTGTCTCCTAGATTGGTTAGGTGTCACTTGGGAGCCTCCATCAAGATTGTGGAGTTGAACCAAGGAGTTTGTAAGGGCAAGGAGATCGCCTACTTCGTGAAGATCTACTCAAGTGAGGCAAGTCCTTCGTGGGCGATGGCCATGGTGGGATAGACAAGGTTGCTTCTTCGTGGACCCTTCGTGGGTGGAGCCCTGCGTGGACTCGCACAACCATTACCCTTCGTGGGTTGAAGTCTCCACCAACGTGGATGTACGATAGAACCACCTATCGGAACCATGGCAAAAATCTCCGTGTCTCCAATTGCGTTTGCATACTCCAATCCCATCCCTTACTTTCTTGCAAGTTGCATGTTTTACTTTCCGCTACTCATATACTCTTGCCATGCTTGCTTGAAATGTATTGTGAATGTTTAAACTTGTGATAAAACTCCACCTTAACTTGAAGAAATTAAAAAGTGCTACTTTTCTTTATTGAGGGTCTAATCAACCCCCCTCTAGACACCTCTTCTCGATCCTTTCACATATCATTTTCATGGTCTAGCAAATATTGTTCTAAAGGATCTGTAGGAGGCACGGCAATAGAAGCAAGACCAATAATTTCATCCTTACTAGGCAATTATTTATCATGGGGTTGTCTACGAAATTTAGAGAAATTAAAATCATGAGTAATATCCCCAAAGCTTACAGTAACAATTTCTTTCTCACAATCTATCTTATCATTAACAGTATTCAAGAAAGGTCTACCAAATATAATGGGATAAAAGTCATCTTGTGGGGAACCAAGAACGAGAAAATCAGTAGGGTATTTTATTTTCCCACACAAGACTTCAACATCTCTAACAATCCCAATTGGTGATATAGTATCTCTATTGGCAAGCTTAATAGTAACATCAATATCTTCTATCTCAGCAGGTGCAATATCATTCATAATTTCCTGATATAAAGTAAAAGGAATCGCACTCACACTAGCACCCACATCACATAAGCCATGATAGAAATGATCTCCTATTTTAACAGAAACAACAGGCATGCCAACAACAGGTCTATGTTTATCTTTAATATCGGGTTTAGCAATTCTAGCAGCTTCATCACAGAAAAAAATAACATGCCCATCAATATTATCAACCAAGAGATTTTTAACCATAGCAATACTAGGTTCAACTTTAATTTGTTCGGGGGGTGTAGGTGTTCTAGTATAACTCTTACGAACCACAGCCGAAGCTTTAGCATGATCCTTTATCCTAACAGGAAAAAGTGGTTTCTCAATATAAGCAGTAGGAACAACATGATCAACATTTAATAGTTTCTTCTTCAACTTTAATAGGTTCTACTACTTACACTTCAATAGGAGGAGGATATTTAAACCACTTCTCTTTAGGGAGATCAACATGAGTAGCAAAGGATTCACAGAAAGAAGCTACTATCTCAGTGTCAAGTCCATATTTAGTGCTAAATTCACGAAAAGCATCGGTATGCATAAAAGAATTAACACAATCAAATTTAAAGTTTATACCTGAATCCTTACCTTCTAGAGTTCCCAATCTTCAGAGTTGCGTTTAATTATTTCCAATAAATCCCATTTGAATTCAATATTCTTCTTCATAAAAGAACCAATACAAGAAGTATCGAGCATGGATTGATCATTACGAGAAAGCCGAGCATAAAAATGCTGAATAATAATTTCTCTTGAGAGCTCATGATTGGGGCATGAATATAACATTGACTTAAGCCTCCCCCAATCTTGAGCGATACTTTCTCCTTCACGAGGCCAAAAATTATATATATAATTCCGATCACGATGAACCAGATGCATAGGATAAAACTTCTGATGAAATTCAAATTTCAATCGGTTGTAGTTCCAAGATCCAATATCATCGCATAGCCTATACCATGTCAATGCCCTTACCTTCAAAGATAAAGGGAATACCTTCTTCTTGACATCATCCTCGGGCAATCCTGCAAGCTTAAATAATCCACAATCTTCATCCACATAGATTAGATGCATATCGGGATGTAATGTTCCGTCTCCTGCGTAAGGATTAGCTAGTAGTTTCTCTATCATACCTGAAGGAATTTCATAATAATTATTTTCAGTAGGTTGAGGAGAAACTTCTTGCTCTATAGGTCAAGGTGAAGATACCCCTCACAAGCCCCTCAAAGGATTATTTTCCATAGTGACAAGTGACAGTAAATTTCAGCACACTATATAAATGTTTCCTTAGCAAATTCCACTCACCAAAGGCGCTTCACTCCCCGGCAACGGCGCCAGAAAATATTCTTGATTACCCACAAGTATTGGGGATCTATCATAGTCCTTTAGATAAGTAAGAGTGTCGAAACCAACGAGGAGCAGAAGGAAATGACAAGCGGTTTTCAGCAAGGTATTCTCTGCAAGCACTGAAATTATCGGTAACAGATAGTTGTACGATAAGATAATTCGTAACGGGTAACAAGTAAAAAGGGTAACTAAGGTGAAGCAAGGTGGCCCAATCTTTTTTGTAGCAAAGTACAAGCCTAGACGAACTCTTATATAAAGCAAAGCGCTCCCGAGGAGACATGGGAATTACTGTCAAGCTAGTTTTCATCATGCTCATATGATTCACGTTCGTTACTTTGATAATTTGATATGTGGGTGGACCGGTGCTTGGGTGCTGCCCTTCCTTGGACAAGCCTCCCACTTATAATTAACCCCTCTCGCAAGCATCCGCAACTACGAAAGAAGAATCCAGATAAATCTAACCATAGCATGAAACATATGGATCCAAATCAGCCCCTTACGAAGCAACACATAAACTAGGGTTTAAGATTCTGTCACTCTAGCAACCCATCATCTACTTATTACTTCCCAATGCCTTCCCCTAGGCCCTAATCATGGTGAAGTTTCATGTAGTCGACATTCACATAACACCACTAGAGGAAAGACAACATACATCTCATCAAAATATCGAACGAATACCAAATTCACATGATTACTTATAACAAGACTTCTCCCATGTCCTCAGGAACAAACGTAACTACTCACAAAGCATATTCATATTCATAATCAGAGGATTATTAATTATCATTAAGGATCTGAACATATGATCTTCCACCGAATAAACCAACTAGCATCAACTACAAGGAGTAATCAACACTACTAGCAACCCACAAATACCAATCTGAGGTTTTGAGACAAAGATCAGATACAAGAGATGAACTAGGGCTTGAGAGGAGATGGTGTCGGTGAAGATGTTGATGGAGATTGACCCCCTCTCGATGAGAGGATCGATGGTGATGATGATGGCTTTGATTTCCCCCTCCGAGAGGGAAGTTTCCCTGGCAGAACAGCTCCGTCGGAGCCCTAGATTGGTTCTGCCCATGTTCCGCCTCGAGACGGCGGCGCTTCGTCCCGAAAGCTTCCTTATGATTTTTTCCAGGTCAAAAGACACCATATAGCATAAGATGGACATCGGAGGCCTGCCAGGGGGCCCACAAGGCAGGGGCGCGCCCAGGGGGTAGGGCGTGCCCCCCACCCTTGTGGATGGCTGGTGGGTCCCCTCTGGTGCTTTCTTCGCCCAATATTTTTTATATATTCCAAAATGACTCTCCGTAAATTTTCAGGACTTTTGGAGTTGTGCAGAATAGGTCTCTAATATTTGCTCCTTTTCCAGCCCAGAATTCCAGCTGTCGGCATTCTCCCTCTTCATGTAAACCTTGTAAAATAAGAGAGAAAGGCATAAGTATTATACCAAAATAGGTAAGAACAGCCCATAATGCAATAAATATCAATATAAAAGCATGATACAAAGTGGACGTATCAGACTCCTTTATATACTTTTCTCTTTCAACATGAACAAACATCTTTGTTTGTTGGACTCTATTTGGAGGATATGTAGGATCGATATAAGTCTTCACCTGCTCAGAGCTTGCGAAGGTTCATAAGGATCATGCATATTCTTCAAAAAGAGAGCAATAATCTCTGATTTTTTTTAGCGACGGAAAATATCCAGCCTTTTTTTAGCAAAAAAAAATTCTAACGATTAACAAAAAATCCATCCTTTTAGTTATTTGGGGGGGGTGGAACTGGTCACGTCTGCATGCGCGGGGCAGACGGTTGCAGGCAAGCGCGATGATTCGACGGCCTAATTGCAGGCTATAGTCCCACCTCGCCCGGCTGGCGCACCGTTGACCATCTTAAAAAATAGTATTTTTTATATTTACATAATCGTCGTTGTTCAATGAAGTCTATTTGTAAGTTGTTCAGGATCTATATGAATGTTCACCGATAATATTCATGCTGATCATGATCACTCTTCAAGAAGGCAACACTGATGACCGATGTATTTTATAATGTAGCAATACATTGTAAAAAAAATTCATACTCTAAACTTTTTCCACACACCCGCATCACCAGGGGCTTTATGCGTGCAAGTTTTTATCATTTTTCGACACCGTACGATTTTCCTAGCGTTATCTCGGCAAAAAACCCCTAAAACAGTGACCGGTCGTGACGCAACACGCGCTTGGTCTCTGAATTCGTTCCAGTCTTGCCTGGGGGCCTACGTAGGGCATTCCCACTCGCTGGCAAAATTGGATGTCATTTCATGCATGCCACCTTGTAGCACCTGTACAACCAACACTGATCGAATATGAAGGAGGGCAAGTACAAAGTGTGTTTTTTACTCCACCAGATGACCCCAAACTTTTTCCACACACCCGCATCACCAAGGGCATCTTGCGTGCAAGTTTTTATCATTTTTTCGCACCGTCCGAATTTCCTTGGGTTTTCTCGACGAAAACCCCCCTAAAATAGTGACCGGTCGTGACGTGATACGTCTCCAACGTATCTATAATATTTTATTGTTCCATGCTATTATATTATCTATTTTGGATATTTTATATGCATTAATATGCTATTTTATATTATTTTTTGGACTAACCTATTAACCTAGAGCCCAGTGTCAGTTCCTGTTTTTTTCTTGTTTTTGAGTTTTACAGAAAACGAATATCAAACGGAGTCCAAATGGAATAAAACTTTCCTGATGATTTTTCTTGGAACAGAAGACATCCACGGAGCTTGGAGAGGAAGGCAGAAGAGTCCCGAGGGCTCCACAAGCCCTGAGGGCGCGCCCTAGGGGGGCCTGGCTTGTGGGCCCCGCGGGAGTCCCATAACCCTACTCTTTGGCCTATAAATTCCCAAATATTCCCAAACCATCATAGGCATCCACGAAAATACTTTTCCGCCGCCGCAAGCCTCTGTTCCCGTGAGATCACATCTTGGGGCCTTTTCTGGCACCCTGCCGAAGGGGGATTCGATCATGGAGGGCATCTACATCAACAATATTGCCCTACCGATGAAGCGTGAGTAGTTTACCACAGACCTACGGGTCCATGGCAAGTATCTAGATGGCTTCTTCTCTCTCTTTGATCTTCAATACAATGTCCTCCTTGATGTTCTTGGAGTTCTACCCGATGTAATATTCTTTTGCGGTGTGTTTGTCGAGATCCGATGAATTGTGGATTTATGATCAGATTATCAGTGAATATTATTTGAGTCTTTACTGAATTCATATATGCATGATTAAATATCTTTGTATTTATGTTCGAATTATTGGTTTAGTTTGGCCAACTAGATTGATTCTTCTTGCAATGGGAGAGGTGCTTAGTTTTGGGTTCAATCTTGCGGTGTCCTCACCCAGTGATAGAAAGGGTAGCGAGGCACGTATTGTATTGTTGCCATCAAGGGTAAAAAGATGGGGTTTTCATCATATTGCTTGAGTTTATCCCTCTACATCATGTCATCTTACTTAAGGTGTTACTCCGTTCTTATGAACTTAATACCCTAGATGCATGCTGGATAGCGGTCGATGTGTGGAGTAATAGTAGTAGATGCAGAATCATTTCGGTCTACTTGACACGGACATGATGCCTACATTCATAATCATTGCCTTGGATATCGTCATAACTTTGCGCTTTTCTATCAATTGCTTGACAGTAATTTGTTCACCCACCGTATGTTTTCTTTCAAGAGAGAAGCCTTTAGTGAAACATATGGCCCCGGGGGTCTATTTTCCATCATATATTTTCAGATCTACAAAACCAAAAACCCAAAAATACCTTGCTGCAATTTATTTGTATTTACTTTGTTTTATGTTTTAGTAATATTTTATATCTATCTCTATCAGATCTCATCCTTGCAAGTGACTGTGAAGGGATTGACAACCCCTTTATCGCGTTGGGTGCAAGTGCTTGATTGTTTGTGCAGGTGCATAGATTGGAGATTTGTTCGTACCTCCTACTGGATTGATACCTTGGTTCTCAAACTGAGAGAAATTGAAAGGATCAAGAAGAGGTGTCTAGAGGGGGGTGAATAGACTCTTAGCAAGAAAAAGTTGCAGTTTTTAATTTCTTCAAGTTGAGGTGGAGTTTTAGCACAATTTAAACATTCACAATACATATCAAGCAAGCATGACAAGAGTATGTGAGCAGCGGAAAGTAAAGCATGCAATTTGCAAGAATGTAAAGGGATGGGATTGGAGTGTGCAAATGCAATTGGAGACACGGAGATTTTTGGCGTGGTTCCGATAGGTGGTGCTATCGTACATCCACGTTGATGGAGACTTCAACCCACGAAGGGTAACGGTTGCGCGAGTCCACGGAGGGCTCCACCCACGAAGGGTCCACGAAGAAGCAACCTTGTCTATCCCACCATGGCCATCGCCCATGAAGGACTTGCCTCACTAGGGTAGATCTTCACGAAGTAGGCGATCTCCTTGCCCGTACAAACTCCTTGGTTCAACTCCACAATCTTGACGGAGGCTCCCAAGGGACACCTAACCAATCTAGGAGACACCACTCTCCAAAAGGTAATAGATGGTGTGTTGATGATGAACTCCTTGCTCTTATGCTTCAAATGATAGTCTTCCCAACACTCAACTCTCTCTCACAGATTTGGATTTGGTGGAAAGATGATTTGAGTGGAAAGCAAGTTGGAGAAGGCTAGAGATCAAGATTTATGTGGTTGGAATGGAATATCTTGACCTCAACACATGAGTAGGAGGTTCTCTCTCAAAAAATGTATGCTGGAAGTATAGGCATGTTCTGATGGCTCTCCTAACGAATGAAGAGTGGGTGGAGGGGTATATATAGCCTCCACACAAAAGCTAACCGTTACACACAAATCACCAAACTCGGTGAGACCGAATAATGAAACTCGGTCAGACCGATTTAGTTCATAATGTGACCGTTAGGCATTTCGGTGGGACCGATATGATCAACTCGGTAGGACCGATGTGCTAGGGTTAGGGTAAAGCCTCATCTCGGTTTGACCAATTACACAAACTCGGTGGGACCGATTTTGGTAATGTACGAACCAGAGAGTTGGTCAAGCAAACTCGGTGAGACCGATTACAAAACTCGGTAAGACCGAACTTATTGCAACAGGAACCAGAGAGTTTGCAAGCCCATCTCGGTGAGACCGAGATCCCATCGGTGAGACCGAATTGACTAGGGTTTGTGGCAGTGGCTATGTCAAGCGAACTCGGTGGTGTCGGATAGAATGTTTCGGTGTGGCAGAGTTTGACTATTGGTTTGGGACATATGTGGATATGAGAAAGTGGTTGAGGGTTTTTGGAGCATATCACTAAGCACTTTGAGCAAGCAAGACATTAAGCAACACCTCATCCCCTTTTAATAGTATTGGCTTTCCTATGGACTCAATGTGATCTTGCATCACTAAAAGTGAAATGTAGAGTCTTCAGCTTTTGAGCTTGAGCCAATCCTTTGTCCTTAGCACCTTGAAGGGGTTCCACATCCTCTTGTCCACGCCACTCCATCTATTGAACTTGTCTGAAATATTCTAGATAAAGCATTAGTCCAACAAGAGATATGAGCACTTGGGCTTTCAATCTCCCCCTTTTTGGTAATTGATGACAACATACATCAAAGCTTTAGATAAAGATATAGAGAATAGCAAGTAAAGCTTTGGAAAGACATGTAACATGCATAGGCTCCCCCTACATGTATGCAATCATGTCAATATGGAATATACAAGCATGTGAATGCATAAACATGACACAGCAAGCAATGAGTTACATGTATCTTGGCTATATGCATCAGAGTAAGTGATGTGAATATATGAAGTTATAACTTCATGTTCATGATTCCTTCTTGCAAACAACATGTACATTTAGCAAGAAATCATCATCCACATGAGTGTGATGCATATACTTACCCTGTGGTCTTGAGTTGACTTAGGAAGAGATGAACCTGAGTAAACAAGGTTAGATAACGCAGATACAACTACTAGACAGAGCAAACAAAAGAGCCACAAGAGTACCAAGACTGGGATGACATGTAGAGAGTGAGTACTAGGTACTCTAGTTTGATACAGACATGTCCCCAAAGATAAAAAGATATGCAATGAATTCAAGATTTCCTTCCCTAGCAATCTTTCTCCCCCTGAATCTTATACTGGATAATGGGGGAAATTTGCGAAACGAAATCAGAGCAAAAACATATCAGATAACATAAACATGCCTTTCCCCTCTCAAAGACATGTGACTTCTCTCCTCTTGAACACCACGCATCTGGGGCCTTTGATGTGATTATCTCTCTCTCCGCCCTTTTGAAGTAAATAAGCTTTGATGTGCTCTCTCTCTCCCCCTTTGACATCAATTTCCAAGAAGGAGTCTTCTGGAGTGTGAGTCAAGATAGGTTTGTTCCTTGAGTCAAAGAGCAAAGAAGCATATAGAATATGATGCTGGTAGAGGACAAGAATCATTGAGTGGAGCTGGAACAAAAGTGCAGGAACAAGTGGCAAATTGTCTTCTCTGCAGTGAAATCGGTGACACCGAGATATATTTTTTGGTTGCATCGAAGTAATTCGGTTTGACCAAAATTGATAAATCGGTCTGACCGAGTTTAACACAGAGAAAGAGCAATTGTCACCTCAGCTCACTAGGCAAATAAGATCTCACAAAGATTTGCAAGGAATTAACTGAAGGATTTGCAATGAATTAGATGCAGGAAATGCAGAACGAAACTGACAAAAAGAAAAGAAAATCTACATGAAGTTTTTTTAAATAGAAAGAAGGGGAACAAATATGCAAAGTACAAATTCAAGAACTCAGAGAAACACTAGAGAACTTCATCTAGAATTGGGCGGCGACAAAGTCACCTATGTTACAGTATATTGACTGAGGAGTCAAGTGAGAACACTTGATCACAAGTCATACTCATCGTTAAAGCTCGAAATGGGGTTACCATTTTTCGTTTAAGCATTTGATGTATTCACATCTTGTTGAGCTGCTTTGACCCATAACCTGGGGTAAAGCTTCTCTAAGATGGAATAGCATACCTTGGGTGGTAGTGTTGAACTTTATCATGCAGTTGAACTTGTGTGGAGTGCTCAAGGTTGATGTAGCGCATCAATGGTTGGGAGCACCACTCATAGTTTGAGTTCATCTACCTACATGAGTTAGTTTTGCAAGGAAGAGCACTTGTGTATCTAACATGACAATCATGAAATTTGATATCAAATGAAATTTGATATATATATAGAATTTGTCGAAGGATATGTTGAAGGGTTTCATGCTTCCTTGTGTTCAACCACCGTGGTGTAGAAACTTGGTGATGTAGAGATTGCTCAAGATGTGAGTGGATTGCAATCTCATGGATTCAGATTCATCCAAGTACCTACAAGGGTTAGATAGCATGCAAGGGTACAAATATACCCGAGACATATGATCATCATCATAAGAGAAAAAGTCAAGGATTAGTCATAGGCTCATGCCTTGCATGTATCCACATGGAGTTCCTATTCCAAGTTTGAAGCATCAATGATGTTCAATTCACCTCTCAAACGGCAAAATACTTTCTCATCAAGCGGTTTGGTGAATATATCCGCCAATTGCTTATCGGTATAAACATGCTTAAGATCAATGTCCCCTTTAGCAACATGATCTCGAATGAAATGATGACGAACTTCAATATGCTTAGTTCAAGAATGTTGCACGGGATTGTGAGCAATCTTAATAGCACTCTCATTGTCACAAAGCAATGGAACAAGTTTCACATTGATCCCATAATCTTTAAGAGTTCGGGTCATCCAAAGTAATTGAGCACAACATGAACCGGCGGCAATGTATTCCGCTTCGGCGGTGGATAAGGATACCGAGTTTTGTTTCTTGGAGGACCAAGACACAAGAGATCTACCAAGAAATTGACACGTACCCGAAGTGGATTTTCTATCAACCTTGTCTCCGGCATAGTCCGAATCGGAGTAGCCAACAAGATCAAAAGAAGTCCTCTTGGGATACCAAATGCCAAAACTTGGTGTATGTATTAAGTATCTCACTATCCTTTTCACAGCCTTAAGATGACATTCTTTGGGGGCTGCTTGATATCGTGCACACATGCACACACTTAGCATAATATCGGGATGAGAGGCACATAGATATAACAATGAACCAATCATGGAGCGATAAACCTTTTGGTCAACCGATTTGCCATCCTTGGTCAAGTTAAGATGTCCACTAGTAGGCATGGGCATTTTCATACCTTTGCTTTCTTGCATGTTGAACTTCTTGAATAAGTCCTTGGTGTACTTTGTTTGAGAAACAAAGGTGCCTTCCTTCGTTTGCTTGATTTGCAAACCAAGAAAGAACGTGAGTTCACTCATCATAGACATCTCAAACTTCTTCGACATTATCTTCCCAAACTTTTCACTAAAATGAGGGTTAGGAACAAAATATGATATCATCAACATAAATTTGTCACACGAATAATTCACCATTAACCCCTTAGTGAAACGAGTAGAATCTATCTTTCCAATCTCAAAGCCTTTTTCAATAAGGAACTTGGTCAAGCATTTATACCACGCTCTAGGAGCTTATTTAAGACCATAAAGAGCTTTATGAAGTTTGTAAACATGGTCAGGTTTCTTAGGATTGACAAAGCCGGGAGGTTGTTTAACAAAAACTTCCTCCTCAATTTCACCATTTTGAAAATCACTTTTGATATCCATTTGGTACAAGGTGATATCATGGTGATTAGCATAGGCAAGTAAGATGGGAATGGACTCAAGTCTAGCAACGGGGGCGTATGTCTCACCATAGTCCATACCTTCGACTTGAGTGTAGCCTTGGGCGACGAGACGTGCTTTGTTGCGGACGACTTGACCATCTTCGTCTTGCTTGTTGCGAAACACCCATTTGGTACCAATGATGTTGTGGTTGTTGTCAGGCTTCTCGACCAATGTCCATACTTGATTTATCTCAAAGTTGTGTAGCTCTTCATGCATGGCATTTATCTAATCTGGATCTTCCAATGCTACTTCAACCTTCATAGGTTCAATGCTAGAGATGAATGAATAATGTTCACAAAAGTTAGCCAAACGAGTTTTAGAGCGAGTGATTCTCCCGGTTTGAATATCATTGAAGATTTGTTCGACGGGATGGTCTCTTGAGACTCTTGCTCAAACTCATGAGAGCTTTTGCTTGGGTCGGGGTGGAACATCTTTTTCATCATCTTGTCCTTCTTCTTGGCCTTCTTCATTGTTGATGTTGTCGTTCTCTCGTCATGGTGGAGAAGGAGGTTGATGTGGTTCAACTTGATGCATTTCCTCGTTTTCTTCATCTTGATGTGTCCCACTTGTGGATGCTTCCATGTCAACTCTTGGTTCACCTTGTCGTGAGGTAGAAGCTTCCACTTGGACGGACGAGGTACTCTCCTTCACCTCTGTTGGACGAATCTAGCCAATAGACAAGTCTTGGATTGCTTCCGAAGGGTCTTTGTCTCCTACATAAATTGGCAATTGCTCTACTTGCGAGCCGTTAGATTCATCAAACTTCACATCTACCGTTTCTTCAACCTTTCGGGTGAAATTATTGTAGACACGGTAAGTGTGAGAGTTTGAGCCATAACCAACTAGGAAACCCTCATGAGATTTGGGAGCAAATTTAGAACGACGATGCTTATCAAGAATGTAGCACTTTGAGACGAATACTCGAAAGTATCCAACTTGGGGTTTGTTACCGGTGAGGAGCTCGTATACCGTCTTGCCGAGTAGCTTGTGAAGATACAAGCGATTTGTTGCATGACAAGCCGTCTCAACCGCTTCCGCCCAAAAGTGTTTTGGAGTCTTGTACTCATCAAGCATCATTCTCGCCATCTCAATAAGAGTCCAGTTCTACCTCTCAACAACTCCATTTCGTTGAGGTATGTACGTGGCCGAGAACTCATGTGAGATACCTTCTTCGTCAAGAAAGGTATCCACATTTGCATTCTTGAACTCCGTTCCGTTGTCGCTTCGAACCTTCTTGATCTTCACTTCAAATTGATTTTGGGCCTTCCTAGCGAAGTTCTTGAAGATCTTTTGAACCTGCAATTTATCATCAAGAAAGAACACCCACGTAAATCTTGGAAAATCATCGACTATGACTAGACCAAATGAGTTACCACCGAGACTTTTGTAGGCATTGGGACCAAAGAGATCCATATGAAGTAGCTCGAGCGGTCTTCTCGTGGTCATGATGTTCTTCACGGGGTGACTTCCTCCTACTTGTTTTCCTGCTTCACAAGCACTACACAATCTATCCTTGTCAAATATAACATCTTTCACACCAAGTATATGATCACCTTTAATAAGCTTATCAAGATTTCGCATGCCCACATGACCTAACCTTCTATGCCACAACTAGCCTTTCGAAGATTTAGCAATTAAGCAAGTTCTAGGTTGAGCCTTTTTAGTGAAATCAACAATGTGAAGATCACCTCTACGTATACCGGTAAAGACCATTTTATATTATCTCTACGAAACACTTGGCAATCTACTTCAGTAAATAGGACATTGAAACCAAAGTCAGCAAGTCTAGATACGGAAAGTAAATTGTAGCCAAGAGATTCAACGAGCATGACATTTTGTATGGAGCTATCATGTGAGATGGCCACCTTACCCTTTGAGTTATCACCAAAAGTGACATACTTCTGAGGGCCGTCGTTTTGAGCAAGCTCACGAAACATATCCTTGTCTCTGGTCATATGATCGGTACATCCACTATCAAGGACCCATTCCTTTCCTCCAACCATGTAGCCGCAAAGGTTTGCCATAAGACCAAAGTGTCTCATAGACAAATCGAGATCAAAGTCACTATCATCATCCTCATCATTGTATCCATGTTCAACATCATCTTGTAATTGATCATTTCCTAGAGAAGGTGATTCATTAGAAGTATGACTGTAACAATGTTCATCTCTATGGATCCTAATGACTTTGGAAATGATATTGCTAATAATTCCAACATCTCCTTTGGCACGCATGAGATCACGAAGCTCAAACAGGCACTCATCAAACTTAGGATCACTAGTACTCATTCTATTCAAGGCAATAGACTTATGGAGAATCTCATCTACATTTTTCAAGGAATAATTTGGGAATCGTTCCTCAAGAAATCTCCATATGGTGTAAGTACAATCAAGAGCAGGTAAGCTAGCAATCAAATTTTTTGGCAATCCTCTAATGATAAGATTGATAGTTCTAAGATTGCGAATCGTGTCAAGATCCTCATCGGGAGAGGGATGCAAAGGATCACTAGGGGAATGCAAGGACTAGTAATGTACTTGTTCAAGTGATATTCATTGAAAATCTCAAGCATCTCATTTTTCCACTCATGAAAGTACTCTCCATCAAGAATAGGCACTCTAGGTCTAAGACTCCCCAACATAGACTCATCCATCTTCCTCCAAAGGTGTTTAAACCAAAGCAATGGAGACCAAAGCTCTGATACCAATTGAAAGGATCGAAAAGAGGTGTCTAGAGAGGGGGTGAATAGACTCTTAGCAAGAAAAAGTTGTAGTTTTTAATTTCTTCAAGTTGAGGTGGAGTTTTAGCACAAGTTTAAACATTCACAATACATATCAAGCATGCATGACAAGAGTATGCGAGCAGCGGAAAGTAAAGCATGCAATTTGCAACAATGTAAAGGGATGGGATTGGAGTGTGCAAACGCAATTGGAGACATGGAGATTTTTGGCGTGGTTCCGATAGGTGGTGCTATCGTACATCCACGTTGATGGAGACTTCAACCCACGAAGGGTAACAGTTGTGTGAGTCCATGGAGGGCTCCACCCATGAAGGGTCCACGAACAACCAACCTTGTCTATCCCACCATGGCCATCGCCCACGAAGGACTTGCCTCACTAGGGTAGATCTTCATGAAGTAGGCGATCTCCTTGCCCGTACAAACTCCTTGGTTCAACTCCACAGTCTTGACGGAGGCTCCCAACTGACACCTAACCAATCTAGGAGACACCACTCTCCAAAAGGTAATAGATGGTGTGTTGATGATGAACTCCTTGCTCTTGTGCTTCAAATGATAGTCTCCCCAACACTCAACTCTCTCTCACAGATTTGGATTTTGTGGAAATATGATTTGAGTGGAAAGCAAGTTGGAGAAGGCTAGAGATCAAGATTTATGTGGTTGGAATGGAATATCTTGACCTCAACACATGAGTAGGTGGTTCTCTCTCAGAAAATGTATGCTGGAAGTGTAGGCATGTTCTGATGGCTCTCCTAACGAATGAAGAGTGGGTAGAGGGGTATATATAGCCTCCACACAGAATCTAACCATTACACACAAATCATCAAACTCGGTGAGACCGAATAATGAAACTCGGTCAGACCGATTTAGTTCATAATGTGACCGTTAGGCATTTCGGTGGGACCGATATGATCAACTCGGTAGGACCGATGTACTAGGGTTAGGGTAAAGCCTCATCTCAGTTTGACCGATTACACAAAGTCGGTGGGACCGATTTTGGTAATGACCTAACCAGAGAGTTGGTCAAGCAAACTCGGTGAGACCGATTACAAAACTCGGTAAGACCAAATTTATTGCAACAGGAACCAAAGAGTTTGCAAGCCCATCTCGGTGAGACTTAGATCCCATCAGTGAGACCGAATTGACTAGGGTTTGTGGCAGTGGCTATGTCAAGTGAACTCGGTGGCGCCGGATAGAATGTTTCGGTGCGGCCGAGTTTGACTATTGGTTTGGGACATATGTGGACATGAGAAAGTGGTTGAGGGTTTTTGGAGCATATCACTAAGCACCTTGATCAAGCAAGCCATTAAGCAACACATCATCCCCTTTTAATAGTATTTGCTTTCCTATGGACTCTATGTGATCTTGGATCACTAAAAGTAAAATGTAGAGTCTTGAGATTTTGAGCTTGAGCCAATCCTTTGTCCTTAGCACCTTGAAGGGGTTCCACATCCTCTTGTCCACGCCACTCCATCTATTGAACTTGTCTGAAATATTCTAGATAAAGGATTAGTCCAACAAGAGATATGTTGACATTAATTACCAAAACCACCCAGGGAGCACTTGTTCTTTCAGTCACCCCCTTTTTGGTAATTGATGAAAACATACATCAAAGCTTTAGATAAAGATATAGATAATAGCAAGTAAAGCTTTGGAAAGACATGTAACATGCATAGGCTCCCCCTACATGTATGCAATCATGTCAATATGGAATATACGAGCATGTGAATGCATAAACATGACAAAGCAAGCAATGAGTTACATGTATCTTGGCTATATGCATCAGAGCAAGTGATGTGAATATATGAAGTTATAACCTCATGTTCATGATTCCTTCTTGCAAACAATATGTACATTTAGCAAGAAATCATCATGCACATGAGTGTGATGCATATACTTACCCTGTGGTCTTGAGTTGACTTAGGAAGAGATGAACCTGAGTAAACAAGGTTAGATAACGCAGATACAACTACTAGACAGAGTAAACAAAAGAGCCACAAGAGTACCAAGACTGGGATGGCATGTAGAGAGTGAGTACTAGGTACTCTAGTGTTATACAGACATGTCCCCAAAGATAAAGATATGCAATGAATTCAAGATTTCCTTCCCTAGCAATCTTTCTCCCCCTGAATCTTATACTGGATAATGGGAGAAATTTGAGAAATGAAATCATAGCAAAAATATATCAGATAACATAAACATGTCTTTCCCCTCTCAAAGACATGTGACTTCTCTCCTCTTGAACACCAAGCATCTGGGCCCTTGATGTCATTATGTCTCTCCCCCCTTTTGATGTAAATAAGCTTTGATGTGCTCTCTCTCCCCCTTTGACATCAATTTCCAAGAAGGAGTCTTCTAGAGTGTGAGTCAAGATAGTTTTGGTCCTGGAGTCACAGAGCAAAGCAGTATATAGAATATGATGCTGGTAGAGGACAAGAATCATTGAGTGGAGCTGGAACAAAAGTGCACGAACAAGTGGCAAATTGTCTTCTCTGCATTGAAATCGGTGACACCAAGATATATTTTTTGGTTGCATCGAAGTGATTCGGTTTGACCGAAAGTGATAAATCGGTGTGACCGAGTTTAACACAGAGAAAGAGCAATTGTCACCTCAGCTCACTAGGCAAATAAGATCTCACAAAGATTTGCAAGGAATTAACTAAAGGATTTGCAATGAATTAGATGCAGGAAATGCAGAACAAAACTGACAAAAAGAAAATAAAATCTACATGAAGTTTTTTTTAATAGAAAGAAGGGGAACAAATATGGAATGTACAAATGCAAGAACTCAAAGAAACACTAGAGAACTTCATCTAGAATTGGGCGGCGACAAAGTAGCCTATGTTAGAGTATATTGACTGAGGAGTCAAGTGAGAACACTTGATCACAAGTCATACTCATCGTTAAAGCTCGAAATGGGGTTACCATTTTTTGTTTAAGCATTTGATGTATTCACATCTTGTTGAGCTGCTTTGACCCATAACCTGGGGTAAAGCTTCTCTAAGATGGAATAGCATACCTTGGGTGGTGGTGTTAAACTTTATCATGTAGTTGAACTTGTGTGGAGTGCTCAAGGTTGATGTAGCGCATCAATGGTTGGGAGCACCATTGAGTTCATCTACCTACATGGGTTAGTTTTGCAAGGAAGAGCACTTGTGTATCTAACATGACAATCATGAAATTTGATATCAAATGAAATTTGATATATATAGAATTTGTCAAAGGATATGTTGAAGGGTTTCATGCTTCCTTGTGTTCAACCACCATGGTGTAGAAACTTGGTGATGTAGAGATTGCTCAAGATGTGAGTGGAGTGCAATCTCATGGATTTAGATTCATCCAAGTACCTACAAGGGTTAGATAGCATGCAAGGGTACAAATATACCCGAGACATATGATCATCATCATAAGAGAAAAAGTCAAGGATTAGTCATAGGCTCATGCCTTGCATGTATCCACATGGAGTTCCTATTCCTAGTTTGAAGCATCAGTGATGTTCAATTCACCTCTCAAACGGCAAAATACTTTCTCATCAAGCGGTTTGGTGAATATATCCGCCAATTGCTTATCGGTACGAACATGCTTAAGATCAATGTCCCCTTTAGCAACATGATCTCGAATGAAATGATGATGAACTTCAATATGCTTAGTTCAAGAATGTTGCACGGGATTGTGAGCAATCTTAATAGCACTCTCATTGTCACAAAGCAATGGAACAAGTTTCACATTGATCCCATAATCTTTAAGAGTTCGGGTCATCCAAAGTAATTGAGCACAACATGAACCGGCGGCAATGTATTCCGCTTCGGCGGTGGATAAGGATACCGAGTTTTGTTTCTTGGAGGACCAAGACACAAGAGATCTACCAAGAAATTGACACGTACCCGAAGTGGATTTTCTATCAACCTTGTCTCCGGCATCGTCCGAATCGGAGTAGCCAACAAGATCAAAAGAAGACCTCTTGGGATACCAAATGCCAAAATTTGGTGTTTGTATTAAGTATCTCACTATCCTTTCACAGCCTTAAGATGACATTCTTTGGGGGCTGCTTGATATCGTGCACACATGCACACACTTAGCATAATATCGGGACGAGAGGCACATAGATATAAAAATGAACTAATCATAGAGCGATAAACCTTTTGGTCAACCGATTTGCCATCCTTGGTCAAGTCAAGATGTCCACTAGTAGGCATGGGCGTTTTCATACCTTTGCTTTCTTGCATGTTGAACTTCTTGAATATGTCTTTGGTGTACTTTGTTTGAGAAACAAAGGTGCCTTCCTTTGTTTGCTTGATTTTCAAACCAAGAAAGAACTTGAGTTCACTCATCATAGACATCTCAAACTTCTTCAACATTAGCTTCCCAAACTTTTCACTAAAATGAGGGTTAGGAACAAAATATGATATCATCAACATAAATTTGGCACACGAGTAATTCACCATTAACCCCTTTAGTGAAAAGAGTAGAATCTATCTTTCCAATCTCAAAGCCTTTTTCAATAAGGAACTTGGTCAAGCATTTATACCAAACTCTAGGAGCTTGTTTAAGACCATAAAGAGCTTTATGAAGTTTGTAAACATGGTCAGGTTTCTTAGGATTGACAAAGCCGGGAGGTTGTTTAACAAAAACTTCCTCCTCAATTTCACCATTTAGAAAAGGCACTTTTGATATCCATTTGGTACAAGGTGATATCATGGTGATTAGCATAGGCAAGTAAGATGCGAATGAACTCAAGTCTAGCAACGGGGGCGTATGTCTCACCATAGTCCATACCTTCGACTTGAGTGTAGCCTTGGGCGACGGGGCGTGCTTTGTTGCGGACGACTTGACCATCTTGGTCTTGCTTGTTGCGAAACACCCATTTGGTACCAATGATGTTGTGGTTGTTGTCAGGCTTCTCGACCAATGTCCATACTTGATTTCTCTCAAAGTTGTGTAGCTCTTCATGCATGGCATTTATCCAATCTGGATCTTCCAATGCTTCTTCAACCTTCATAGGTTCAATGCTAGAGATGAATGAATAATGTTCACAAAAGTTAGCCAAACGAGTTTTAGAGCGAGTGATTCTCCCGGTTTGAATATCATTGAAGATTTGTTCGACGGGATGGTCTCTTGAGACTCTTGCTCGAACTCGTGAGAGCTTTTGCTTGGGTCGGGGTGGAACATCTTTTTCATCATCTTGTCCTTCCTCTTGGCCTTATTCATTGTTGACGTTGTCTTTCTCTCGTCGTGGTGGAGAAGGAGGTTGATGTGGTTCATCTTGATGCATTTCCTCGTTTTCTTCATCTTGATGTGTCCCACTTGTGGATGATTCCATGTCAACTCTTGGTTCACCTTGTCGTGAGGTAGAAGCTTCCACTTGGACGGACGAGGTACTCTCCTTCACCTCTGTTGGACGAATCTTGCCAATAGACAAGTCTTGGATTGCTTCCAAAGGGTCTTTGTCTCCTACATAAATTGGCAATTTCTCTACTTGCGAGCCCTTAGATTCATCAAACTTCACATCTACCGTTTCTTCAACCTTTCGGGTGAAATTATTGTAGACACGGTAAGTGTGAGAGTTTGAGCAATAACCAACTAGGAAACCCTCATTAGATTTGGGAGCAAATTTAGAACGACGATGCTTATCAAGAATGTAGCACTTTGAGCCGAATACTCGAAAGTATCCAACTTGGGGTTTGTTACCGGTGAGGAGCTCGTATACCGTCTTGTCGAGTAGCTTGTGAAGATACAAGCGATTTGTTGCATGACAAGCCGTCTCAACCGCTTCTGCCCAAAAGTGTTTTGGAGTCTTGTACTCATCAAGCATCGTTCTCGCCATCTCAATAAGAGTCCGATTCTTCCTCTCAACAACTCCATTTTGTTGAGGTGTGTACGTGGCCGAGAACTCATGTGAGATACCTTCTTCGTCAAGAAAGTTATCCACATTTGCATTCTTGAACTCCGTTCTGTTGTCGCTTCGAACCTTCTTGATCTTCACTTCAAATTGATTTTGGGCCTTCCTAGCGAAGTTCTTGAAGATCTTTTGAACCTGCGATTTATCATCAAGAAAGAACACCCGCGTAAATCTTGAAAAATCATCGACTATGACTAGATCAAATGAGTTACCACCGAGACTTTTGTAGGCATTGGGACCAAAGAGATCCATATGAAGTAGCTCGAGCGGTCTTCTCGTGGTCATGATGTTCTTCACGGGGTGACTTCCTCCTACTTTTTTCCTACTTCACAAGCACTACACAATCTATCCTTGTCAAATATAACATCTTTCACTCCAAGGATATGATCACCTTTAATAAGCTTATCAAGATTGCGCATGCCCACATGACCTAACCTTCTATGCCACAACCAGCCTTTCGAAGATTTAGCAATTAAGCAAGTTCTAGGTCGAGCCTTTTTTAGTGAAATCAACAATGTAAAGATCACCTCTACGTATACAGGTAAAGACCATTTTATATTATCTCTACGAAACACTTGGCAATCTACTTCAGTAAATAGGACATCGAAACCAAAGTCAGCAAGTCTAGATACGGAAAGTAAATTGTAGCCAAGAGATTCAACGAGCATAACATTTTGTATGGAGCTATCATGTGAGATGTCCACCTTACCAAGGTCAACCACCTTACCCTTTGAGTTATCACCAAAAGTGACATACTTCTGAGGGTTGTCGTTTTCAGCAAGCTCATGAAACATATCCTTGTCTCCGGTCATATGATTGTTACATCCACTATCAAGGACCCATTCCTTTCCTCCAGCCATGTAGCCCCGAAGGTTTGCCATAAGACCAAAGTGTCTCATAGACTCATCGAGATCAAAGTCACTATCTTCATCCTCATCATAGTATCCATGTTCAACATCATCTTATAATTGATAATTTCCTAGAGAAGGTGATTCATTAGAAGTATGACCGCAACAATGTTCATCTCTATGGATCCTAATGACTTCGGAAATGATATTGCTAACAATTTCAACATCTCCTTTGGAAAGCATGAGATCACGAAGCTCAAACAGGCACTCATCAAACTTAGGATCACTAGTACTCATTCTATTCAAGGCAATAGACTTATGGAGAATCTCATTTAGATTTTTCAAGGAATAATTTGGGAATCGTTCCTCAATAAATCTCCATATGGTGTAAGCACAATCAAGAGCGGGTAAGCTAGCAATCAAATTTTTTGGCAATCCTCTAATGATAAGATTGATAGTTCTAAGATTGCGAATCATGTCAAGATCCTCATCGGGAGAGGGATGCAAAGGATCACTAGGGGAATGCAAGGACTAGTAATGTACTTGTTCAAGTGATATTCATTGAAAATCTCAAGCATCTCATTTTTTTCACTCATGAAAGTACTCTCCATCAAGAATAGGCACTCTACATCTAAGACTCCCCAACGTAGGCTCATCCATTTCCCTCCAAACGTGTTTAAACCAAAGCAATGGAGACCAAAGCTTTGATACCAATTGAAAGGATTGAGAAGAGGTGTCTAGAGGGGGGTGAATAGACTCTTAGCAAGAAAAAGTTGTAGTTTTTTATTTCTTCAAGTTGAGATTGAGTTTTAGCACAAGTTTAAACATTCACAACACATATCAAGCAAGCATGACAAGAGTATGTGAGCAGCGGCAAGTAAAGCATGCAATTTGCAAGAATGTAAAGGGATGGGATTGGAGTGTGCAAACGCAATTGGAGACACAAAGATTTTTGGCGTGGTTCGGATAGGTGGTGCTATCGTACATCCATGTTGATGGAGACTTCAACCCACGAAGGGTAATGGTTGCGCGAGTCCACGGAGGGCTCCACCCATGAAGGGTCCACGAAGAAGCAACCTTGTCTATCCCACCATGGCCATCGCCCACGAAGGACTTGCCTCACTAGGGTAGATCTTCATGAAGTAGGCGATCTCCTTGCCCGTACAAACTCATTGGTTCAACTCCACAATCTTGACGGAGGGTCCCAAGTGCCACCTAACCAATATATGAGACACCACTCTCCAAAAGGTAATAGATGGTGTGTTGATGATGAACTTCTTGCTTTTGTGCTTCAAATGATAGTCTCCCCAACACTCAACTCTCTCTCACAGATTTGGATTTGGTGGAAAGATGATTTGAGTGGAAAGCAAGTTGGAGAAGGCTAGAAATCAAGATTTATGTGGTTGGAATGGAATATCTTGACCTCAACACATGAGTAGGTGGTTCTCTCTCAGAAAATGTATGCTGGAAGTGTAGGCATGTTCTGATGGCTCTCCTAATGAATGAAGAGTGGGTGGAGGGGTATATATAGCCTCCTCACAAAATCTAACTTTTACACACAAATCACCAAACTCGGTCAGACCGATTTAGTTCATAATGTGACCGTTAGGCATTTCGGTGGGACTGATATGATCAACTCGGTAGGACCGATGTGCTAGGCTTATGGTAAAGCCTTATATCGGTTTGACCGATTACACAAACTCGGTGGGACCGATTTTGGTAATGAGCTAACAAGAGAGTTGGTCAAGCAAACTCGGTGAGACCGATTACAAAACTCGGTAAGACCGAATTTATTGCAACAGGAACCAGAGAGTTTGCAATCCTATCTCGGTGAGACCGAGATCCCATCGGTGAGACCGAATTGACTAGGGTTTGTGGCAATGGCTATGTCAAGTGAACTCGGTGGCGCCGGATAGAAAGTTTTGGTGTGGCCGAGTTTGACTATTGGTTTGGGACATATGTGTTGGGGAACGTAGTAATTTCAAAAAAAATCCTACGCACACGCAGGATCATGGTGATGCATAGCAACGAGAGGGGACAGTGTGTCCACGTACCCGCGTAGACCGAAAGTGGAAGCGTTAGCACCACGCGGTTGATGTAGTCATACGTCTTCACGATCCGACCGGTCCAAGTACCAAACGTACGGCACCTCCGAGTTCAGCACACGTTCAGCTCGATGACGTCCCACGAACTCCGATCCAGCAGAGCTTCACGGGAGAGTTCTGTTAGCACGACGGTGTGATGACGGTGATGATGTTGCTACCAACGCAGGGCTTCGCCTAAGCACCGCTACGATATGACCGAGGTGGAATATGGTGGAGGGGGGCACCGCACACGGCTGGGAGAGATCAACAGATCAACTTGTGTGTCTAGAGGTGCCCCCTGCCCCCGTATATAAAGGAGCAAGGGGGAGAGGCGGCCGGCCAAGGAGAGCGCGCCAAGAGGGGAGTCCTACTCCCATCGGGAGTAGGACTCCTCTTTTTCCTTGTTGGAGTAGGAGAAGGGAAGGAAGGGAGAGAGGAGGAGAAGGAGAAAGGGGGGCACCGCCCCCCCCCTCCTTGTCCAATTCAGACTAGAGGGGGAGGGGGAGCGCGTCTGCCCTGGCCGCCCCTCCTCTTCTCCCACTAAGGCCCATTAGGCCCAATATACTACCCGGGGGGTTCCGGTAACCCCCCGATACTCCGGTAAATGTCTGAAACCTCCCGAAACATTTCCGGTGTCCGAACATAGTCGTCCAATATATCGATCTTTACGTATCGACCATTTTGAGACTCCTCGCCATGTCCGTGATCATATTCAGGACTCCGAACTACCTTCGGTACATCAAAACACAAAAACTCATAATATCGATCGTCACCGAACTTTAAGCGTGCGGACCCTACGGGTTCGAGAACTATGTAGACATGACCGAGACACGTCTCCGGTCAATAACCAATAGCGGAACCTGGATGCTCATATTGGCTCCCACATATTCTACGAAGATCTTTATCGGTTAAACCGCATAACAACATACGTTGTTCCCTTTGTCATCGGTATGTTACTTCCCCGAGATTCGATCGTCGGTATCTCAATACCTAGTTCAATCTCGTTACCGGTAAGTCTCTTTACTCGTTCAGTAATGTATCATCCTGCAACTAACTCATTAGTTACAATGCTTGCAAGGCTTATAGTGATGTGCACTACCGAGTGGGCCCAGAGATACCTCTCCGACAATCGGAGTGACAAATCCTAATCTCGAAATACGCCAACTCAACAAGTACCTTCGGAGACACATGTAGAGCACCTTTATAATCACCCAGTTACGTTGTGACGTTTGGTAGCACACAAAGTGTTCCTCCGGTAAACGGGAGTTGCATAATCTCATAGTCATAGGAACATGTATAAGTCATGAAGAAAGCAGTAGCAACATACTAAATGATCAAGTGCTAAGCTAACAGAATGGGTCAAGTTAATCACATCATTCTCCTAATGATGTGATCCTGTTAATCAAATGACAACTCATGTCTATGGTTAGGAAACATAACCATCTTTAATTAACGAGCTAGTCAAGTAGAGGCATACTAGTGAAACTCTGTTTGTCTATGTATTCACACATGTATTATGTTTCCGGTTAATACAATTCTAGCATGAATAATAAACATTTATCATGAAATAAGGAAATAAATAATAACTTTATTATTGCCTCTAGGGCATATTTCCTTCAGTCTCCCACTTGCACTAGAGTCAATAATCTAGATTACACAGTAATGATTCTAACACCCATGGAGCCTTGGTGCTGATCATGTTTTGCTCGTGGAAGAGGCTTACTCAACGGGTCTGCAATATTCAGATCAATATGTATCTTGCAAATCTCTATGTCTCCCACCTGGACTTGATCCCGGATGGAGTTGAAGCGTCTCTTGATGTGCTTACTTCTCTTGTGAAATCTGGATTCCTTTGCCAAGGCAATTGCACCAGTATTGTCACAAAAGATTTTCATTGGTCCTGATGCACTAGGTATGACACCTAGATCAGATATGAACTCCTTCATCCAGACTCCTTCATTTGCTGCTTCCGAAGCAGCTATGTACTCCGCTTCACATGTAGATCCCACCACGACGCTTTGTTTAGAACTGCTCCAACTGACAGCTCCACCGTTCAATATAAACATGTATCCGGTTTGCGATTTAGAATCGTCCGGATCAGTGTCAAAGCTTGCATCAACGTAACCATTTACGATGAGCTCTTCGTCACCTCCATAAACGAGAAACATGTCCTTAGTCCTTTTCAGGTATTTCAGGATGTTCTTGACCGCTGTCCAGTGATCCACTCCTGGATTACTTTGGTACCTCCCTGCTAAACTAATAGCAAGGCACACATCAGGTCTGGTACACAACATTGCATAGATGATAGGGCCTATGGCTGAAGCATAGGGAACATCTTTCATTTTCTCTCTATCTTCTGAAGTGGTCGGGCATTGAGTCTTACTCAACTTTACACCTTGTAACACAGGCAAGAACCCTTTCTTTGCCTGATCCATTTTGAACTTCTTCAAAGCTTTGTCAAGGTATGTGCTTTGTGAAAGTCCAATTAAGCGTCTTGATCTATCTCTATAGATCTTGATGCCCAATATGTAAGCAGCTTCACCGAGGTCCTTCATTGAAAAACTCTTATTCAAGTATCCTTTTATGCTATCCAGAAATTCTATATCATTTCCAATCAACAATATGTCAACCACATATAATATTAGAAATGCTACAAAGCTCCCACTCACTTTCTTGTAAATACAGGCTTCTCCAAAAGTCTGTATAAAACCATATGCTTTGATCACACTATCAAAACGTTTATTCCAACTCCGAGAGGCTTGCACCAGTCCATAAATGGATCGCTGGGGCTTGCACACTTTGTTAGCACCCTTTGGATGGATAAAACCTTCAGGTTGCATCATATACAACTCTTCTTCCAGAAATCCATTCAGGAATGCAGTCTTTACATCCATTTGCCAAATTTCATAATCATAAAATGCAGCAATTGCTAACATGATTCGGACGGACTTAAGCATCGGTACGGGTGAGAAGGTCTCATCGTAGTCAACTCCTTGAACTTGTTGAAAACCTTTCGCAACAAGTCGAGCTTTGTAGACAGTAACATTACCATCAGCGTACGTCTTCTTCTTGAAGATCCATTTATTTTCGATGGCTTGCCGATCATCCGGCAAGTCAACCAAAGTCCATACTTTGTTCTCATACATGGATCCCATCTCAGATTTCATGGCCTCAAGCCATTTTGCGGAATCTGGGCTCATCAGCGCTTCCTCATAGTTCGTAGGTTCGTCATGGTCTAGTAACATGACTTCCAGAACAGGATTACCGTACCACTCTGGTGCGGATCTAACTCTGGTTGACCTACGAGGTTCAGTAGTAATTTGATCTGAAGTTTCATGATCATCATCATTCGCTTCCTCACTAATTGGTGTAGATGTCACAGGAACCGGTTTCTGTGATGAACTACTTTCCAATAAGGGAGCAGGTACAGTTACCTCATCAAGTTCTACTTTCCTCCCACTCACTTCTTTCGAGAGAAACTCCTTCTCTAGAAAGGATCCATTCTTAGCAACGAATGTCTTGCCTTCGGATCTGTGATAGAAGGTCTACCCAACAGTTTCCTTTGGGTATCCTATGAAGACACATTTCTCCGATTAGGGTTCGAGCTTATCAGGTTGAAGCTTTTTCACATAAGCATCGCAGCCCCAAACTTTAAGAAACGACAACTTTGGTTTCTTGCCAAACCACAGTTCATAAGGTGTTGTCTCAACGGATTTCGATGGTGCCCTATTTAATGTGAATGCAGCCGTCTCTAAAGCATAACCCCAAAATGATAGCGGTAAATCAGTAAGAGACATCATAGATCGCACCATATCTAGTAAAGTACGATTACGACGTTTGGACACACCATTACGCTGTGGTGTTCCGGGTGGCGTGAGTTGCGAAAATATTCCGCATTGTTTCAAATGTAGACCAAAATCGTAACTCAAATATTCTCCTCCATGATCAGATCGTAGAAACTTTATTTTCTTGTTACGATGATTTTCCACTTCACTATGAAATTCTTTGAACTTTTCAAATATTTCAGACTTATGTTTCATTAAGTAGATATACCCATATCTGCTCAAATCATCTGTGAAGGTGAGAAAATAATGATACCCGCCACGAGCCTCAACATTCATTGGACCACATACATCAGTATGTATGATTTCCAACAAATCTGTTGCTCGCTCCATAGTTCCGGAGAACGGCGTTTTAGTCATCTTGCCCATGAGGCATGGTTCGCAAGTACCAAGTGATTCATAATCAAGTGATTCCAAAAGTCCATCGGAATGGAGTTTCTTCATGCGCTTTACACCAATATGACCTAAACGGCAGTGCCACAAATAAGTTGCACTATCATTATCAACTCTGCATCTTTTGGCTTCAATATTATGAATATGTGTATCACTACTATCGAGATTTAATATAAATAGACCACTCCTCAAGGGTGCATGACCCTAAAAGATATTACTCATATAAATAGAACAACCATTATTCTCTGATTTAAATGAATAACCATCTCGCATCAAACAAGATCCAGATATAATGTTCATGCTCAACGCTGGCACCAAATAACAATTATTTAGGTCTAAAACTAACCCCGAAGGTAGATGTAGAGGTAGTGTGCCGACCGCGATCACATCGACTTTGGAACCATTTCCCACGCGCATCGTCACCTCATCCTTAACCAATCTTTGCTTAATCCGTAGCCCCTGTTTCGAGTTGCAAATATTAGCAACAGAACCAGTATCAAATACCCAGGTGCTACTGCGAGCATTAGTAAGGTACACATCAATAACATGTATATCACATATACCTTTGTTCACCTTGCCATCCTTCTTATCCGCCAAATACTTGGGGCAGTTCCATTTCCAATGACCAGTCTGTTTGCAGTAGAAGCAATCAGTCTTAGACTTAGGTCCAGACTTGGGTTTCTTATCTTGAGCAGCAACTTGTTTGCTGTTCTTCTTGAAGTTCCCCTTCTTCTTCCCTTTGCCCTTTTTCTTGAAACTGGTGGTCTGATAACCCACAAGTATAGGGGATCGCAACAGTTTTCGAGGGTAGAGTATTCAACCCAAATTTATTGATTCGACACAAGGGGAGCCAAAGAATATTCTCAAGTATTAGCAACTGAGTTGTCAATTCAGCCACACCTGGATAACTTAATATATGCAGTAAAGTATTTAGTAGCAAAGTAGTATGATAGTAACGGTAACGGTAGCAAAGTAATATTTTTGGGTTTTGTAGTGATTGTAACGGTAGCAACGGAAAAGTAAATAAGAGAAGAACAATATGTGAAAAGCTCGTAGGCATTGGATCGGTGATGGAGAATTATGCCGGATGCGGTTCATCATGTAACAATCATAACATAGGGTCACACAGAACTAGCTCCAATTCATCAATGTAATGTAGGCATGTATTCCGAATATAGTCATACGTGCTTATGGAAAAGAACTTGCATGACATCTTTTGTCCTACCCTCCCGTGGCAGCGGGGTCCTAATGGAAACTAAGGGATAATAAGGCCTCCTTTTAATAGAGTACCGGACCAAAGCATTAACACATAATGAATACATGAACTCCTCAAACTACGGTCATCACCGGGAGTGGTCCCGATTATTGTCACTTCGGGGTTACCGGATCATAACACATAGTAGGTGACTATAGACTTGCAAGATAGGATCAAGAACTCACATATATTCATGAAAACATAATAGGTTCAGATCTGAAATCATGGCACTCGGGCCCTAGTGACAAGCATTAAGCATAGCAAAGTCATAGCAACATCAATCTCAGAACATAGTGGATACTAGGGATCAAACCCTAACAAATCTAACTCGATTACATGATAAATCTCATCCAACCCATCACCGTCCAGCAAGCCTACGATGAAATTACTCACGCACGGCGGTGAGCATCATGAAATTGGTGATGGAGGATGGTTGATGATGATGATGGTGACGGATTCCCCTCTCCGGAGCCCCGAACGGACTCCAGATTAGCCCTCCCGAGAGAGTTTAGGGCTTGGCGGCGGCTCCATATCGTAAAACACGATGAATCTTTCTCTCTGATTTTTTTCTCCCCGAACACGAATATATGGAGTTGGAGTTGAGGTCGGTGGAGCTCCAGGGGCCCCACGAGGCAGGGGGCGCGCCCAGGGGGTAGGGTGCACCCCCCACCCTCGTGCCCACGGTGTGGGCCCCCTGACGTTGATTCTTTCGCCAATATTTTTTATATTTTCCAAAAATAATCTCCGTGGAGTTTCAGGTCATTACGAGAACTTTTGTTTCTGCACATAAATAACACCATGGCAATTCTGCTGAAAACAGCGTCAGTCCGGGTTAGTTCCATTCAAATCATGCAAGTTAGAGTCCAAAACAAGGGCAAAAGTGTTTGGAAAAGTAGATACGACGGAGACGTATCAACTCCCCCAAGCTTAAACCTTTGCTTGTCCTCAAGCAATTCAGTTGATAAACTGAAAGTGATAAAGAAAAACTTTTACAAACTCTGTTTGCTCTTGTTGTTGTAAATATGTAAAGCCAGCATTCAAGTTTTCAGCAAAGATTATAACTAACCATATTCAAAATAACATTTAGGTCTCATGTTTACTCATGTCAATGGCATAATCAACTAGCGAGCAATAATAATAAATCTCGGATGACAACACTTTCTCAAAACAATCATGATATGATATAACAAGATGGTATCTCGCTAGCCCTTTCTAAGACTGCAAAACATAAATGCAGAGCACCTTTAAGGATCAAGGACTGACTAGACATTGTAATTCATGGTAAAAGAGATCCAATCATAGTCATACCCAATATAAATTAATAGTAATGGATGCAAATGACAGCGGTGCTCTCCAACTGGTGCTTTTTTATAAGAGGGTGATGACTCAACATAAAAGTAAATAGATAGGACCTTCGCAGAGGGAAGCAGGGATTTGTAGAGGTGCCAGAGCTCGATTTTGAAATAGAGATAAATAATATTTTGAGCGGCATACTTTCATTGTCAACATAACAACCAAGAGATGGCGATATCTTCCATGCTACACACATTATAGGCGGTTCCCAAACAGAATGGTAAAGTTTATACTCCCCCTCCACCAACAAGCATCAATCCATGGCTTGCTTGAAACAACGAGTGCCGCCAACTAGCAACAGTCCCAGGGGGAGTTTTGTTTGCAATTATTTTGATTTGATTTGCATAAAGCATGGGACTGGGCATCCTGGTGACCAGCCATTTTCTCGTGAGTGAGGAGCGGAGTCCACTCCTCTTGAGAATAACCCGCCTAACATGGAAGATATGGACAGCCCTAGTTGATACATAGCTATTCGAGCATACAGAACAGAATTTCATTTGAAGGTTTAGAGTTTGGCACATACAAATTTACTTGGAACGGCAGGTAGATACCGCATATAGGAAGGTATAGTGGACTCATATGGAATAACTTTGGGGTTTAAGGAATTGGATGCACAAGCAGTATTCCCGCTTAGTACAAGTGAAGGCTAGCAAAAGACTGGGAAGCGACCAACTAGAGAGCGACAACCGTCATGAACATGCATTAAAATTAATAAACATTGAGTGCAAGCATGAGTAGGATATAACCCACCATGAACATAAATATCATGAAGGCTATGTCGATTTTGTTTCAACTACATGCGTGAACATATGCCAAGTCAAGTCACTCGAATCGTTCAAAGGAGGATACCACCCCATCATACCACATCACAACCATTTTAATAGCATGTTGGCATGCAAGGTAAGCCATTATAAACTCCTAGCTAATTAAGCATGGCATAAGTAACTATAATCTCTAATTGTCATTGCAAACATGTTTATTCATAATAGGCTGAATCAGGAACGATGAACTAATCATATTTACAAAAACAAGAGAGGTCGAGTTCATACCAGGTTCTCTCATCTCAATCAATTCATCATATATCATCATAATTGCCTTTCACTTGCACGACCGAACGATGTGAATAATAATAGTAGTGCACATGCATTGGACTAAGCTGGAATCTGCAGGCATTCAATAAACAGGAGAAGACAAGGCAATATGGACTCTTGGTTAAATCAACAATAATGCATAACAGAGCCACTTCAACATTTTCATTATGGTCTTCTCCTATCGACCCCCAAAGAAAAGAACAGAAATAACACTATTTACACGGGAAAGCTCCCAACAAGCCAAAGAAGAACAGGAAATATTTTTGGGTTTTCTTTTTAATTATTACTACTACGGCAAGAAAAGTAAACTAGCTAAAGCTACTACTATTTTTTTTTAATTTTCTTAAGGTTTTTTTCAAACACACAAGAAGAAAGCATACAAAGGAAAAATAAGCTAGCATGGATATTACAATGAAAGAGTATGAGCACCGACATCTAGCAATGAGTGTGTGAACATGAATATAATGTCGGTGAGAAATACGTACTCCCCCAAGCTTGGGCTTTTGGCCTAAGTTGGTCTATTGCCACGGCTGGCCTGGCGGATATCCATAGTTGTAGTTGGGGTCGTACTGAGATGCAGCAGTCATTGCGTCGTGGGCTGCAGCTTGGAGGCGAGCTATCTCAGCCCTCCTCTTATACTCTTCCTCCTCCTCTCTGGTTATGTAATATCTCCCCTTTGCCTGAAAGTCAAAGAAAGTAGAAGCAGGGAGAGCGACGTGATAGGTGCATCGTCTGTCAAAGATTACTCGGTACTGGAGGAACTGATCGTTCCTAACAAAACGATGACGCACCATAGCCTCATAATCTAAATGAGCAGGAGGCAACTCAATATCATCCTCACGTATAGTTATACCAAGAAAATTAGCTATACGGGTTGCATACATTCCACCAAAGAAATCTCCATTAAATTTATTATGATGCAACCTACGTGCAACAATGGCTCCCAAATTATAATGTTCGTCTCCTAACACAGCACTCCTGAGAATAGTGAGGTCAGGGACACACATGTGACATGCTTCATTCTTACCATTTATGCACCTACCTATGAAGAGAGCAAAATAATGTATAGCAGGAAAATGAATGCTCCCTATGGTAGCTTGTGCTATGTCTCTAGATTCCCCCACAGTTATACTAGCAAGAAAATCTCTAAATTCATTTTTGCGAGGTTCACTAGTACTACCCCATTGTGGAAGTTTGCAAGCAGTGGTAAAATCCTCTAAGTCCATAGTGTAAGAATTTTCATAAAGACCAAACAGGACAGTTTGAGAATTGCGTGAAGATGAAAATTCAAACCTCCTCACAAAGGAACTAGTGAGATAGTGGTACTGACGGCACTTATCTGCCTCGAAGCTCACAAGATTAGCGTTACGCAAATATGCGTTAAATTCTTCCTTAATTCCTGCTTGATCCATGAAGTCCTCTGAAGGCCATTCACAAGGCCGCACTGGAGCATCCCTTGGTGGTTCTTCATCAGCATCACGCATTGCAAGCCTGGGTCCTTGCTTCCATGAAGAACCACCTTGGTACATTTTCCTAAACATATTTTTCCTCTGAAAAATTTCTGAAATTTTTAGTAACTTCAAAAAAAAGTGAACCAAGCTCAACAAAATTGATAGCAACTACTCCTACAAGTGCCTAAAGAACTATATCATGCATCAGAACTACTTGGAACCATATCAATTTGACATGCAAGCTCAAGAACATGGTCACCTAGGCAGCACAAATTTGCAATGAATAAAGCACTAGAACTAAAACTAATTGGACCAATGGAGGAGTCACATACCAAGGAACAATCCCCCAAAGCAGTTTTGTGCGAGGTGCTTTGAGCAAGGAGATCGAAAATCGCAGCAAAAAGAGCTAGAACTCGTGCTTGAGCTGGATGGTGATTTTTTGGGAGGAAGAAGAAGTGTGTGGGTGCAGGAATAAGTGAAGGGGAGCCACGTGGGCCCACGAGGCAGGGGCGCGCCCAGGGGGTGGGCGCGCCCTGGACCCTCGTGCCCAGGTGCTTGCTCCCCCTGCTGTGTTCTCAGTGCCAAATATTCTCAAATATTCTAGAAAAAATCATATTTCAATTTCAGGGCATTTGGAGAACTTTTATTTTCAGGGTATTTTTATATTGCACGGATAATTCAGAAAACAGGCAGAAAAATACTATTTTTACTTTATTTCAACTAAATAACAGAAAGTAGGGAGAGGGTACAGAAGGTTGTGCCTTCTAACTTCATCCATCTCATGCTCATCAAAAGGAATCCACTAACAAGGTTGATCAAGTCTTGTTAACAAACTCATTCCGGATAGCATGGAACCGGAGAAATTTCGAATAACACTATGTTACCTCAACGGGGATATGCACATCCCCAATAATAAGAATATCATATTCCTTCTTGACAGTAGGTAGAGGAAACTCAAAACCTCCAATAATAATCGATGGAAATTTTCCAATAGAATTGATACTGTGGACTTGAGGTTGTTTCCTCGGAAAGTGTACCGTATGCTCATTGCCATTAACATGAAAAGTGGCATTGCCTTTGTTGCAATCAATAACAGCCCCTGCAGTATTCAAGAAGGGTCTTCCAAGAATAATAGACATACTATCGTCCTCGGGAATATCAAGAGTAACAAAGTCCGTTAAAATAGTAACGTTTGCAACCACAACAGGCACATCCTCACAAATACTGACAGGTATAACAGTTGATTTATCAGCCATTTGCAAAGATATTTCAGTAGGTGTCAACTTATTCAAATCAAGTCTACGATATAAAGAGAGAGGCATAACACTAACACCGGCTCCAAGATCACATAAAGCAGTTTTAACATAATTTCTTTTAATGGAGCATGGTATAGTGGGTACTCCTGTATCTCCTAGTTTCTTAGGTATCCCACCCTCAAAAGTATAATTAGCAAGCATGGTGGAAATTTTCAGCTTCTGGTATCTTTCTTTTATTTGTAACAATTTCTTTCATATACTTAGCATAAGGATTCATTTTGAGCATATCAGTTAATCGCATACGCAAAAAGATAGGTCTAATCATTTCAGCAAAGCGCTCAAATCCTCATCATCCTTTTTCTTGGATGGTTTGGGGGGAAAAGGCATGGGTTCCTGAACCCATGGCTCCCTTTCTTTACCGTGCTTCCTAGCAACAAAATCTCTCTTATCATAACGTTGATTCTTTGATTGTGGGTTATCAAGATCAACAACAGGTTCAATTTCTACATCATTATCATTGCTAGGTTGAGCATCGACATGAACATCATCATTAACATTATCATTAGGTTCATGTTCATCACCAGATTGTGTTTCAGCATCAGAAATAGAGATATCATTTGGATTCTCAGGTGGTTCAGCAATAGGTTCACTAGAAGCATGCAAAGTCCTATCATTTTTCTTTTTCTTCTTTTTAGAAGGACTAGGTGCATCTATATTATTTCTCTGAGAATCCTGCTCAACTCTCTTAGGATGGCCTTCAGGATACAAAGGTTCTTGAGTCATTTTACCAGTTCTAATAGCCACTCTAATAGCATAATCATTATTATTACTATTCAATTCATTGAGCAAATCATTCTGAGCTTTAAGTACTTGTTCTACTTGAGTGGTAACCATAGAAGCATGTTTACTAATGAGTTTAAGTTCACCTTTAACTCTAGACATATAATCACCCAAGTGTTCAATCATATAAGCATTTTGTTTTAATTGTCTACCAAAATAAGCATTAAAATTTTCTTGCTTGACAATAAAATTGTCAAACTCATCTAAGCATTGTCTAGCAGACTTATAGTGAGGAATATCACCTTCATCAAATCTATAGAGAGAATTTACCTTTACTACCTGTGTCGGGTTATCATGAGTTTCTTCAATAGGTAATGGATTAAGATCATATATTTCTTCAACATGCGGTAAATTAAGACCATGTATTTCTTCAATAGGAGGTAAATTCTTAACATCTTCAGCTTTTATACCTTTTTCTTTCATAGATTTCTTTGCCTCTTGCATATCTTCAGGACTAAGAAATAGAAAACCCCTCTTCTTCGGAGTTGGCTTAGGAGTTGGTTCAGGAAGTGTCCAATTATTTTCATTTGTCAACATATTATTCAATAGAATTTCAGCTTCATCTGGTGTTCTTTCCCTGAAAACAGAACCAGCACAACTATCCAGGTGGTCTCTGGAAGCATCGGTTAGTCCATTATAAAAGATATCAAGTATTTCATTTTTCTTAAGAGGATGATCAGGCAGAGCATTAAGTAATTGGAGAAGCCTCCCCCAAGCTTGTGGGAGACTCTCTTCTTCAATTTGCACAAAATTATATATTTCCCTTAAAGCAGTTTGTTTCTTATGAGCAGGGAAATATTTAGCAGAGAAGTAATAAATCATATCCTGGGGACTACGCACACAACCAGGATCAAGAGAATTAAACCATGTCTTAGCATCGCCCTTTAATGAGAACAGAAATATTTTAAGGATATAAAAGTAGCGAGTTCTCTCATCATTAGTGAACAGGGTGGCTATATCATTTAATTTAGTAAGATGTGCCACAACAGTTTCAGATTCATAGCCATAAAAAGGATCAGACTCAACCAAAGTAATTATATCAGGATCAATAGAGAATTCATAATCCTTATCAGTAACAAAGATAGGTGAAGTAGCATAAGCAGGATTATATTTCATTCTAGCATTCAGAGTTTTTTGTTTAAGCTTAGCTAATAATTTCTTAAGATCACTTCTATCATTGCAAGCCAGAAAGTCTCTAGCAGTTTCTTCATCCATAACATAGCCCTCAGGCACAACAGGCAATTAATATTTATTGGGAGAGTCTTCATCATCACTTTCATCAATATTATCAGTTTCAATAATTTCATTCTCTCTAGCCCTAGCAAGTTGTTCATCAAGAAATTCACCAAGTGGCACAGTAGTATCAAGCATAGAAGTAGTTTCATCATAAGTATCATGCATAGCAGAAGTGGCATCATCAATAACATGCGACATATCAGAATTAATAGCAGAAGCAGGTTTAGGTGTCGCAGGCTTACTCAAAACAGAAGGTGGATCAAGTGCAGAGCTAGATGGCAGTTCCTTACCTCCCCTCATAGTTGAGGGATAAATTTTTGTTTTCTCGTCTTTCAAGTTCCTCATAGTGACCAGCAGATATAAATCCCAAGTGACTCAAAGAATAGAGCTATGCTCCCCGGCAACGGCGCCAGAAAATAGTCTTGATAACCCACAAGTATAGGGGATCGCAACAGTTTTCGAGGGTAGAGTATTCAACCCAAATGTAACATCCCAAATTTTCAATTTGGAATGTTATACATTAGATCATCATTGCATAGCATATTTTATTGCATTCTGGCAAATCCTCGAAAATCCTAAGCAACTCAAGGACCCTCGGAGAGAGTTGGGGATTTTTCCCGGTTTTCATATTTGATTTTTATCAAATAATAAAACGAGGATTTTTGGTTTTAATTATTTTTCTCTCCGAAAAATATTTTCATATTAAAATAAATGAGAGGAGAAAATATGACTTCTCCAAAATAATTGAAATATTGGAGGAAAAATATTAAAATCAAATATTTGATTTTATTCGGATTTTATTTGCAATTTTAAATGCATTAGAAAAATTGCACGTTTTCAAAACTGCATTTTGGGCCAAGAAAAATGTTCATCTTGTTCTAATTATTTTAATTAGATGGCGAAAACTTGTTTTAGCATTTTTGGATTTTTATTTATTTTTTCTATGATTTTTTTTAGATCCGTCTGAATTATTTAAAAAAAACGCCGAGCGCGCCGACTGGGCCGAAGCCCAGCCGACGGCCCAGCTGCCCCGCGCCCCGTCTCCCTCTTGGGCACGACAGCGCCGCCGCCGCCCGAGTCCCGCTCGAGCACGGCCGCCGCCCGCCGCCTTGCCCCCTCCCCCACGGCACCCCCCTCCTTATATACCCCAGCCCCGCCGCCCTCTCCTCACCCTGTCTCCGCCCCGACCCGAAGCCGCCGCCGCCCGAGGAGACGCCGCCGCCCGAGGAGCTCGCCGCCCCGACGCCGTACGCCGCCGCCCTCGTCGCCCTTCGACGCCCGCAGCTCCGCCGCCCCTCGCCGCCCTCGCCCGACCCGCCGGAGCCCCGTCCCGAGCCTCGCCGGAGGTTAGCCGAGCCGCCGCCGTTCGTCGTCCGGTTTTTTTTTTAAAACCCACCTCGGTTTATTTTTTTTTCGAAACCCTAGTTTTTTAATATAGATCGGTTTATTTCTTTTCGGTTTATTTATCCGTTCGTTTAACTGTTCGTCAGATTTCTTTTTCGTCGGATTTTCCGCGATTATTCCAGATCGCGATTTCTGATCAGATTTTCGTTTTCGTTTATCTTTTCGCTCGTTTATCGGAATCAGGCAATTCAAGCGCCTAGAGTTTCGTCTCGAAATTCTCTTTCCGTTTAATCCACTCAAACAAGTTTTTGCTAATGTAAAATTTGACCTAGATCCAGATTAGTAAACAAAGCTTGTTTCTTTCGTCATTTGACTTTCGTTGCTTTGTTTGATTTGATTCTTTTTGCAAACCGGAGTTCTTAAGTTGAACTTTCTGGTTAGATCGTTATTTGAGTTTTACCTGTGCATTTGATGAGTGCTTATTGTATGCTTGTTTGTTTGCGATAGAGTACCCAGAGTGCGCCGCTTGCTACTTCGAATCGCTAAGTTTCATAGATCATCAGCAAGGCAAGTAACACTTTGATCATACCTTTTTACTACCCAGTTTTATTGCATTAGACCAACCCTCAAACATTGCATGGTTAGGATCTAATCAAATTGTGGGTATTGGGATGTAGTTGAGGTAGTACCTATTACCTGTTTATTATCAAACCCTTGGGAGTTACTTCTACGTTGCTTATATCACTATGCTATGCTAGTAGACGTGGATTGGGTTTGAGAGATATTCACGACAGATGTGAGATTGTTAATTAATGGTTTACTTAAGGTGGCAACTAAAACTCACATCTGGGTGGATTGAGGCACCTGGAGAACCCAGTGTTGCCTGTTTTTCTAAGGACCGCCACCCAGGCTCAAAGGGATCATAAGATTATTCATGCTAGAAACTTCCGTGTGCAGCCACAAGCTATTATGGGCTCTAGCATAGTTGAGTAGGTTACATGATCTCTTGAAGAGGTGGGCTAGCAGATGTAGGGGAAAGTAGGTGTAACTGTCCACCCGGAGTAAAGAGTTATTGTTTCTGAAAGACTGTGTCTCGGTCATCCATTTCTCAAACATCATGTAGTGCGAGAATCAAGCGGAGGCGATCGAGTCTTGTGGGGAAAAGTGCACAAACCTCTGCAGAGTGTACAAACTAATCATGGTTAGTCGTGTCCCCGGTTATGGACATCTTGAGTATCTAGTACTTGGATTATCATGTGAATCTCATCACCATGTTACTTTAATTAATTTTGTTGGGTTAATGATGATACTTAATTGGGATTGAGAATGCTGTCAACCATTCTCAATGTTTAACAACCACCATGATAGTTAAACAAAATTTATTCCTTTGCAGTAGGGAAAAATTGGCTTTTCGCAAAAACTGTAACCATAGAGCCTTCTACCAGCCATATATGCATGTAGTATAGCATTATTATGTTCATTACTCTCTATGTGTTACATTGCCAGCATATTCCATGTGCTGACCCGTTTTCGGGCTGCAACGTTTTATGTTGCAGACTTTTCAGACGACGAGTAAGGTGCCTTAGGTCGTGGTCTTATACTCAGTGATGCCATTGGAGTTGATGGACTCACTTATCTTCCAAGTCTTCCGCTGTTATCGTATTAGATGGCCTTAAGCCATATTTATCATACTTATTTCTCTTTTGAGAAACTCGATGTAATAAGTGTGTGATTGCTACTCTGTTATAAATCCTCCATTTGTACTGTGCGTTTCAGCATTACTGATCATGGTCTTGTTGACCATCAACACTTGATGCTCCTTCTTGATTTCTACCTCCGCAGCCTTTAGCATCGCGAAGAGCTCGGGAATTGTCTTATCTATCCCTTGCATATTATAGTTCATCACGAAGCTCTTGTAGCTTGGTGGCAACGATTGAAGAATTCTGTCAATAACACTATCATCAGGAAGATTAACTCCCAGTTGAATCAAGTGATTATTATACCCAGACATTTTGAGTATATGTTCACTGACAGAACTATTCTCCTGCATCTTGCAGCTGTAGAACTTATTGGAGACTTCATATCTCTCAATCCGGGCATATGCTTGAAATATTAACTTCAACTCCTGGAACATCTCATATGCTCCATGACGTTCAAAACGTTGTTGAAGTCCCGGTTCTAAGCCGTAAAGCATGGCACACTGAACTATCGAGTAGTCATCAGCTTTGCTTTGCCAGACGTTCATAACATCTAGTTCAGCTCCTGCAGCAGGTTTGGCACTTAGCGGTGCTTCCAGAAAGTAATTCTTCTGTGCAGCAATGAGGATAATCCTCAAGTTACGGACCCAGTCCGTGTAATTGCTACCATCATCTTTCAACTTTGCTTTCTCAAGGAACGCATTAAAATTCAATGGAACAACAGCACAGGCCATCTATCTACAACAACATAGACATGCAAAATACTATCAGGTACTAAGTTCATGATAAATTAAAGTTCAGTTAATCAAATTATTAAAGAACTCCCACTTAGATAGACATCCCTCTAATCATCTAAGTGATCACGTGATCCATATCAACTAAACCATGTCCGATCATCACGTGAGATGGAGTAGTTTTCAATGGTGAACATCACTATGTTGATCATATCTTCTATATGATTCACGCTCGACCTTTCGGTCTCAGTGTTCCGAGGCCATATCTGCATATGCTAGGCTCGTCAAGTTTAACCTGAGTATTCCGCGTGTGCAAAACTGTCTTGCACCCGTTGTATTTGAACGTAGAGCTTATCACACCCGATCATCACGTGGTGTCTCAGCACGAAGAACTTTCGCAACGGTGCATACTCAGGGAGAACACTTATACCTTGAAATTTAGTGAGAGATCATCTCATAATGCTACCGTCGATCTAAGCAAAATAAGATGCACAAAAGATAAACAGCACATGCAATCAATATAAGTGATATGATATGGCCATCATCATCTTGTGCTTGTGATCTCCATCTCCGAAGCACTGTCGTGATCACCATCGTCACCGGCGCGACACCTTGATCTCCATCGTAGCATCGTTGTCGTCTCGCCAACTATTGCTTCTACGACTATCGCTACCGCTTAGTGATAAAGTAAAGCATTACAGGGCGATTGCATTGCATACAATAAAGCGACAACCATATGGCTCCTGCCAGTTGCCGATAACTCAGTTACAAAACATGATCATCTCATACAATAAAATATAGCATCATGTCTTGACCATATCACATCACAACATGCCCTGCAAAAACAAGTTAGACGTCCTCTACTTCGTTGTTGCAAGTTTTACGTGGCTGCTACGGGCTGAGCAAGAACCGTTCTTACCTACGCATCAAAACCACAACGATAGTTCGTCAAGTTAGTGTTGTTTTAACCTTCTCAAGGACTGGGCGTAGTCACACTCGGTTCAACTAAAGTTGGAGAAACTGACACTCGCCAGCCACCTGTGTGCAAAGCACGTCGGTAGAACCAGTCTCGCGTAAGCGTACGCGTAATGTCGGTCCGGGCCGCTTCATCCAACAATACCGCCGAACCAAAGTATGACATGCTAGTAAGCAGTATGACTTGTATCGCCCACAACTCACTTGTGTTCTACTCGTGCATATAACATCTACGCATAAAACCAGGCTCGGATGCCACTGTTGGGGAACATAGTAATTTCAAAAAAAAATCCTACGCACACGCAGGATCATGGTGATGCATAGCAACGAGAGGGGAGAGTGTGTCCATGTACCCTCGTAGACCGAAAGCGGAAGCGTTAGCACAACGCAGTTGATGTAGTTGTACGTCTTCACGATCCGACCGATCCAAGTACCGAACGTATGGCACCTCCGAGTTTAGCACACGTTCAGCTCGATGACGTCCCGCGAACTCCGATCCAGCAGAGCTTCACGGGAGAGTTTCGTCCGCACGACAACGTGATGACGGTGATGATGTTGCTACCGACGCAGGGCTTCCCCTAAGCACTGCTACGATATGACCGAGGTGGAATATGGTGGAGGGGGCACCGCACACGGCTGGGAGAGATCAACAGATCAACTTGTGTGTCTAGAGGTGCCCCCTGCCCCCATATATAAAGGAGCAAGGGGGGAGAGGCGGCCGGCAAAGGAGGGCGCGCCAAGAGGGGAGTCCTACTCCCATCGGGAGTAGGACTCCTCCTTTTCCTTGTTGGAGTAGGAGAAGGGAAAGAAGGGAGAGAGGAGGAGAAGGAAAAAGGGGGGCGCCCCCCCCCCCTCCTTGTCCAATTCGGACTAGAGGGGGAGGGGGCGCGCGGCTGCCCTGGCCGCCCCTCCTCTTCTCCCACTAAGGCCCATTAGGCCCAATATACTCCCCGGGGGGTTCCGGTAACCCCCCGGTACTCCGGTAAATGTCCGACACCTCCCGAAACATTTCCGGTGTCCGAACATAGTCGTCCAATATATCGATCTTTACGTCTCGACCATTTCGAGACTCCTCGTCATGTCCGTGATCATATCCGGGACTCCGAACTACCTTCAGTACATCAAAACACAAAAACTCATAATATCGATCGTCACCGAACTTTAAGCGTGCGGACCCTACGGGTTCGAGAACTATGTAGACATGACCGAGACACGTCTCCGGTCAATAACCAATAGCGGAACTTGGATGCTCATATTGGCTCCCACATATTCTACGAAGATCTTTATCGGTCAAACCGCATAACAACATAATTCCCTTTGTCATCGGTATGTTACTTGCCCGAGATTCGATCGTCCGTATCTCAATACCTAGTTGAATCTCGTTACCGGCAAGTCTCTTTACTCCTTCCGTAATGTATCATCCCGCAACTAAATCATTAGTTACACTGCTTGCAAGGCTTATAGTGATGTGCATTACCGAGTGGGCCCAGAGATACCTCTCCGACAATCGGAGTGACAAATCCTAATCTCGAAATACGCCAACTCAACAAGTACCTTTGGAGACACCTGTAGAGCACCATTATAATCACCCAGTTACGTTGTGACGTTTGGTAGCACACAAAGTGTTCCTCCGATAAACGGGAGTTGCATAATCTCATAGTCATAGGAACATGTATAAGTCATGAAGAAAGCAGTAGCAACATACTAAACGATCAAGTGCTAAGCTAACGGAATGGGTCAAGTCAATCACATCATTCTCCTTATGAAGTGATCTCGTTAATCAAATGACAACTCATGTCTATGGTTAGAAAACATAACCATCTTTAATTAACGAGCTAGTCAAGTAGAGGCATACTAGTGACACTTTGTTTGTCTATGTATTCACACATGTATTATGTTTCCGGTTAATACAATTCTAGCATGAATAATAAACATTTATCATGAAATAAGGAAATAAATAATAACTTTATTATTGCCTCTAGGGCATATTTCCTTCAATTTGTGGATATGAGAAAGTGGTTGAGGGTTTTTGGAGCATATCACTAAGCACTTTGAGCAAGCAAGCCATTAAGCAACACCTCATCCCCTTTTAATAGTATTGGCTTTCCTATGGACTCAATGTGATCTTGGATCACTAAAAGTAAAATGTAGAGTCTTGAGCTTTTGAGCTTGAGTCAATCCTTTGTGCTTAGCACCTTGAAGGGGTTCCACATCCTCTTGTCCACGCCACTCCATCTGTTGAACTTATCTGAAATATTCTAGATAAGGCATTAGTCCAACAAGAGATATGTTGACATTAATTACCAAAACCACCCAGGGAGCACTTGTGCTTTCAGAAATACTTATCTCTACTTTGCTGCATCACCCTTTCCTTTTCAAGGGAAAAATCAATGCAAGCTCAAGAAGTAGCATGACACAACGTGTGTTTGGTGTTCGAATTTGTTCCAGTCTTTCCTGGGGGGCCACGTTGGGCATGCCTACTCGCTGGCAAAATTGGGTGTCATTTCATGCATGCCACCTTGTAGCACCTGTACAACCAGCACTGATCGGATATGAAGGAGGGCAAGTCCGAAGTGTTTTTTTTTCTGACTCCGCCAGATGACCCCAAACTTTTTCCACACACCTGCATCACGAGGGGCATGATGCGTGCAAGTTTGTATCATTTTTCGACACCGTACAAATTTCCTAGGGTTTTCTCGACGAAAAACCCCTAAAACAGTGACCGGTCGTGAAACAACAAGCGTTTAGTGTCTGAATTCATTCCAGTCTTGCCTGGGGGCCTACATTGGGCATGCCCACTCGCTGGCAAAACTGGGTGTTATTTCATGCATGCCACATTGTAGCACCTATACCGGGGCTGGGGCAGGCGGGGCGGGGGCAGGGAAGGCATCACAGCGGCGGGACGGGCTGGCTCCTCCGATGGTGGGACGATGGCGGCGGGAAGAACCGTCCTCGCTGGTGATGTCCCCGACAGGTAGACCGGCCGCGGCGTGTCTGAACGCCCCGACCACCGTGTCGAAGTTCTTGCCGCGCCAAAAGCCGTGGCGGGCCCTCCTGTTGAAGCAGCCGGCGGGGAACGCACGGAGCTCCTCCCTTGTCGCCGACGGGCCGAGGGCGGGGATGTCGTCGGCCCCGATCCTCCACGGGTCGGGCACCTTGGAAGCCGGTGGCACGAGCAGCCTGAACCGGGCCAGATCCTGTGTCTGGCCGAGGGACAGGCTCGACGGCCAGACGCCGCCCGGCGCCGCGCCCTCGTCGGAGGAGTCGCTCGACGACATGGCATGGTTGGGGTGGAGAGGAGGAGGGCGGGAGAGGGGGACGGTGGAGTGGAGAAGGCCGAGGCGGGGGGGTTATATAGCCGGCGGGGAACGGGGCTGGGGCGCGGCCGCATTAATGCGGGCGGTGGGCGGCAGGCGAGGCGTCGGTGGCGCGCGGCACGAGGAGGAGGACGGGCGGCCCGAGGCGGGCGGCGGGGGGCAGGCGGTCGGTCGCGGCAGCGGCAAGCGCGACAGACGAGGGCGGCAGGCGGGCGGCCCAAGAAGTCGGCGGCGTCAGGCAGGCGGTCGAGGCAGAAGATGCATCGGTGGCACACGGCACGAGGAGGAACACGGGCGGCCCGAGGCGGAAGGCGCGGCGGCAGAGGGCGGTCGCGTCAAACGCGGCAGCCGAGGCCGGCGGGCGGTCGCTCGCGGCGCCTGCATGCATGCCGCAGTTACTGCAGCCATGCATGGCAGGGCCGTTAATGCACGATCACACGGGCGTCCGCGCCGCGTCCACACGCACGTCCACACCGGTCAACGCACTTTTTTAAAAAAGCACACCCGCAGAGAAAAAAACTCGCCCTCGGGCTGACATAGTGGGCCCACACGTCACCCCGGCGGCTCAGCTCGGCTCGTATGTAAGCCGCGTCGCCCCCGCGGCTCAGCCATCCCAACGGCTCGGCGCGTATTCGTACGCACACGGCGGGGCGGGCATCGGCCTGGCATGCCGCGGCTTTTTTTATTAAGACAATCGCGCCCCTAATGGCGAAGGAGTATATGCTAATCTCAACCATCGATGTGTTTAAAGGGGGTGTACCGAAGCAGAAGTGTTAATAGGCAGATGCATAATCAAATTCAATTCTCTAAAATACTGTGCATATGTTGCTTCCCAAGCTAAATCGAGATCATGGATATGAGATCTTAGCACGATTATCGTAAAAAAAATGCTCGATATCTTTTGCCGCAAAGATGGCTACAAAAGTTGCCACGGTTAACAGGTGTGCTAGTTGTTCAGAATTTCGGAAGTGCTAGGTGAACAGATTCAGTTCGCTACTGCTATCCCAAATTCAAAACTATACATACTGCGGTGGCAGGTCACAGAAGTTTCAATTCCTTCAGTTAAGTACAGACATTTCACATTCCATTTGAAATCCAAACTCTACAAACAAGAGTCAAGTATTACTGGTCCATGATACTGGCACACCAAGTCAGCAACTACAGCCAGCAGACCATTGCTAGACAAGATTCACCAACGATGCATAAAAATGAGAGTCCAGATCACCACTTTTGAATAGGAACCAGCTTCTAGCAAGAAATGGACAGCAACTGCCGAACTTGCAATATCTTTGCAATAAGTATCAGCTAGTCATAAAGGCCACAGGAGAGGAGTTGTTGTTTGGATGTTTAAACCGGTATAAATCTTAATTTGATACCTGAAATCCGTAGAAAACAAAACATTTATTTATTTTATTTTGGTAACTGAATCTTTTGACCTTTATAAGGAGAGCTCTTGTTCTTGATAAGCAGGTGCAGAGTAGCAGAGGCATTTGATATATGCACTTTCCCTACAATAGTTTATCAGCGTGTGTGTCCTTTACTACAACCTAAATGTTTAAGGTGCCGAGTGACAACTTACATCAGTGATATTTAATTATGTAGGGACTTCTGTAGGGATTTCAGGAAAGTTATGTACCTGTGGTGAAGAAAAAAGGCATGTCCAACCGGACAAGGATGGAGCGCTCTGCTCCGACCAATCAGGATCTTGTAGCTCCCTGCACATTTGCTTACCTAGAAGCTCCGTGTTTTGGCAGGCTGCAGATTTGGTTACCTAGAGGCTCCATGGTTTGTTTGTTTGTTTGCTGGGGTCTTTTTCGAAGCTAGATTCTGAAAGAATTAAGTACTTCGATATTGACATGATCTGTCCCTAAACCTGCATACTGGTTATGGGAGCTAAACTGCTGATGCACCAACACTTATTGGCTCCAATCCCATGTGATGGACAGTGAATTTAAACTACATGTGTTTCAAATCCCTTCAAAGCTGCACAGTTGATGGTGTTGGTGGTATTGCTCTTAAAATGCCACGGGAGATGGAGATGATCTGTAAAGTTTATCTGTTGCGCCATGAACTTACCCTAATTTCCTTGATGTACTTCTATCATGGGGCACTTGTTCATCATGGCACTGAAGTGATCACTAACCACGCAAGTCTTCTGCTCCTGGGAGGTAACCCACCCATTGCCATTCCGTAACCTCTGAATGTAGTTTTTCTCCTCCTAGCATTGACGTGGAGATGAGAATCAGTCATATTGTTGAATTGTCTAAATGGTCCATGCTTAACTTGCCAACACAAACCGAAGAAAAGATATATTTGTCAAATTATCAAATAAACATGCTGACCAAGGTTGCTATCAAATAAAAACAGAGCTATAAAAATTGCCGCCGTTAACAAAAAAAATAATCAGGGCTATTAGAAAACACGCAGGTGCCCAGATTCAGATCGCCGCAGATATCACAAATCCAACACTATACATAATAGCTCATTCTGTTGAGTACATGGTACTAGCAGGTCAGAAGCTACAGCCACAGGACCATTGCTCGCATGGAAACACCAAATGCGCATAAAATACGTCTAACTGTTCAAGGACCGCCTTCCAGCAAGCCTAATTGTCTGACACTTACATGTTCAGAGTAACACCAGGCAGCTCCAGCCTGACCAGTTGACTGATAATAATTGGTACGGCTGGATAAGCAACGTTAACAACTACCAAAACAAGAACAAGAAACAGCAAGCAACCCATTGCCTTGCTCTTATTCTTCCTTGCAACATTAATGATCCATCACAGCAGCAATGCTGAGGATACTCAGTGACAGAATGCAATTAAACCAAGCCTTCAGATTCCCTTTTGTAGCACGCACAAGGCACAAATATACTTAGTTCTGCACCTAATGAGAAACAAAATCTAATGATAGCAGGTTATCAATCTGGAAATTTTTATGGCAGATTGGTGCAACCACCTAATAACAATCAAATCACAGCAGAAATTAGTAACGCGGTAGCAGAAATGGATCATATTACTTTCGAGATCTTAGTTTGCCAAAAGCAGCATGAATTCACTTCTTACAACCAACGAGCCAACAAAGCATTCGCAATCATTCAGCGATTTCCAGCCAGCACTAACGCTACTTCTAGTTGCAGATACAGGCAGCGCAATCTAAGAGGAGGTGAATTTGGTGACGGCCTTGGTGCCCTCGGAGACGGCGTGCTTGGCGAGCTCGCCGGGGAGGACGAGGCGGACGGAGGTCTGGATCTCCCGGGAAGTGATGGTGGGCTTCTTGTTGTAGCGGGCGAGCTTGGCGGCCTCGCCGGCGAGCTTCTCGAAGATGTCGTTGATGAAGGAGTTCATGATGGACATGGCCTTGGAGGAGATGCCGATGTCGGGGTGGACCTGCTTGAGCACCTTGAAGATGTAGATCTTGTATGTCTCCACGCTCTTCTTGCCCCCAATATCTCCTTCCAAACAAATTCCCCCAATATCTCCTTCCAAACAAATTCCCCACCTTCTTCCAGCACGCACAACCCATCAAGGGGCATTAGATGATTTGCCCCAGTTTACATGGGATTAGATCATTTGCCCCACTTTTCATTTTTCTTTTGATGATTTGCCCTTTTCAATTACTGAAATCATTTTCGAATTTCTATCCCTTTTTCCCCCATGCGAAAAGACATCGTTGCCCCTGTGGCTAATTTACAATTTGGTACTGTACAGATCTTTTCTCTTTACAAGGCCACGTCCAACCGAAGCAACTAATTAACAGGGAACAAATCGTATCTACTTTCTTTACATGGCTCTACCCAACGGAACCAGCTACTCACAAATCATAGATTGATTCTGTTGCTTGTGACGTCAGGTTCATGGCTAGTGGAGAGGCGGATCCACCGCCGGCCACGAAGCCATCAACTCCAATGACCCCCGGACAGCGAAGCTTCACACAGATGGCCGCTGAGACGATTCCACCTACTGCCGAACAGGGAGGCGACTCTTGCATCCATGGATCACCACGATCTACTCCAGATTGGTCAGTATATGATTTCCCCTCCCTCCCACCCCACCCCAAACACACACAGTGCCACAAGCAGGGTTAGAACCTCTTGGCATGCGTCCTCGCTAGGCAGCCCCTAACGCTGCTACACTTGTAGTAACCCCTGCAACTGCAAGACAATGATGGACATATGATTATCAGGATTCAAGAGTATAAACTTCTAAAATTATCCAAATCTTTAAACCATGTGGATGAATACCTCTAGGAGGATCTTAGTTCTACTGGAAAATGAAAAGTTAAACCATTTCTTACTTGTTTCCTAACATAACAGAATGGAAGTCAGGATGTCAGCGACCTTTTTTTTACTGATTGCATACTTTGATAGACTTCCTTATCCTTAGCTTCCTGCAGTTGCATACATGTAGCATACTTTTAATAGTTGGTAACTAATTAGATGATGCCCTTATGTCCCCTTCATAACTAAAAACCTTTATTTATTTTCCAAGTAGGTCTCGGCGGGTGGCTAGTAATGATTCATATGTATCAACTATGGTAGGAAGTGTTGATTGGTCCCAGATTGAGATAGCACCAATGAATGATGACGAAATTGATGTTCCTATAACAGAAGAGAACATGTGCTCGGTGCTTGGCATCAATGACGAACCTGAGCATCGGAAAATTGTATCTGAAGCAGCCATGAAAGCCTCCATTGCAGATGTTGATGCATGTGTGGCTGATATTGATGAGGATTTACTTGCTGATGCGGCTCTTCCTGTGCCTGACCATATGCCTGAAGAGGATCACTTTTGGTATGATAAGAAACATCCTGTGATAGAGGAAGGATCTTTGTTTCGTTCAATGAACGAGTTTAGGATGCTCATCAGAACATTTGCTATTAGAGGCAAGTTTGACATCAAGATCAAGGATAGTGACACTACTAGATTTTTGGGTCACTGTAAAGGAAATGCATGTCCTTGGAGAATAACTGCTAGGACAATAGAAGATGGAAAAACAGTCAGGGTACAAACTTATCTAACATGAATAGTTTTTTATGTTGAAAATATCTTTTATAAATTACTTGCAACTGATGGTTTGTATTGTGTTTTCTGCAGGTTAACAAGATAGTAAAGCCTCATAAGTGTTCATCAACCGCTGCAGTGACAACAAGCATGGCAGACCAAGCATGGGTGGCAGAAAAGGCAATGGGGTATATTCAAACTGAACCAAACATTGGTGCCAGCGAGCTCCGAAAAAATCTACAAGCCGAGTACAAATGTACTATTGGGTATCATACTGTTAACAAGGGAAAAGAAAGGGCCAAGAATAGTTTATATGGGACCTGGGGAAAAAGCTTTCAGTCGTTATTGAACTTCAAAGCTGAGATTGATAAAAGATCTCCCGGTAGCATTGTCGAGGTTGATGTCAAGAGGGAAAGAGGTGAAGTGCATTTTCGCAGATTTTTTATGGCACTTAAGCCGTGCATTGATGGCTTCTTGGCTGGTTGTAGACCATATGTCAGTGTAGACTCCACATTTTTGACTGGAAAGTGGAATGGTCAATTAGCAGCATGTACAGCACTAGATGGACAAAATTGGATGTTTCCTTTAGCATTTGGTTTCTTTGCTACGGAGACCGAGGATAACTGGATTTGGTTTATGCAACAACTGCATAGGGCAATAGGACATCTTCAAACTCTAGCTATTTGTACTGATGCATGCAAAGGGTTAGAGAATGCAGTTAAAATTGTGTTTCCTCAAGCTGAGCAAAGGGAGTGCTTTAGGCATCTAATGGCAAACTTCAAAAAAAAGTTTCATGGAGATGTTTTTGGTCGCATGTGGCCAGCAGCCAAGGCTTATCGTCTGGAAACATTTAACTATCATATGGCCAAGATATTTGAAGCTGAACCTGCAGTGAGTGTCTACTTGTGTACCTATCATAACTTAAAGTGGATGAGATGCGACTTCAACACAGAAATAAAATGTGATTACATTCACAATAATCTAGCCGAGTGCTTCAATAGCTGGATCAAAGGAACAAAAGAGCTGCCCATGGATGAGCTAGCCGATGCAATAAGAGAGAAAATTATGATACTTGTTTATAGAAGGAGAAGGATTGGGGAAATGCTTCAGGGAGAGATATTGCCTGCCATCATTCAACAAATAAATAATAGAACTAGGCAACTTGACCATTTGGTTGTTGGAAGATCAACGGGAGAAAGTTGTGAGGTGAAGGACACTAGCAAAAATAATCTTAGGCATGTTGTGAAGATAGGCAGCCGTGAGTGCACTTGCCTAGAATGGCAACACACTGGAAAGCCCTGTGAGCATGCACTTGCATTCCTTATAGAGACGGCAGATGTAAATTTTCATCCATATGTACATGAGTACTACTCCGTGAGTAGGTTCCGGGCTGCCTATGCTGGAGAGATTGAACCAATCACAGACAAGTCTCAATGGCCTCATGTTAATATAGATTTTGAAATGGTGCCACCGGTTTTAAAGAGCTCTGTTGGGAGACGGAGGAAGCAGAGAATCAAAAGTTGCCTTGAAGAAGGTGGTGGTGGTGGCAGCAAACGGAAGAAAAAAGATGATAATGGCAAAACAAATAGCCAAGAAGGAGGTGAGAAAGAGAAGGAAAAAGAAAAGAAGAGATTTGGCAGTAAAAATAGGTGCAAAGAATGTGGGATATTGGGGCACAGGAAAGCAACTTGCAAACAAAATGAAGCTAAAAAGAGGTAACCCATGCACTAGTATCTCGTCTATATTAGTATCAAATTAGAAATATTATACCATTGGTAACATCCGGTGTGATTGAACTTTCTAGTGACGTGTCTGCGCATGAGCTCGCTCCAGTTGTTGTTGCGACACCTACACGCACAACAACAATAACACTGCCTCCCAGCCTTCATAACAGCCCTGGGCCTATCACAAGGAGGTAACTATTATATCTGTCGTATGAACATTTGATTCATGCAAAAGAAAAATCTTACTTTTATAACATTGGTGTGTAAACATGCAGGAGGCTTGCTATGGCCATAGCTGGAGACGATGCATCACAGCCATGTGGGACAACTATTGATTCTGTAGCATCACCTACTTCTCACTTCCCTTCACGCTCTACAACATGCAAGAAAAAGTTGACCCCAAAGAGGAAGAAGCTCTAATCTTAGTGCATTGAATTGCTATTTTAAATTCTGAGATGTGTTGAAATTTGTCAATTTCAGACAAATTTCAAAGATATTTTTTGCTTGATGTAAACTCGGATTAATTTATCATTTCATTTGAACCGAGCAACCTTTTTGTGGCATCAGTTTGTGATTTCGGTGTGATCTATTCTCTCAATTCCATGTGCTAAGTGAACATATGTTGTCGGTCTATTTTGTTTTATCTATAAAGCTGTTATATGCTGCCAATTTCCAACAAAGTGCGTATGGCAGGATGCACAACATATATATAGATCTCTCACCTGTGACTAAAGGAGATCCAACAATAGATGAAGCATATATTTTCAGTGTGATACAATTAGAGTCTGAAGCATCTGGAGGAGATAACTGAACGAAGTATTTCATACAATGTACCCAGCTCCATGATTGAAGTAGTACCAGCTGCTAGGGTAATTAGTACTATCAACACTGTCGTCCAACCATGGCTATTACCGGCAACGCAATGAGCTCAGACACACAAAAAATTGTAAATCCATGAATCACTAGAAGAACTTAGTTTTTACCAGCAACGAGCGCACCTTCTGCAGCTCCGAGTTGCAGCGGGAGCCCCGGGTACCCGCCGGTCCGCCGAGCTGCAGCGGGATTCACCGCGGTGGACCGCCGAGCTGCAAAGTGGGAGCTGCCGCGCCGGGCCGCCGAGCTGCCGAGCTGCAGCGGGAGCCGCCTCGCCGGGCCGAGGAGCTGCAGCTGGAGCCACCGTGCACCGGGCCGACGATCTGCACCGGGAGCTGCTGCGCGGGGCCGCTGCTGCCAAGATGGGGGTCAAGGTGCCGTCGTCGGCCTCCTCCATTAACTTCCTGTGGTATGATTATTGGGGAATGAAGAACAGAGGAAAGGCGTTGAACTAGAGAATAGTGGGGTCCCGAGAATAGTGAGCTCGTCGATGGAACTAGGACCAGTCCAAAAGCAGAGAAGATTATAGAAGAATTGTAAATTAGCCACAGGGGCAATTGTGTCTTTTCGCATGGGAAAAAAGGGATAGAAATTCGAAAATGATTTCAGTAATTGAAAAGGGCAAATCATCAAAAGAAAAATAAAAAATGGGGCAAATGATCTAATCCCATGTAAACTGGGGCAAATCATCTAATGCCCAAGTAAAGTGGGGCAAATTGTCCAATCTCCCGGAGATATTGGGGAAAGGAGGAGCGGTGCTGCTGGGTTTATACAGAGGGGGAGGTGCGCGCTGATTGGTGGAAGGGTGGGTGCCCCGGATCGGTGACGTGGAACCTTGCGATGCGTTCGGCGCTGTTTTCTGTGGACGGGCGGGATGCGTTTCGGCGCGGATCGCTGTTCCTGGCGAAAAGACACGGGCGGGAACGGAAAGGCCGGAACCGCGCGCTGATTACGGAGCGCGCGACCGCGAGAATCGTTTTGGATTTCTGACGGGCAGCGCTATGTATCGCTACAGGCAGCCACGAGGTAGAGCGCCGCTCGCACACGAGCGAGCACACAAGCCTCGCACCGCTCGCTAAAAAAAAAATCTCTGGTTTTTTCACTTTGGTTTTTACTCTTTTGGTCCTTTCGTAATTTGGGATCATTCTTCCTTTTTAACCTTCTTTCACCGGTTTATCTTTTCTTTTCCCTGGTTTTCTCTCATGGATTTACCGGTTTTATTAAAAATGAAAAAAAATCATAAAAATGTTCGCGAATTCAAAACATATTGGTGGATTCGGGAAAAGGCAAACTAAAAAAAATCATGAATTCAAAAAATGTTTGTGAACATAAAAACATTCATAAATTTAACAATTCACGCAAAATAGAAAAGATTGTAGATTGAAAATATGTTCACAAATTCAAAAATTTCTGTATATTTGAAAATTGTTCGTGGATTCAAAAAGTTCATGTATTAAAAAATTGTTAATTCAAAAAAATCACGAATATGAAAACTGATTGCCATTTCAAAAAATGTTTGTGGATTTAAAAATGTTGGCATATTTGGAAAAGGTTCAATAATTCAAAAAAATAGTTCGCAGATAGAAAAAATGTTCACAGGTTAAAAAAGCAGAAAAAAAATGAAATGTTCACTAATTCAAAAAAATCACATATTTGAATAATGTTCACAAAATTGAAATGGTTCACTAATTTTCAAATTTCTCGCAATTTCTAAATGGGAAGGCCCATATGGCATTGAAAAAGTTTTCCATTCTGGAGCTATCAAGTTAAATAACGTTGATGGCTAAAAAATGATAAATAATGTTGAAGGAAATAAATCCAAGATAGTTAATGGGCAAAGACTTAAACATTATATTGCAGGTAATCCCATTAACATTGATTCCGATGTTATTCAAGTAATTACACCGGAAGAATACATAGAAGAAACCTTTCGGAAGACTCCAAAAGGAATAGGTATATGATACGGTAAGTAAAGCGACTCCAAAAATTCCATAAAATGTTTTTGTTAGTTTTGGAATATTTAATGATTTTGGGGAAAAATAAACAGACGAGGCGGTGCCCGAGAGGCCAGCATGGAACCCTGCCCCCCCCCCCCCGCCGCCGTGTCGCCTGTCCATGTGGGGGCTATCCCCCCCACCCTCTCGACTCTCCGTTTTCTTCTTGTATGCTTGCCCTGCAAAGTAAAAAAATCCTATAAAATCCTGAGGACGATCTGACCTTTGTATCGCAAGTTTTCCTCTTGTTTTTCGTTTTGAGCTATTTTCTGCAAGGGTAACGAGGTCAAGTTCATCATGTCTTCTTCCTCCTCCAACGAAGTTGAAGATGATGCTCAAAAGTTGAAGGAGGATATTGAGAGGGAGTTGATGGAGGATGTTACCTTGGAGGAAGAATCGGGGAACCCCGTAAAAGCTCAAGCACCGGAGTTTGACCGAGAGACTCTGGCCAGCATCTCCATTGCCCCCATCTCATCCAGGACCTTGAAGATGGCGATAATTCACTCAGGTTTCAAGGCATTAGAGGACTCTATCCCAAAGAAGCCCTCGCCTTGGTTACAAAGGAACCCTTTTCATAATTTGGTTCACAATTATGGAGTTAAGAATACGTCTGGCTTGCACATACCCTCCAATTGTACATCTCCAATCCAAGTGAAAGTGATGCAGGAAAGAAAAATCCATGGGGACTAGAAAACAAGGATATTATGCGTGAAGTTAAATTAATGCTATCATGATACAATGCTTGCTTCACAAGATTCAAAGACCTGAAGGAGATCCTTTTGGATTTCATCAAGGAGAGCAAGTGTGCCCCTTCACCACCTGCATCGCCAAAGAAGGAAAAATTGAGTACTTGGGTATGAGCACACTAGTTTTAGATACACAGCAGCCAGCTACAGTTCTGCAATGCAAACATGGCAATCTACGAGGAGGTGAACGTGGTGACGGCCTTGGTGCCCTCGAAGACGGCATGCTTGGCGAGCTCGTTGGGGAGGACGAGGCGGGCGGGGGTCTGGATCTCCCAGGAGGTGATGGTGGGCTTCTTGTTGTAGCGGGCGAGCTTCGGCCTCGCCGGCGAGCTTCTCGAAGATGTCGTTGATGAAGGAGTTCATGATGGACATGACCTTGGAGGAGATGTCGATGTCGGGGTGGGCCTGCTTGAGCACCTTAAAGATGTAGATCTTGTATGTCTCCACGCTCTTCTTGCCCTTCTTGCGGCCCTTCTTGCCCGCCGGCAGACGCTTCTCGGCCTTGGGCTTCTTCGCCGTTGGGGCCTTCTCGGCCTTCTCCGTCGTGGGCTCCTCCTCCGCGGGCTTCTTCGCCACTAGCTTCTTCTCCGCTTGGGGGGCCATCGCTACTTTGGTGATCGGGGTTAGTGGATTTGCTGGTGGGTTGTGTTTGCTGGAAGAATGTGGGGAATTTGTTTGGAAGGAGATGAGAGGAAAGGAGGAGCGGTGCTGTTCGGTTTATACAGAGGGGGAGGTGGGCGCTGATTGGTGGAAGGGTGGGTGCCCTGGGTCGGTGACGTGGAACCGTGTGATGTGTTCGGCGCTGTTTCCTAGACGGGCAGAATGAGTTTCGGCGCGGATCGCTGTTCCTGGCGAAAAGACACGGGCGGGAATAGGAGCAGCTTCATTTTCATGAAGTTTGTTTTTACGTCTCATGGTTGTTTGGTGGTGCGTTCGGAACGGAGGAATTTCCAGAAGGAAACCCGTAGAAGCCCCTATTTGGAGCGCACATGAAAACTGTCAGTACCTATGTGTGTTTTGAAGAAATCCTGTTGAAAACAAAACATTTGATTGGTCTGCGTGAACATGATCTTGAAAACGTTAAAGATGGGAAAAAATGCCAAGGGGATCTTCAATGATATCTCTTAAGGCCTTTGATCATGGTCATGCGGCCGATCGCATATGCTCCCTTCAAGAACTCAGCATCACTGATACGTCTTCAACATATCTATAACTTTTAATTGTTCCATGCTATTATATTATTTGTTTTGAATGTTTAATGGGCTTTATTATGCACTTTTATATTATTTTTGTGACTAACCTACTAATCAAAGGCCCAGTGCAAATTGCTGTTTTTTGCCTATTTCAGTGTTTCGCAGAAAAGGAATATCAAACGGAATCCAAACGGAATGAAACCTTTGGGAGAGTTATTTTTGGAACAAACGCAATCCAGAATACTTGGAGTGGATGTCAAGGAAGCAACGAGGCGGCCACGAGGCAGGTATGCGCGCCCCCCACCCTCGTATTTCTTGAGTTTACCCCTCTACATCATGTCATCTTACATAATGCGTTACTCTGTTCTTATGAACTTAATACTCTAGATGCATGCTGGATAGCGGTCGATGTGTGGAGTAATAATAGTAGATGCAGAATTATTTCGGTCTACTTGTCGCGGACGTGATGCCTATATACATGGTCATGCCTAGATATTCTCATAACTATGCGCTTTTCTATCAATTGCTCGACAGTAATTTGTTCACCCACCGTAGATTATGCTATCTTTAGAGAAGCCACTAGTGAAACCTATGGCCCCGGGGTCTATTTTCCATCATATTATTTTCCTATCAATTTTCTATTTCTGCCACCGTTTATTTTGCAACCTTTACTTTCCAATCTATATCATAAAAATATCAAAAATATTTATCTTATTATCTCTATCAAATCTCACTTTTGCAAGTGGCCATGAAGGGATTGACAACCCTTTTATCGCGTTGGTTGCAAGGTTCTTATTTGTTTGTGCAGGTACAAGGCGACTTGCGTGTAACCTCCTACTGGACTGATACATTGGTTCTCAAAACTGAGGGAAATACTTTCGTTACTTTGCTGCATCACCCTTTTCTCTTCAAGGGAAAACCAACGCATGCTCAAGAGGTAGCAATCACCGAGGCGGCGGTGACGCATAGATGGGGGTGGGGGTGAGCGGAATCCGGCAACAGCGACGCGCGAGTCCAGGAGCTTAAGGGGGCGGCGGCTATGGCGCCTCCATGGAAAGCACGTGAGGCGAAGGGGGCGCGCGAGGAGTCGCAGAGCGGCGCCGGGGAGGTAAGGAAGCGTCGGACGGGCAACAACTTGTGCTCGCCGGCAACGGGCTTGGAGCAGCTGGAGGCGGGGAGGTCACCGAGTCCAGCTTTGCTATTTCTACGCGGAAATTTTAAGGAATTATTGTTACGGATTGAGATGAGAACATTTAATTGGGGAGGAAGGGGGGACACCCCTGAAATTCAGGGGAGGATTAGTGGAAGACTGGTTGAGGGGAGAGTTCGTAAGAAGTTTGCACCGGATTGACCCCGAAGTCGAACTCCCTGGAGTTGGAAGGCTGGGGCGGCGCACGGGACATGAAGTGGGGTTCGAGGGGAAGGGGATCAAGGCTGGATCAAGTGGGGATTGAGCATGTGAGGGGGTTAGGGTTAGATAGGGGTTGCAGTTGGACTTACACAGGTGGGGTAGCCAGGTTTGGGCCATGCCCCAGGCCAACCTTCTTAGCTACAGTAATTATGGTTGTGAGAATATAAAAAATGCCTACAGCACACAAAGGACTTCCTAGCCACGACCCTGGCCCATGCAGTCTGGGGCTGACTCCCTGCGCCCCTGATTGCAACGGACGGGCATATGTATTACGGACGAGTAGTATTGATTAACGCGCATATATATTTTGTAGTAGGGCACCTAGGCGGGCCTATCACATCATTGTCGGGACTGCATGGACAAGTTCCATCATTAAAAAAAAGACTGCGTGGACAGGCAGCACACCACGTACGGCTCCCATCCGCGACATCGCACACGTACGTTGGGCAACAAACATATACTAGCAAAAAAAATTATGCGATCGATCGAGCAAATGGAAATTAACGAATGTAACCAAGAATCAAGCTAGTAATGTCGAATCCCAGTCGGGTCAGCAAATCGGCGTCGGTGTTCTCCTTGCTTATCGGGTTCTTGTGGGCGCTCCCCGCGAACAAGAGCATGTCGCAGTGCTCGGGCTCTCCGAAGACATGACTCAGTTTGTCGTTCGCCGCTTTGACATGCCCGGCACGGAGGTCACCGAGCGCGGCCTCCAGGGGCCTGTTCATTTCCCTGTAGATGCGGAGGCAGTCGCTGAGGCTATTGACGAGGTCCTCGAGGACGAGCACCGTCGACGTGATGTTGGCCACGGTGAGGTTGGTGGCGATGACGGCGAGTTGACGTGCGTCCTTGGCGGACGCGCCCGCCGGGTCGGCCGAGAGCACGCCCACGCAGTAGTCGTAATCCACGCTCCCGCCGGGTCGGTCAAGAGCGGTGCATGTCTTTCTGATGATCGCCGATGGAGTGCCGACGGCGAGGCTGCCGTCTCCAGCCGCAAGGAGGAGGATGAGGGTGAGGAGTAAAGCAACCTGGGGATGCATCGCCATATGACTGTCGTCCTACTCACCTCACCGTGACTCATATCGCACCAGTCGGCGGCCTGTATTTATATGCAGGCAACGAGTAGAGCGGATTAATTACTAATCAATACGTACTATTTTACCAGCGATGGGAAAGATATAAGTACTAATACAAGAAAATATATCAATATTTGCTATTGCAATCTTTACCAAATCAATCAGATCTACTCCCGTATTTATTTGATTTGGTAAAGATCGTACGTTAATGACTGCCCCATCAGATTTAGTGTCTTTAACGACGATAAAATCCCGTATTTATTGAGTATCAAAGATCATACATTAATGACTGCCATTAGTCGATCATAAATCGGATGGATGGTAGGGACTAGTCCTGGCCATAGGCAGCCCGGCCCGGCCTGAAAAAGCCCGACCTGACCTTGCCCATGGGCCGGGCCTGGGCCTAGATTTTGAGCCCGACGGCAGCCAGGCCGGGCCCGTCGTATTGCAATTTAAGGAAGAGGCCCGGCCCGTGGCCCGAGCCCAGCAGGCTTTTAGCGTGATGGGTTGGGCTCGGGCCTGATTTTTAGGCCCGACGGCCGGGCCGGGCCGGACTCGGGCCTGAGTTTTTTGCATCTGGCCTTGGTAGGCTCGGCCCGACCTGACAGATGGCCAGGTATAGTAGGGATGTACAATCCGCGAGGACAACTGGTTCAACCAATCAAAGACAGAGTTTCAGAAGTACTCTCTTCTTCTAAAGAGGTAGTTGATAGGCCGGCATACACGGTTTATTTTCACCTCATCATCCCTCTACTCTGATTTTTCATGCGTGTTTTGGTAGGCACCGATTCAATTAAGTCACGTAAATAGGTAATAAAGAAATCAAAAATCATACCATATATGTGCGATCACCTTCCTAAAAGATAGATATAATTTTTTTCGCAATAACTTTCCAAAATAAAATTGAACATTTCTCGATAAAAAATTGCTAATCCCAATTTATTATCCATCACTAACTCTACAATTGAATCACAATCACAATTCTCCAAAAAATCTAGGGTTCCTCTGCCTCCTGTCGGCGCCACCGCCGGTCCGCCTCGTCTCCGATGGCCCTAGAGCCATGGGGGCACGATGGATCCCAACAAGGGCAGGTGTAGGGCTCCATTTTTCGATGTTCCTTCGAGTTTTGTTAGGTTTTGTTTCCTTCTCAGGAAGACGAGATGGCGGTGCCTCTGTGAAGATGGAATAAAGTTCTCTCTGCCTAGCCTCCACTCCGGTGGTGCGTCTACCATTGTTGGTGGTCGTGTGGAGGTGGGTCTTCGACAGATCTGTTTATGGTGGATTTACTTGGATCTGGTTGTTGTTCGTCTACGTTCGTGTGTCTCCAGGATGGATCCTTTCGATCTATGATATTCTTCATCGACGATGGTTGTTGTTCTGGTGCGCTGGTCCTATGGAGCCTTAGCACGACGATTTCCAAACCTCCTACGAAAACATGTTTTGCCTGGCTCCGATGAGGGAGGGGCGATTGTCGTGGGAATGATTCTGACAGTAGAAATGGGTAGGGTAAAGGAGCTTGATCTATCAAGATGAAACGGGTGACACGTTGTTATTTAACGAGTTCGAGCCTCTCACGACAAAGATAATGACCCTATGTCTTGTGCTACGGAGAGGCTTTCTTTGATCTGACATGAACATGGAGTTACATGATGTATTTGAGAGCCAGGGAGAATGCCTCTCCATGGCTGAGCTAAGTGGTGATAGAGAGAGGTGGAAGAATGAGCTCGGGGCCAAGTCTAGTGGTGAGGGATGGCTTATATAGAGTGCGCCACCCCTTCGCATCTTATGTTACAAGTGGAGGAAGTAATTCAGTCCACTACGCAAGCATTAATATCATCCATTATGAAGGTGATGCTTCAATCTCCACATTGACTGCTCGTATTCCTCTCGCCGAGTGTTGTGGAGGTAGCCGAGTTGGTGGATTGCATCTGAGTGAATGAGTATCGTCGGAGTGGATAAGCCTTGAAGGACATCTGAATGTGCGACATAGGGGTCTTGGTACTTGTTGACGTGGGCCCTAGGTAAGATCCAAGATATCTGTCTTGTGACCCTACCCGTAATGGGTGACCCCAACATTAGCCCCCAATCGGTTGAGATTTTGCATAACCAGTTTGTGGAAGACACAATTTGGCCCGAGTGATTACGCAAATACTTGGTATCCATCATCGTGCTTCCAAACAACCGAGGTTTGAACAAAATCTCAATGGATTCTGGAACTGCGCTTCCCGACTGAGTGGGGGTAACTGCTCGCAAGGGGAAACTTGGTGGCACTTGATCACCTCCCGGAGGAGGCTGACTAGTGATCTGAGTATGGTTGTATCAATACATTTGGGAAACAAATATTGATGCATGGACTGCTCTCTTGGAGAGATCCCGTTCTTATCTCAGAGGAACGTTAATACGAGTTGGCTCTAGATCCAAACTTACGAGTTTCACGCTTTTAGTCCTAGAAGAAGGTTCAAAACGGGTCCTCGGAGGAGCGTTGAACTCCCCCTTCACCAATTTTGTTGAGTGATTTGGAGCTGGTCCTGCATTGAGTAACGGATTACTTGGAATTTCTTTGTGCTTGGGCACAAAGCGTTTGCTTGAGTGAAGATACTCAGAATTTTGTTCTAGGCGTGCACGATCAGCGCAACCATAGGGTGTGGCCCCCAAGACTCTGATTGATTGCTCGTAGTCAGTTGGAGTCTGTAAGATTTATTGTACTCGAATGTTGTTGTTGGACTTGACCGAGCAGAATGGTTCTTTTTTTATTTCTCTTCCAGTGGGGGGGGGGCACGCTGAGTGCACCCACTAGGTGTAGTCCCCGATCCTCTGTCGGACTAGATGAGTCTCGCACAGGGCTTAAGTCTTTTGGTGTGGAACTGGATTAAACAAATGAACCCACGTGCACTCGACACAGTTAATGACTTCAGCTTGGAACTGTGGCGGATCTTTGTGCATTCGGCATGGATCTTCGTGCGCTCGGCACAGTAAACCACTGCAATCTGGAGCTAAGTCAATCTGATGGATCTTCGTGCACTTGGCACAGTAAATGAGTTCAACCTAGAACTGGGTGAATCAGGTGAATCTTCATGCACTCGGCACGGTAAATAAATTTTAGTCTGAAATTGAGTCGATTGGATGGATCTTCATGCACTCATCACAATGATTGATTTTGGCCTTGAAACTGTCGTCTAGAGAAAAAAATATGGACACTCTAGGGAGTACTCATTCCAGTAGTACTTCTCACATTGACCATTAGCTTTTGCTCTTGCCAATGAGACGATCGGGTTGGGACTGGGTTGGAGATGAAGAGTGAGTGTTAGGTATTGAGCATATTTTGTGAAAAAAGTAGAAAGCCGAGTAAGGAACATGGCGACTGGTGGCTCGCCTATAGGTTTATCCCCCGAACCAGTTGAGGTTTTATAGAACGAGTTTAGTAAAAACTTGATTTGTCCCGAGCACTATGGGGGCACTTGGCGCCTGCTGTCATGTTTTAGTCAACTACGATTTGAATGAAACTTCAACAGATTCTGGACTAGGTGCTTCTCGGCTGGTTGGGGTATGTTGACCACGAGGAAAGACTTGGTGGCACCCATATGTCTCCAATGTGGATGTGCCATGAAAACCCGAGTGGCGAGGCTAGCGTGTGGATTGGCTCTCCGGAGGGAAGCCACTCATCATCCTGGGGGAACACCAACACAAGCCATCTCCGAGTCCAAGTTTGTGAAACTGACGCCTGCTTTTTCTTCACGAGAGTGCTTAAATTCCTCATGCCGGCATCTCCAAGTCGTCGGTGCCATAGCCAACATTCTGAAGCTTCGAAGACTTTGTCTAAATAAACATGTGGCAGGACGTGGACCTGCAATGAAATCTACAATATACAAGTCACCATTTCAAAAACCTTCGAAGACTTTGGATTTGTCAGGGTCCAGCAGCACAATGCATCAAAATTTTCCAAAGATGATAATCATATCAAGATCACAAAACATTGAAATAGATATGATGTTGTATCCAAGGGATTCAACAAGCATCACTTTATCCATGTGCTGATCCTTTGAGATAGCAACCTTACCTAGACCCAATTCCTTGGTTTTCACTTTGTCAGCGTATGTGATATGCTTCGGATGAGATAGAGTGAGGGAAGCATCAGTGAGTAAATTCCTATCACCAGTCATATGATTCATGCAACCACTGTTCATTATCCATCAGTGGATTTGGGTGAGTCTTCTTGCAGAAGTATTAGTCTGACTTACGAACTCATATACTGAAGGAAATATGCCCTAGAGGCAATAATAAAGTTGTTATTTATATTTCCTTATATCATGATAAATGTTTATTATTCATGCTAGAATTGTACTAACCGGAAACTTAGTACATGTGTGAAAACGTAGACAAACTGAGTGTCACTACTATGCCTCTACTTGACTAGCTCATTAATCAAAGATGGTTAAGTTTCCTAGCCATGGACATGAGTTATCATTTGATTAACAGGATCACATCATTAGAGAATGATGTGATTGACTTGACCCATCCGTTAGCTTAGCACCATGATCGTTTAGTTTATTGCTATTGCTTTCTTCATAACTTATACATGTTCCTATGACTATGAGATTATGCAACTCCCGAATACCGGAGGAACACTTAGTGTGCTACTGATGTCTACTACGCAACCTTCTCCTTGTAGATGTTGTTGGGCCTCCAAGTGCAGAGGTTTGTAGGACAGTAGCAAATTTCCCTCAAGTGGATGACATAAGGTTTATCAATCCGTGGGAGGTGTAGGATGAAGATGGTCTCTCTCAAGCAACCCTGCAACCAAATAACAAAGAGTCTCTTGTGTCCCCAACACACCCAATACAATGGTAAATTGTATAGGTGCACTAGTTCGGCGAAGAGATGGTGATACAAGTGCAATATGGATGGTAGATATAGGTTTTTGTAATCTGAAAATATAAAAACAGCAAGGTAACAAGTGGTAAAAGTGAGCTTAAACGGTATTGCAATGCTAGGAAACAAGGCCTAGGGTTCATACTTTCACTAGTGCAAGTTCTCTCAACAATAATAACATAATTGGATCATATAACTATCCCTCAACATGCAACAAAGAGTCACTCCAAAGTAACTAATAGCGGAGAACAAACGAAGAGATTATTGTAGGGTATGAAACCACCTCAAAGTTATTCTTTCGGAACGATCTATTGAAGAGTTCGTACTAGAATAACACCTTAAGACACATATCAAGCAAAACCCTAATGTCACCTAGATACTCCGATGTCACCTCAAGTATCCGTGGGTATGATTATATGATATGCATCACACAATCTCAGATTCATCTATTCAAACCAACACAAAGTACTTCAAAGAGTGCCCCAAAGTTTCTACCGGAGAGTCAAGACGAAAACATGTGCCAACCCCTATGCATAAGTTCAACTGAACCCGCAAGTTGATCACCAAAACATACATCAAGTGAATCACGTGATATCGCATTGTCACCACAGATAAGCACATGCAAGACATACATCAAGTGTTCTCAAATCCTTAAAGACTCAATCCGATAAGATAACTTCAAAGGGAAAACTCAATCCATTACAAGAGAGTAGAGGGGGAGAAACATCATAAGATCCAACTATAATAGCAAAGCTCGCGATACATCAAGATCGTATCACCTCAAGAACACGAGAGTGAGAGAGAGAGATCAAACACATAGCTACTGGTACATACCCTCAGCCCCGAGGGTGAACTACTCCCTCCTCGTCATGGAGAGCGCCGGGATGATGAAGATGGCCACCGGTGAGGGACCCCCCTCCGGCAGGGTGCCGGAACGGGTCTAGATTGGTTTTCGATGGCTACAGAGGCTTGCGGCGGCAGAACTCCCGATCTATTCTGTTCCCCGATGTTTTTAGGGTATATGGATATATAGGCGAAAAAAGTCGGTCAGGGGAGCCACGAGGGGCCCACGAGGGTGGGGTGCGCGCCTAGGGGGGTAGGGCGCGCCTCCCTGCCTCGTGGCTTCCTGGAAGCTTCCCTGACGTCTACTCAAGTCTCCTGGATTGCTTCCGTTCCAAAAATAACACTCCCGAAGGTTTAGTTCCGTTTGGACTCCGTTTGATATTCCTTTTCTTCGAAACACTGAAATAGGCAAGAAAACAACAATTTGGGCTGGGCATCCGGTTAATATGTTAGTCCCAAAAATAATATAAACGTGTATAATAAAGCCCATTAAACATCCAAAACAGAATATATAATAGCATGAATACTTCATAAATTATAGATACGTTGGAGACGTATCAGCATCCCCAAGCTTAATTCCTGCTCGTCCTCGAGTAGGTAAATGATAAAAAAATAATTTATAAAGTGTGAATGCTAGCAGGTGCACAAGTTTGATCAATGATAATTTCAATCACCTTTTCTAGCATCATTATATGTCATAACAGTAGCTCATCTCATAAAAAATTTCATGATCAAGTAACAAGCTATTCACATGTTAAAGTATAGATCATAAACTTTCTTGAGAACTAGCAAGTCGTGTTATTAGTCATCAAACAATTACAATTCATCTTATTTTCAGGAAGAGTCTATGTCAGAGCTTTGATTCACTAAACTTCACATACTCAACTATCATTTAGTCTTTCACAATTGCTAACACTCACGCGATATTTATGGGTTCAAAGTTTTAATCAGACACAGAGAAAGATAGGGGCTTATAGATTCGCCTCCCAACCTTTTACCTCAAGGGTAATATCAACAATAATAGTTCATGATGCCTTACATCCAATTGGATATATATATCAGGATCTTTCCAACACAATGTGCTTGCCAAAGGATAAAATGTAAAAAGGAAAGGTGAAGATCACCATGACTCTTGCATAAGGTATAAGACAAGAATAAAAGATAGGCCCTTCGCAGAGGGAAGCAGAGGTTGTCATGCGCTTTTATAGTTGGATGCACAAAATCTTAATGCGAAAGAACGTCACTTTATATTGCCACTTGTGATAGGGACCTTTATTATGCAGTCCGTCGCTTTTATTACTTCCACATCACAAGATCGTATAAAGCTTATTTTCTCCACACTAATAGATCATACATATTTAGAGAGCAATTTTTATTGCATCCACCGATGACAACTTACTTGAAGGATCTTACTCAATCCATAGGTAGGTATGTTGGACTCTCATGGCAATACTGGTCTAGGGGATGTTTGGAAGCACAAGTAGTATCTCTACTTGGTGCAAAGAATTTGGCTAGCATGAGGGGGAAAGGCAAGCTCAGCATGTTGAATGATCCATGACAATATACTTTATTTCGGATATAAGAAAACATAACCCATTACTTTGTCTTCTTTGTCCAACATCAACCTTTTAGCATGTCATATTTTAATGAGTGCTCACAACTACAAAAGATGTCAAGGATAGTATATTTATATGTGAAATATCTCTTCCTTCAATATTCTTTCATGAATTGTTCAAGTGACCAATACAATGTTTGCTAACCTTCAATAAATTTACCACCTCTACTTCTTATATGTGAAGTCATTACTCCCCATGGGATAAGCATATGAAACATATATAATTTCAGATTTATGATATTCAAATCATTCAACTATTTACTCATAGGATATAAGTGAAGCATACGAGTAAATGACGAACTACTCCAAAAAGATATAAGTGAAGATCAATGAGTAGTTAAATAATTATTTAGCTATGTGAGGACTCTCCCATTTAATAATTTCAGATCTTGATATTTTATTCAAACAACAAGCAAAACAAAATAAAATGACATTCTAAGAATAGCAAACATCACATGAAGAAGCAAAAACTTAGGATCAACCGATACTAACCGATAGTTGTCGAAGAAGAAAGGTGGGATGCCAACCGGGGCATCCCCAAGCTTGAGCTTTTGTGTCTCCTTAATTCCTCTCATATCACGGTCTCCCTAAATTTCAAAAGATTCATCCACACAAAACTTAACAAGGACTCGTGAGATAAGTTAGTATAAACCAATGCAAAAACCTTATCATACTCTACTGTAGCAAATCACTAAAATTATTATTCAACACTGCATACTAAATGCCTCCGCATATTTAATAGTCCTATCCTCAAATAGAATCATTAAAGAAGCAAACATATCAAACAATGCAAACATAACAGCAATCTGCCTAAACAGGATAGTCTGTAAAGAATGCAGCAAGATACATACTTCCCTAGCTCCAAAAATTATGAAAGAAAATTCCCACTGTAGTAAATTTATCAGAGCTTATTATACAAAAGGTTTCAACATTTTATCGCATTCTGACATTTCTAGGGAATTTTTGCAACAGCGGTAAACTTTCTGTTTTCAAACAACAACATGAAGACTTGTAAAATAGGCATAGTAAAGGCTATCAATGCCACTTTTATTGAAATAAAAGATGCAAAACATTGTTCTAAATAACAGCAAGCAAATCCTAACAAAATAAATTGACGCTCCAAGCAAAACACATATCATGTGGTGAATAAAAATATAGCTCCAAGTAAAGTTACCGATGAACGAAGACGAAAGAGGGGATGCCTTCCGGGGCATCCCCAAGCTTAGGCTCTTGGTTGTCCTTGAATATTACCTTGGGGTGCCTTGGGCATCCCCAAGCTTAGGCTCTTGCCACTCTTTATTCCATAGTCCATCGAATCTTTACCCAAAACTTGAAAACTTCACAACACAAAACTCAACAGAAAACTCGTGAGCTCCGTTAGTATAAGAAAATAAATCACCACTTAGGTACTGTTGTGAACTCATTCTAAATTCATATTAGTTTAATATCTACTGTATTCCAACTTCTCTATGGTTCATACCCTCCGATACAACTCATAGATTCATCAAAATAAGCAAACAACACATAGAAAACAGAATCTGTCAAAAACAGAACAGTTTGTAGTGATCTGTATCAAACGTATACTTCTGGAACTCCAAAAATTCTGAAATAAATTTCTGGACGTGAGGAATTTGTCTATTAACCATCTGCAAAAAGAATCAACTAAATAATACTCTCCAGTAAAAAATGGCAGCTAATCTCGTGAGCGCTAAAGTTTCTGTTTTTTACAGCAAGATCATAAAGACTTCACCCAAGTCTTCCCAAAGGTTCTACTTGGCACAAACACTAATTTAAAACATGAAAACACATCTTAACAGAAGCTAGATGAATTATTTATTAATAAACAGAACCAAAAAGCAAGAAAACAAAAATAAAATTGGGTTGCCTCCCAACAAGCGATATCGTTTAACGCCCCTGGCTAGGCATGATGATTTCAATGATGCTCACATAAAAGATAAGAATTGAAACATAAAGAGAGCATCATGAAGAATATGACTAGCACATTTAAGTCTAACCCACTTCCTATGCATAGGGATTTTGTGAGCAAATAACTTATGGGAACAATAATCAGCTAGCATAGGAAGGCAAAACAAGCATAACTTCAAAACTTTAAGCACATAGAGAGGAAACTTGATATTATTGCAATTCCTACAAGCATATATTCCTCCCTCATAATAATTTTCAGTAGCATCATGAATGAATTCAACAATATAACCAGCACATAAAGCATTCTTTTCATGATCTACAAGCATAGGAATTTTGCTACTCTCCACATAAGCAAATTTATTCTCATCAATAGTAGTGGGAGCAAACTCAACAAAATAACTATCATGTGAAGCACAATCCAATTGAAAATTAAAATCATGATGACAAGTTTCATGGTTATCTTTATTCTTTATAGCATACGTGTCATCATAATAATCATCATAAATAGGAGGCATGCTTTCATCATCATAAATTTGATCATCAAAACTTGGGGGACTAAACATATCATATTCATCAAACATAGCATCCCCAAGATTGTGGCTTTGCATATCATTAGCATCACGGGTATTCAAAGAATTCATACTAACAACATTGCAATCATGCTCACCATTCACATACTTTATGCCAAGCATTCTATGTAATTCTTCTTCTAGTACTTGAGCACAATCTTCATTCCCATCATTTTCACGAAAGACATTAAAAAAATGAAGCATATGAGGCAACCTTAATTCCATTTTTTTGTAGTTTTGTTTTATAAACTAAACTAGTGATAAAACAAGAAACTAAAAGATTGATTGCAAGATCTAAAGATATACCTTCAAGCACTCACCTCCCCGGCAACGGCGCCAGAAAAAAGCTTAATGTCTACTACGCAACCTTCTCCTTATAGACGTTGTTGGGCCTCCAAGTGCAGAGGTTTGTAGGACAGTAGCAAATTTCCCTCAAGTGGATGACATAAGGTTTATCAATCCGTGGGAGGTGTAGGATGAAGATGGTCTCTCTCAAGCAACCCTGCAACCAAATAACAAAGAGTCTCTTGTGTCCCCAACACACCCAATACAATGGTAAATTGTATAGGTGCACTAGTTCGGCGAAGAGATGGTGATACAAGTGCAATATGGATGGTAGATATAGGTTTTTGTAATATGAAAATATAAAAACAGCAAGGTAACAAGTGGTAAAAGTGAGCTTAAACGGTATTGCAATGCTAGGAAACAAGGGCTAGGGTTCATACTTTCACTAGTGCAAGTTCTCTCAACAATAATAACATAATTGGATCATATAACTATCCCTCAACATGCAACAAAGAGTCACTCCAAAGTAACTAATAGCGGAGAACTGTCGGTGTACAAAAAGAGGGGTGTGTTTTTGTACCCCTATACCTGTGCACGGGCAGTCGGAGCCGCGCCTACGGTCACGCCAAGCAGAGCAGGGGAGGTGAGCCAAGGTAAGACCGAAGCTCAAGATAATCAGAGCAAAGCCAAGGCCAAGACCACAAAGAGCAGAGGGACGAAACAGGTTCTCCCAGCAAGACCCTTGCCGGGGCAGCCTCAGCAGCCCCGGCAAGATCCTTGCCGGGACAGCACGCCCCACACCAACAGAGCGAGCCACCCTTGAGCCCACGGTCCCCAACGCCATCATCCACGTGGGGCCAGGGCTCGGGAAGGCACCTCTGTGGTGGCATGCAGATCTTTGTGAAGACATATTCAAGATCAAATGAGGATTAGAAGACGACAACCCTCGGCAAGATCCTTGCCGAGGAGAGCCACCAGACCGCCGGCAAGGTCCTTGCCGGGGACGACAGCGCGCCACGGCAAGACCCTTGCCGGGCCACCCGGCGAGGCCCTCTCCAAGGACGCCAGCAGGGCCACCGCCAGGCCCACGCCATTCACATGCAGCTGCCAGCCCAACTAGCTGGGCAGGCACCTGCGTGGCAACATGTAGCTCCCAGGCCAATTTATCGAGCGCCTGCGTGGCGGCATGCAGATCTTCGTGAAGGATCCACCACCGCGCCACCTCAGCTGCCTGCCTGCCTACATGGTGCCGCACGCCTCACTGGCCAGGGCACGTGTCAAAGCAAGGAGGAGCGGCGACGGACGGGACGGGCCTCGCCCCCGTCCCCGATAAAGCAGAGGGACACCTAAGCTACGCATTAAATGCGTCTTGTCCTGTAATACAAGCGATAAGCTCAGGGCACTGTACGCCTTTCCACCTCCTGTGTGCCACTGTGGCAGCCCCTTTCGACTATAAAAGGAGGCCCATGGCATACCGGAGAAGGATTCGGCTCTTTCGAACCACGCACTGACCACAGCTAGTTCGAGAGCTCAAGAACTCTCTGAAATACACCCACCAAAGCAGGACTAGGGTTTTACGCATCCTCGCGGACCGAACCTGGGTAAACGATCCTTGTGCTGGCTACTAACCCTGCTCTTCTTGCAACCCCGCGCCCCGGCAACCGTAGTAGGGATTCTTGTGATCCCATAGGTGTCGTTCCACACTGACATCTTTGGCGCGCCAGGTAGGGGGCGCAGTTGTGAGAATCTGGTCTAGTAGTTAGCCTAGCAGTTCTTCGTCGCCATGGCTCCTGAGAAGAAGGCGGTCGGAGGAACGACGCCGGCGCAGCAACAGAAAAGCTAAGTCATTCAGAGCTTTGAGTTATTTCCTCCTATACATAAGGTTATCGTCCTCGGAGATCTCGCCTATGTATGAGAAACCTGCACGCAAAGGGGCCCTCCCGCAATTGGCAACGCCCTTGTTCTGTTTCGAGTCCGCTCAACGGCTCAAAGCGGCCGCGTCGAGAGTGGCGGGGTAGCCTTCCGCACTTGGCAACGCTCCCGACTCTGACTCGAGTCAAGCTCGACAGTTCAGGCGGCCGCACTAAGGGCGGCAAGGTGGTTCGCCCGGCAGCAAGCACACCCGGCAGGCCAATGGGGATCCGTCACCAAGACGCCGCCTTGGGTTTACGCGCCGGCGAGCCTACCCAGTAACGTAGGGTGGACATACAAAGGAAAATCGAACAGGAAAATAACATGCATGATACTAAAAGTGCTGCAGAGTTATATTACATCGAATTGTTGCTGCGGTTCTGACTAGAGATAGCGATTGTCTTGGTTGTGAACCTGCAGCGGCGATAAAGAACGGGGTGCCTAATCCCGGCGCTGGCCCTCCACCCTCTGAATTTCACCGACTCGGCTGATGATGGGCTTGATGCGCTCCCTGAGCGGCGCGAGGTCAGTACCCTCCGGCAACCTCTCCAGCGCGGCATCGAAGTCGAGGCCGGGGTACCAGTGCGCCACCTTGTTGAGAACCTTGGTCATGGCACCCTGGCAATGCCTCCGGGACTCGTCGGCCAGTGAGGCCGCCCGGTTGGCGTGGATCCGCTCCAGAGCGCCGACGACCTTCTCAAAGAACATGGTCAGGCTGCAATTGGAGCTCACGCTCCGCTCCGGGACATACCTCACGTCCGACACCCCCATGATGGCCAACTGTGCGGCGGCCTGGTTGGCGATGGTGGCGAGGCGATCGAGCCAGCGGTTCTCGCCCTCCACGTGATCTGTGAAGTTGAGGCCCTCGTTCTTCCGCAACAGCTTCTCAGCCTCCAGCTCCTTGGCCAGGGTCCCCTCTCGGGTTTTGGCCTCCGACAGCACCTTCTCGAGACCCTCCAGATTCAGCTTGAGGTCTTTGATGGAGTTGTTGGCCTCGGAGAGCTCCCCAGCCTTGCTGACGACCGCGCCCTGCGCCTCTGTCAGGGCACTGTTAAGCGTGTCCTTCTCCTGGGACAGCTTCAGGGCCTGCTCCTTCAGCCCGTCGCGCTCCGCCTCCAGCTCCTCCACCTTGCCGGCGTGAACCTGGGCCTGGGCATTGAGTGCCTCTTCGTGCCTCTGCTCCAGCTCATTGGTCCACTGCAAGACAAACTTCTCCACCTTTGCATCCTTGCCGCGAAGCATGGCGGCAAGCTTTTCCTCACGTGCAGCGAGGTCCTCCTCCTGGGAGTTCAGCGCGGCCTCGTGCTGGGTCCGGGCGGCTTCGGCGGCCGCGGCCAAGTTCCTCGCCGTCTCTTGATCTTTCTCGACGTCGGCGAGCTTCATGGTGAGCTCCACGTCGCGCTTGGCCAGCTCGCCTTGAGCGGCCTTGAGCTCCTTGTGGGCCTCGCGGAACTAGTCCTGCGTCTCGGCAACGCGCTTCTGGAGGTCCGCCTCCGCCTTCTCCACCACCGCCGTCCTGGACTTAGCCTTGTCCAGGAGGGCGCGGTGGAGTGCCTGGAGCTTCCGGAAGCTGGCGCCCATGGCGTGGAGGAGTCGCTCTTCCTGCGAACCGTCGCCACCAACGATCGGCTCGTCGGCGACTTCAAGCCCGGCAGCGGAAAGCACTTCGTCGTCGAATACCTCTCCCTCAACGGGTGTCCTGGTGCTCGACGTGCCTGGAAGGTGGACGAACAAGTCGTCGCTCACCCTCAAGTACTTGCCGGAGCCGGAAGCAGCAGAAGAGGAAGGCTGGTCATCAGCCACCTCCTCCTCCTCCTCGGCAGCGGCCCTGCTGGCCTCTCCGGTAGGCCCCTTGCCGGTCTCCTCAGCGGCAGCCTTGCCGGCCTCCCCGGCAGGCCCCTTGGCGGCATCCTCGGCAGCGCCCTTGGCGGCGATCTTCTCGGCGTCCGCCTCGGCGGCCTTGGCGATGTCCTCGATGACGGTGTCCACGTCCTCTGGATTCACCGAGGAGGAATTTGGACGCCGAAGAAGGGGGTGAGGCAAGGCCAGGACCAAGAGCCAGAAAGAAAAAGAAACAGGGACGAACGGCGAACGACTTACCTGTGCCAGTACCAGGCTGGGGAACGGAGGTCCCCTCCCCGCCAACATTTGACGTCGAGGGAAAGCCGCCGGCGCCCAAGTTCTCCTCCTCCTCCTCCATGTGCGTGGGCTCGGTATTTGGCGCCCTTGCCGGGGACGCCCCTTGGGGCGGCGTGGTCGATGAGGGCGGCGTGTTGGGAGTAGCCCTCTGTGGCTCCTCCTGCTGCTGCTCTCCTCCTGCATACCTAGCAAGGTCAGCACCAAAGTGTCGTGCCCCTGACACATGTCGACGGGGGAAGAGTGATGAACTTACGCTGGGGGCTATGCCGGGGGCTGTTGTCCGGGCTGCTCAACACCACCAGTGGCGCCCTCGAAGTACCAACTGGGGGCTGACCACCCGCCGAGACCTTGGCCCTCTTCACTCTCTGGGCCAGCGTCTCCATGTCCCTGCCAAGGCGAAGACAAGTCAAGACGAGCAACACAGATTGAGGAGGCAGAGATAACGAAAAGGAACCTGATACTTACTCGTCGTCTGCCTCCTCCTCTGCTGTTTTCCTCTTCCTCCTCGGGCTGAGGGATCCATAATCGAAAGTAACCTCCGTATCAACATCCGCCGGAGGAGGAGAAGGAGGTGGTGTCTGGACACGCGTGGACGAAGAAGGGGCGGTTGTCTTCTTCTTCACCGCGGCCTTCGCCGACTTCTTTGCCGCTGCGGCCCTCGTGTGGCGCCCGGACCCCTCCAAGGTCAGCTGTGGCCGCGCAGCCCTGCCGGGCCGGACCGGCTCGCCGGAACTGGCCCGCCGCAGAACCCACCCTCTCCCCATAGTCGGCGTCGGGCCTGCGGTCTCGGCCTCCTCCTCTGACGACTCGCCGATCACATCTTCAACCAGAGGAGCCTCGGTGCCGGCGCTGCTGGCTCCCCCGGCGGCCGCCGCCCACCAGGCGAGCTCCTCCTCCTCCGCGGCCATCGCGGCCTTGTCCTCCACACCGCCGGCGCTGCCGGCCTCCTTGGCAAGCTGTGCCTCCCTCGCCCTGGTGGCGATGTAGTCCAGCTCCGCCTGGGTGGTGTCCTGGACAAGCAGCCGCTCCGCGTCGGCGTTGATGTACCCCTCGTGCAGGGTGTCAAAGAACTGCTACACCTCGGCGTCCTCCGGCTCCTTCCAGCTCAGGTCAAGGCCATGCGCGTTGCAGTCCGGCATCATGGCAATGATATCGGACCGGCGCGAGTTATTGCACAACGGGACCACCCCCGTCGGCAGCTTGAACAGAGGCCCCTTGAGGACCTTGCCGGCCTTCGCGGCGGCCCTCGCGACCTTGCTGGTCCGCTCGACATCGCCGTCAAGGCCCACGTCAAGCTGGAAGAGCCGCTGGCAGAAATGGGCGTGCCCCATCACAGTGAAATTGTGGTCGAGGCCGGGACGAAGCCGCATGATGTCGGCGGGGTTCGTGAAGAACCAGGCTGGCCTCCCCTTGTTATGCAGTGGAGCGATCCGGCGGCAGATGAAGTCCGCCCCGATCATCTCAAGGGTGAGGCCGGCCTCGGTGAGCCAGAGGATCCTGGTGGTGGCGACCGTGAGCTTCTCGTCGTCAGCATCGACATCGCTCCAATCGCTTCTGTGGACCGGCAGCGCCCGGCGAACTTCGCAGAACGCCGGCGGGTCCTTCTCCTCGATCTAGCACCACTGGCCCCGCCATTCTTCCCACCTCTCCTTCATGGCGCCCTCCGGATACGCTCCCTTGGATCTTGAGACCCAGGCGATTCAACCGGAGATGGCGCCCCCTCGTTGGATCCGAGGGGAGAAGTAAAGGCGGAAGAGCGCCGTGTTGGGGTGCACCCCGGCAAAGCCCTCGCAGAGATGCGCGAAAAGGGCCATGCACGCCACCGCATTCAGAGTAAAATCCAGGAGGCGGAAGCCAAAGGTATGCATGACGTCGTTGAAGAAATCAAAGAAGGGAGGACAGAGCCCGCAGGAAAAATAATCGACAAAGAAGGGGTATCGATTTGGGGCAGCCTCGGCGCAGTCGGCGGGGATGACACGCGTGGCTGGATGCCCCGAATTCTTCCCCACCGTCTTCACTCCCCACAGGGGCCTGAAGGAGTCCTGAAGCTCGAACACGTCAACTGTCGAGGGGAAGAAGGCGGACTGCGTCCGCTGCACCACCAGCGCACTCTCCGGCGGCTCCGCGGCTCCGGCGTCCTTGGCCACTCCCTTGCCCTTGGTGGATTTTGGCGCCATGGCGGCTGGGGGAGGAGGGCAGGATAGAGGGCGGCGGAAGCGCAACGGCGGCGAGCAGGAACGAAGCTTGGAGAAGAAGAGGAAGGCAGGCGGAGGTTTCCGAGATTTGGGTTGCGCGAAGGGTAAAAGGAACAGTGCGCCCGCGGTTATCCCTTTTTATGGGGAAGCCACGGGTCGCGCTGCCCATTTACTGCGATGTGACGCATGCATGCAGGAACCGCCCCACGCATGTCGCCCACGTCACGCACACCCCTCCACGCCGCGCCGCGCGTGCGGGTCGTGGGAAGCGAAGCGAAGAGTTTTACCGCGGTAAAAACCGCCCCGCCTGCCCGCGCACCGTTTTGGGCTTGGCCCAAAAACATGTCGCGCTTATGTGTGGCCCAGGCCCGGGGGCTCCTGTCGGTGTACAAAAAGAGGGGTGCGTTTTTGTACCCCTATACCTGTGCACGGGCAGTCGGAGCCGCGCCTACGGTCACGCCAAGCAGAGCAGGGGAGGTGAGCCAAGGTAAGACCGAAGCTCAAGATAATCAGAGCAAAGCCAAGGCCAAGACCACAAAGAGCAGAGGGACGAAGCAGGTTCCCCCAGCAAGACCCTTGCCGGGGCAGCCTCTTGCCGGGACAGCTCGCCCCACACCAACAGAGCGAGCCACCCTTGAGCCCACGGTCCCCAACGCCATCATCCACGTGGGGCCAGGGCTCGGGAAGGCACCTCTGTGGTGGCATGCAGATCTTTCTGAAGACATATTCAAGATCAGATGAGGATTAGAAGACGACAACCCTCGGCAAGATCCTTACCGAGGAAAGCCACCAGACCCCCGGCAAGGTCCTTGCCGGGGACGACAGCGCGCCACGGCAAGACCCTTGCCGGGCCACCCGGCGAGGCCCTCTCCAAGGACGCCAGCATGGCCACTGCCAGGCCCACGCCAACCAAGCTTCCACCGCCGTTCACATGCAGCTGCCAGCCCAACCAGCTGGGCGGGCACCAGCGTGGCAACATGCAGCTCCCAGGCCAATTCATCGAGCGCTTGCGTGGCGGCATGCAGATCTTCGTGAAGGCTCCACCAACGCGCCTCCTCAGCTGCCTGCCTTCCTACATGGCGCCGCACGCCTCACTGGCCAGGGCGCGTGTCAAAGCAAGGAGGAGCGGCGACGGACGGGACGGGCCTCGCCCCCGTCCTCGATAAAGCAGAGGGACACCTAAGCTACGCATTAAATGCGTCTTGTCCTGTAATACGAGCGATAAGCTCAGGGCACTGTACGCCTTTCCACCTCCTGTGTGCCACTGTGGCAGCCCCTTTTGACTATAAAAGGAGGCCCATGGCATACTGGAGAAGGATTCGGCTCTTTCAAACCACGCACTGACCACAGCTAGTTCGAGAGCTCAAGAACTCTCTGAAATACACCCACCAAAGCAGGACTAGGGTTTTACGCATCCTCGCGGCCCGAACCTGGGTAAACGATCCTTGTGCTGGCTACTAACCCTGCTCTTCTCGCAACCCCGCGCCCCGGCAACCGTAGTAGGGATTCTTGTGATCCCATAGGTGTCGTTCCACACCGACAAGAACAAACGAAGAGATTATTGTAGGGTACGAAACCACCTCAAAGTTATTCGTTCGGATCGATCTATTGAAGAGTTCGTACTAGAATAACACCTTAAGACACAATTCAACCAAAACCCTAATGTCACCTAGATACTCCAATGTCACCTCAAGTATCCGTGGGTATGATTATACGATATGCATCACACAATCTTAGATTCATCTATTCAAACCAACACAAAGTACTTCAAAGAGTGCCCCAAAGTTTCTACTGGAGAGTCAAGACGAAAACGTGTGCCAACCCCTATGCATAAGTTCAACTGAACCCGCAAGTTGATCACCAAAACATACATCAAGTGAATAACGTGATATCCCATTGTCACCACAGATAACCACATGCAAGACATACATCAAGTGTTCTCAAATCCTTAAAGACTCAATCCGATAAGATAACTTCAAAGGGAAAACTCAATCCATTACAAGAGAGTAGAGGGGGAGAAACATCATAAGATCCAACTATAATAGCAAAGCTCGCGATACATCAAGATCGTATCACCTCAAGAACGCGCGAGAGAGAGAGATCAAACACATAGCTACTGGTACATACCCTCAGCCCCGAGGGTTAACTACTCCCTCGTCATGGAGAGCACCGGGACGATGAAGATGGCCACCAGTGAGGGATCCCCCCTCCGGCAGGGTGCCGGAACGAGTCTAGATTGGTTTTCGGTGGCTACAGAGGCTTGCGGCGGCGGAACTCCCGATCTATTCTGTTCCCCGATGTTTTTAGGGTATATGGATATATATATAGGCGAAAGAAGTCGCTCAGGGGAGCCACGAGGGGCCCACGAGGGTGGGGGCGCGCCCAGGGGGGTAGGGCGCGCCTTCCTGCCTCGTGGCTTGCTCGAAGCTTCCCTGACGTCTACTCCAAGTCTCCGGGATTGCTTCCGTTCCAAAAATAACTCTCCCAAAGGTTTCATTCCGTTTGGACTCCAATTGATATTCCTTTTCTTTGAAACACTGAAATAGGCAAGAAAACAACAATTTGGGCTAGGCCTCCAGTTAATAGGTTAGTCCCAAAAATAATATAAAAGTGTATAATAAAGCCAATTAAACATCCAAAACAGAATATATAATAGCATGAATACTTCATAAATTATAGATACGTTGGAGACGTATCAGCTACCAAACGTCACAACGTAACTGGGTGATTATAAAGATGCTCTACAGGTGTCTCCGATGGTGTTATTTGAGTTGGCATAGATCGATATTAGGATTTGTCACTCCGATTGTCAGAGAGGTATCTCTGGGCCCTCTCGGTAATGCACATCATTATAAGACTTGCAAGCAATGTGACTAATGAGTTAGTTACGGGATGATCCATTACGGAACAAGTAAAGAGACTTGCCAGTAATGAGATTGAACTAGGTATTGAGATACCAACGATCGAATCTCGGGCAAGTAACATACCGATGACAAAGGGAACAACGTATGTTGTTATGCGGTTTGACCAATAAAGATCTTTGTAGAATATGTAGGAATCAATGAGCATCCAGGTTCCACTATTGGTTATTGACCGGAGATGAGTCTCGGTCATGTCTACATAGTTATCGAACCCGTAGGGTCCGCACGCTTAATGTTCGATGACGATCGGTATTATGAGTTTATGTGTTTTGATGTACCGAAGGTTATTCGGAGTCCCGGATGTGATCATGGACATGACGAGGAGTCTCGAAATGGTCGAGACATAAAGATCGATATATTAGAAGGCTATGTTTGGACATCGGAATGGTTCCGGGTGAGTTCGGGCATTTACCGGAGTACCGGGGGGTTACCGGAAACCCCCGGGGAGTCATTGGGCCTTAGTGGGAGAGAGGAGGAGGCGGCCAAGGTGGCCCCCCCAAGCCCAATCCAAATTGGGAGGGGGGCCGACCCTCCTTTCCTTCTCTCCTTCTCCCTCTTCCTTCTTCTCCTACTCCAACTAGGCAAGGGGGGGGGGGGCGGGGAACCTACTCCTACTAGGAGTAGGACTGCCCCCTTGGGCCCGCCATGAGAGGGTCGGCCCTCCCCTCCTCCACTCCTTTATATACGGGGGAGGGGGGCACCCCATAGACAACAAGTTGATTGTTTAGCGATGTGCGGTGCCCCCTCCACAGATTTCCACCTCGGTCATATCGTTGCAGTTCTTAGGCGAAGCGCTGCGCCGGTAGCTTCATCATCACCGTCACCACACCGTAGTGCTGACGAAACTCTCCCTCGACCTCAGCTGGATCTAGAGTTCGTGGGACATCACCGAGCTGAACGTGTGCAGATCGTGGAGGTGCCGTACCTTCGGTACTAGGATCGGTCAGATCGTAAAGACGTAAGACTACATCAACCGCGTTGTCATAACGCTTCCGCTTTCGGTCTACGAGGGTACGTGGACACACTCTCCCCTCTCGTTGCTATGCATCACATAGATGGATCTTGCGTGTGCATAGGATTTTTTTAAATTATTGCGTTCCCCAACAGTGGCATCTGAGCCAGGTCTATGCGTAGATGTTATATGCACGAGTAGAACACAAAGAGTTGTGGGCGATAATAGTCATGCTGCTTACCAGCATGTCATACTTTGATTCGGCGGTATTGTTGGATGAAGCGGCTCAGACCGACATTACGCGTACGCTTACGCGAGACTGGTTCTACCGACGTGCTTCGCACAGAGGTGGCTAGTGGGTGTCTGTTTCTCCAACTTTAGTTGAACCCAGAGTGACTACACTCGGTCCTTGTTGAAGGTTAAAACAACAAACTTGACGAAAAATCGTTGTGGTTTTGATGCGTAGGTAAGAACGGTTCTTGCTAAGCCCGTAGCAGCCACGTAAAACTTGCACCAACAAAGTAGAGGACGTCTAACTTGTTTTTGCAGGGCATGTTGTGATGTGATATGGTCAAGACGTGATTATATAAATTGTTGTATGAGATGATCATGTTTTGTAACATAGTTATCGGCAACTGGCAGGAGCCATATGGTTGTCGCTTTATTGTATGAAATGCAATCGCCATGTAATTGCTTTACTTTATCACTAAGCGGTAGCGATAGTCATAGAAGCAATAGTTGGCGATACGACAACGATGCTTCGATGGAGATCAAGGTGTCAAGCTGGTGACGATGGTGATCATGACGGTGCTTTGGAGATGGACATAAAAGGCACAAGATGATGATGGCCATATCATATCACTTATATTGATTGCATGTGATGTTTATCCTTTATGCATCTTATTTTGCTTAGTTCGGCGGTAGCACTATAAGATGATCTCTCACTAAATTTCAAGGTATAAGTGTTCTCCCTGAGTATGCACCGTTGCGACAGTTCGTCGTGCCAAGACACCACGTGATGATCGGGTGTGATAAGCTCTATGTTCACATACAACGGGTGCAAGCCAGTTTTGCACATGCAGAATACTCGGGTTAAACTTGACGAGCCTAGCATATGCAGATATGGCCTCGGAACACTTAGACCGAAAGGTCGAGCGTGAATCATATAGTACATATGATCAACATAGTGGTGTTCACCATTGGAAACTACTCCATCTCACGTGATGATCGGACATGGTTTAGTTGATATGGATCACGTGATTACTTAGATGATTAGAGGGATGTCTATCTAAGTGGGAGTTCTTAAGTAATATGATTAATTGAACTTTAATTTGTCATGAACTTAGTACCTGATAGTATTTTGCATGTCTATGTTGTTGTAGATAAATGGCCCGTGCTGTTGTTCCGTTGAATTTTAATGCGTTCCTAGAGAAAGCTAAGTTGAAATATGATGGTAGCAATTACACGGACTGGTTCCATAACTTGAGGATTATCCTCATTGCTGCACAGAAGAATTACGTCCTGGAAGCACCGCTAGGTGCCAAACCCGCTGCAGGAGCAACGCCACATGTTATGAACGTCTGGCAGAGCAAAGCTGATGACTACTCGATAGTTCAGTGTGTCATGCTTTATGGCTTAGAACAGGGACTTCAACGACGTTTTGAACGCCATGGAGCATATGGGATGTTCCAGGAGTTGAAATTAATATTTCAAGCAAATGCACGGATTGAGAGATATGAAGTCTCCAATAAGTTCTATAGCTGCAAAATGGAGGAGAATAGTTCTGTCAGTGAACATATACTCAGAATGTCTGGGTACCACAACCACTTGACTCAACTTGGAGTTAATCTTCCTGATGATAGTGTCATTGACAGAGTTCTTCAATCACTGCCACCAAGCTACAAGAGCTTCGTGATGAACTATAATATGGAAGGGATGGATAAGACAATTCCCGAGCTCTTCGCAATGCTAAATGCTGCGGAGGTAGAAATCAAGAAGGAGCATCAAGTGTTGATGGTCAACAAGACCACCAGTTTCAAGAAAAAGGGTAAAGGGAAGAAGGGGAACTTCAAGAAGAACAACAAGCAAGTTGCTGCTCAAGTGAAGAAGCCCAAGTCTGGACCTAAGCCTGAGACTAAGTGCTTCTACTGCAAAGGGACTGGTCACTGGAAGCGGAATTGCCCCAAGTATTTGGCAGAGAAGAAGGATGGCAAAGTGAAAGGTATATTTGATATACATGTTATTGATGTGTACCTTACTAATGCTCGCAGTAGCGCCTGGGTATTTGATACTGGTTCTGTTGCTAATATTTGCAACTCGAAACAGGGGCTACGGATTAAGCGAAGATTGGCTAAGGACGAGGTGACGATGCGCATGGAAAATGGTTCCAAAGTCGACGTGATCGCCGTCGGCACACTACCTCTACATCTACCTTCGGGATTAGTTTTAGACTAAAATAATTGTTATTTGGTTCCAGCGTTGAGCATGTACATTATATCTGGATCTTGTTTGATGCGAGACGGTTATTCATTTAAATCAGAGAATAATGGTTGTTCTATTTATATGAGTAATATCTTTTATGGTCATGCACCCTTGATGAGTGGTCTATTTTTACTAAATCTTGATAGTAGTGATACACATGTTCATAGTATTGAAGCCAAAAGATATAAGTTTAATAATGATAGTGCAACTTATTTGTGGCACTGCCGTTTAGGTCATATTGGTGTAAAGCGCATGAAGAAACTCCATGCTGATGGGCTTTTGGAATCACTTGATTATGAATCACTTGATGCTTGAGAACCATGCCTCATGGGCAAGATGACTAAGACTCCGTTCTCCGGAACAATGGAGCAAGCAACAGACTTGTTGGAAATAATACATACTGATGTATGCGGTCCGATGAGTGTTGATGCTCGCGGCGGGTATCGTTATTTTCTGACCTTCACAGATGATTTGAGCAGATATGGGTATATCTACTTGATGAAACATAAGTCTGAAACATTTGAAAAGTTCAAAGAATCTCAGAGTGAAGAGGAAAATCATCGTAACAAGAAAATAAATTTTCTACGATCTGATCGTGGAGAAGAATATTTGAGTTACGAGTTTGGTCTTCATTTGAAACAATGCGGAATAATTTCGCAACTCACGCCACCCGGAACACCACATCGTAATGGTGTGTCCGAACGTCGTAATCGTACTTTACTAGATATGGTGCGATCTATGATGTCTCTTACTGATTTACCGCTATTGTTTTGGGGTTATGCTTTAGAGATGGCTGCATTCACGTTAAATAGGGCACCATCTAAATCCGTTGAGACGACACCTTATAAACTGTGGTTTGGCCAAAAACCCAAATTGTCGTTTCTTAAAGTTTGGGGCTGCGATGCTTATGTGAAAAAGCTTCAACCTGATAAGCTCGAACCCAAATCGGAGAAATGTGTTTTCATAGGATACCCAAAGGAGACTGTTGGGTACACCTTCTATCACAAATCCGAAGGCAAAGTATTCGTTGCTTAGAATGGATCCTTTCTAGAGAAGGAGTTTCTCTCGAAAGAAGTGAGTGGGAGGAAAGTAGAACTTGATGAGGTAATTGTACCTTCTCTCGAGTTGGAAAGTAGTACATCACAGAAGTCAGTTCCAGTGATTCCTACACCAACTAGTGAGGAAGCTAATGATGATGATCATGAAACTTCTGATCAAGTTACTACCAAACCTCGTAGGTCAACCAGAGTAAGATCCGCACCAGAGTGGTACGGTAATCCTGTTCTGGAGGTCATGTTACTTGACCATGACGAACCTACGAACTATGAGGAAGTGATGATGAGCCCAGATTCCGCAACATGGCTTGAGGCCATGAAATCTGAGATGGGATCCATGTATGAGAACAAAGTGTGGACTTTGGTTGACTTGCCCGATGATCGGCAAGCCATAGAGAATAAATGGATCTTCAAGAAGAAGACTGACGCTGACGGTAATATTACTGGCTACAAAGCTCGACTTGTTGCGAAAGGTTTTCGACAAGTTCAAGGAGTTGACTATGATGAGACCTTCTCACCCATAGCGATGCTTAAGTCCGTCTGAATCATGTTAGCAATTGTCGCATTTTATGATTATGAAATTTGGCAAATGGATATCAAAACCACATTCCTTAATGGATATCTTAAATGAGAGTTGTATATGATGCAAACAGAAGGTTTTGTCGATCCAAAAGGTGCTAACAAAGTGTGTAAGCTCCAGCGATCCATTTATGGAGTGGTGCAAGCATCTCGGAGTTGGAATATACGCTTTGATAGTGTGATCAAAGCATATGGTTTTATATAGACTTTTGGAGAAGCCTGTATTTACAAGAAAGTGAGTGGGAGCTCTGTAGCATTTCTGATATTATATGTGGATGACATATTGTTGATCGGAAATGATACTGAATTTCTGAATAGCATAAAAGGATACTTGAATAAGAATTTTTCAATGGAAGACCTCGGTGAAGCTGCTTATATATTGGGCATCAAGATCTATAGAGATAGATCAAGACGCTTAATTGGACTTTCACAAAGCACATACCTTGATAAAGTTTTGAAGAAGTTCAAAATGGATTAAGCAAAGAAAGGGTTCTTGCCTGTGTTACAAGGTGTGAAGTTGATTCAGACTCAATGCCCGACCACTGCAGAAGATAGAGAGAAAATGAAAGTCATTCCCTATGCTTCAGCCATAGGTTCTATCATGTATGCAATGTTGTGTACCAGACCTAATGTGTGCCTTGCTATTAGTTTAGCAGGGAGGTACCAAAGTAATCCAGGAGTGGATCACTGGACAACGGTCAAGAACATCCTGAAATACCTGAAAAGGACTAAGGATGTGTTTCTCGTTTATGGAGGTGACAAAGAGCATGTCGTAAACGGTTACGTTGATGCAAGCTTTGACACTGATCCGGATGACTCTAAGTCACAAACAGGATACATATTTTTATTGAATGGTGGAGCTGTCAGTTGGTGCAGTTCCAAGCAGAACGTCATGGCGGGATCTACGTGTGAAGCAGAGTACATAGCTGCTTTGGAAGCAGCAAACGAAGGAGTCTGGATGAAGGAGTTCATATCCGATCTAGGTGTCATACCTAGTGCATCGGGTCCAATGAAAATCTTTTGTGACAATACTGGTGCAATTGCCTTGGCAAAGGAATCCAGATTTCACAAGAGAACCAAGCACATCAAGAGATGCTTCAATTCCATCCGCGATCAAGTCAAGGAGGGAGACATAGAGATTTGCAAGATACATACAGATCTGAATGTTGCAGACCCGTTGACTAAGACTCTCTCACGAGCAAAACATGATCAACACCAAGACTCCATGGGTGTTAGAATCATTACTATGCAATCTAGAATATTGACTCTAGTGCAAGTAGGAGACTGAAGAAAATATGCCCTAGAGGCAATAATAAAGTTGTTATTTATATTTCCTTATATCATGATAAATGTTTATTATTCATGCTAGAATTCTATTAACCGAAAACTTAGTACATGTGTGAAAACATAGACAAACTGAGTGTCACTAGTATGCCTCTACTTGACTAGCTCTTTAATCAAAGATGGTTAAGTTTCCTAGCCATGGACATGAGTTGTCATTTGATTAACAAGATCACATCATTAGAGAATGATGTGATTGACTTGACCCATCCGTTAGCTTAGCACTATGATCGTTTAGTTTATTGCTATTGCTTTCTTCATAACTTATACATGTTCCTATGACTATGAGATTATGCAACTCCCGAATACCGGAGGAACACTTAGTGTGCTATCAAACGTCACAATGTAACTGGGTGATTATAAAGATGGTCTACAGGTGTCTCCGATGGTGTTTGTTGAGTTGGCACAGATCGAGATTAGGATTTGTCACTCCGATTGTCGGAGAGGTATCTCTGGGCCCGCTCTGTAATGCACATCATTAGAAGCCTTGCAAGCAATGTGACTAATGAGTTAGTTACGGGATGATGCATTACGGAACGAGTAAAGAGACTTGCCGGTAACGAGATTGAACTAGGTATTGAGATACCGATGATCGAATGTCGGGCAAGTAACATATCGATGACAAAGGGAACAACGTATGTTGTTATGCGGTTTGACCGATAAACATCTTCATAGAATATGTAGGAATCAATGAGCATCCAGGTTCCGCTATTGGTTATTGACCGGAGATGAGTCTCGGTCATGTCTACATAGTTCTCGAACCCGTAGGGTCCGCACGCTTAACGTTCGATGACGATCGGTATTACGAGTTTATGTGTTTTGATGTACCGAAGGTTGTTCGGGGTCCCGGATGTGATCACGGACCTGACGAGGAGTCTCGAAATGGTCGAGACATAATGATCAATATATTGGAAGGCTATGTTTGGACATCGGAATGGTTCCGGGTGAGTTCGGGCATTTACCGGAGTACTGGGGGGTTACCGGAAGCCCCCGGGCAGTCATTGGGCCTTAATGGGCCTTAGTGGGAGAGAGGAGGAGGTGGCCAAGGTGGGGGCGCGCCCCCCAATCCCAATCCGAATTGGGAGGGGGGCCGGCCCCCCTTTCCTTCTCTCCTTCTCCCTCTTCCTTCTTCTCCTACTCCAACTAGGGAAGGGGGGGACCTACTCCTACTGGGAGTAGGACTCCCCCCTTGGGCGCGCCATGAGAGGGCCGACCCTCCCCTCCTCCACTCCTTTATATACGGGGGAGGGGGGCACCCCATAGACACACAAGTTGATTGTTTAGCCATGTGCGGTGCCCCCCTGCACAGATTTCCACCTCAGTCATATCGTTGCAGTGCTTAGGCGAAGCCCTGCGCCGGTAGCTTCATCACCACCGTCACCACACCGTCGTGCTGACGAAACTCTCCCTCGACCTCAGCTGGATCTAGAGTTCGTGGGACATCACCGAGCAGAACGTGTGCAGATCGCGGAGGTGCCGTACCTTCGGTACTAGGATCGGTCAGATCGTGAAGACGTACGACTACATCAACCGCGTTGTCATAACGCTTCCGCTTTTGGTCTACGAGGGTACGTGGACACACTCTCCCCTCTCATTGCTATGCATCACCTAGATGGATCTTGCGTGTGCATAGGATTTTTTTGAAATTACTGCGTGCCCCAACATATACTTCAAAGCGAAGAATATGACAATCAAATTTGTCAGAGAGAATTTCATCAAGTGATAGTAATTTTAGTAGCATATAGGACGTCACAAATGAAAAAAATCATTTCATCATGATTATCTTGTGTCCCAAAAAGCATTTCTCACGTCTCCAGCAATTTCATCAGACGTTGAATTTAGTATGGAGACCTCACCCTGCAGAAGAAATTAGTTCTTCTTCTTAACCACCCACATATGTAGGGGTGACTGAGAAGCAATGTATCGAAGTGCGCCAATAGAGAATTTAGGCACTGAAGAATATGGATTTCTCTTTAAGGGGGTTAAAGTACTCAAATGAATATTGATGTCTACTACGCAACCTTCTTCTTGTAGACGTTGTTGGGCCTCCAAGTGCAGAGGTTTGTAGGACAGTAGCAAATTTCTCTCAAGTGGATGACCTAAGGTTTATCAATCCGTGGGAGGCGTAGGCTGAAGATGGTCTCTCTCAAACAACCCTACGACCAAATAACAAAGAGTCTCTTGTGTCCCCAACACACCCAATACAATGGTGGATTGTATAGGTGCACTAGTTCGGCGAAGAGATGGCGATACAAGTGCAATATGGATGGTAGATATAGGTTTTTGTAATCTGAAAATATAAAAACAACATGGTAACAAGTGGTAAAAGTGAGCGTAAACGGTATTGCAATGCCAGGAAACAAGGCCTAGGGTTCATACTTTCAGTAGTGCAAGTTCTCTCTACAATAATAACATAATTGGATCATATAACTATCCCTCAGCATGCAACAAAGAGTCACTCCAAAGTCACTAATAGAGGAGAACAAACGAAGAGATTATTGTAGGTCCGAAAACACCTCAAAGTTATCCTTTCTGATCGATCTATTCAAGAGTCCGTGGTAAAATAACATGAAGCTATTCTTTCCGTTCGATCTATCCTAGAGTTCGTACTAGAATAACACCTTAAGACACAAATCAACCAAAACCCTAATGTCACCTAGATACTCCAATTTCACCTCAAGTATCTGTGGGTATGATTATACGATATGCATCACACAATCTCAGAATCATCTATTCAACCAACACAAAGAACTTCGAAGAGTGCCCCAAAGTTTCTACCGGAGAGTCAAGACGAAAACGTGTGCCAACCCTATGCATAAGTTCACAAGGTCACTGAACCCGCAAGTTGATCACCAAAACATACATCATGTAGATCACGTGAATATCCCATTGTCACCACAGATAAGCACATGCAAGACATACATAAAGTGTTCTCAAATCCTTAAAGACTCAATTTGATAAGATAACTTCAAAGGGAAAACTCAATCCATTACAAGAGAGTAGAGGGGGAGAAACATCATAAGATCCAACTATAATAGCAAAGCTCGCGGTACATCAAGATCGTGCCAAATCAAGAACACGAGAGAGAGAGATCAAACACATAGCTATTGGTACATACCCTCAGCCCCGAGGGTGAACTACTCCCTCCTCGTCATGGAGAATGCCGGGATGGTGAAGATGGCCACCGGTGATGGATCCCCCCTTCGGCAGGGTGCCGGAACAGGGTCCCGATTGGTTTTGGTGGCTATAGAGGCTTGCGGTGGCGGAACTCCCAATCTAGGTTATGTTCTGGAGGTTTCTGTATTTATAGGAATTTTTGGCGTAGGTCTCACGCCAGGGGGGGTCTCCGAGTCGTCCACGAGGCAGGGGGACGCACCCAGGGGGTAGGGCGCACCCTCCACCCTCGTGGACGGCTCGGGACTCTTCTGGCCCTACTCTTTTACTCCGGGGGCTTCTTTTGGTCCATAAAAAATCATCAAAAATTGGCACGTCTATTGGACTCCGTTTGGTATTCCTTTTCTGTAAAACTCAAAAACAAGGAAAAACAGAAACTGGCACTGGGCTCTAGGTTAATAGGTTAGTCCCAAAAATCATATAAAATACCATATAAATGCATATAAAACATCTAAGATGGATAATATAATAGCATGAACACTTCATAAGTTATAGATGCGTTTGAGACGTATCAGTATCCCCAAGCTTAATTCCTGCTCGTCCTCGAGTAGGTAAATGATAAAAGAAATAATTTATGAAGTGTGAATGCTAGCAGGTGCACAAGTTTGATCAATGATAATTTCAATCACCTTTTCTAGCATCATTATATGTCATAACAGTAGCTCATCTCATAAAACATTTCATGATCAAGTAACAAGCTATTCACATGTTAAATTATAGATCATAAACTTTCTTGAAACTAACAAACCATGCTCTTAGTCATCAAACAATTGCAATTCATCTTATTTCGGGAAGGGTCTACGTAAGAGCTTTGATTCAGCAAACTCCACATACTCAACTATCATTTAATCTTTCACAATTGCTAACACTCACATGATATTTATGGGTTCAAAGTTTTAGTCGGACACAGAGAAAGATAGGGGCTTATAGTTTCGCCTCCCAACCTTTTACCTCAAGGGTATGAAAACCTACATCCAAGTGGAAATATATATCCGGATCGCTCCAACACAAAGTGCTTGCCAAAGGAAAAAGTGTAAAAAGGAAAGGTGAAAATCACCATGACTCTTGTATAAGGGTAGAAGGTAAAAGTAAAAGATAGGCCATTCACCGAGGGAAGCAGAGGTTGTCATGCGCTTTTATGGTTGGATGTACAAAATCTTAAAGCAAAAGAACGTCACTTTATGTTGCCGCTTGTGATAAAGACCTTTATTATGCAGTCCGTCGCTTTTATTTCTTCCCCATCACAAGTTCGTATGAAGCTTATTTTCTTCGCACTAAGAGATCATACATATTTAAGGAGCAATTTTTAATTGCATGCACCGATGACAACTTTCTTGAAGGATCTTACTCAATCCATAGGTAGGTATGGTGGACTCTCATGGCAAAACTGGGTTAAGGAATGTTTGGAAGCACAAGTAGTATCTCTACTTGGTGCAAAGTATTTGGCTAGCATGAGAGGGAAATGCAAGCTCAACATGTTGGATGATCCAAGACAATATAACGTTTCGGATATAGGAAAACATAACCCATTAAGTTGTCTTCATTGTCCAACATCAACTTTTTAGCATGTCATATTTTAATGAGTGCTCACAATTACAAAAGATGTTCAAGATAGTATATTTATATGTGAAATCTCTCTTCCTTCAATATTCTTTCATGAATTGTTCAAGTGACCAACACAATGTTTGCTAACCTTAAATAAATTTACCACCTCTACTTCTTATATGTGAAGTCATTACTCCCCATGGGATAAGCATATGAAACATATATAATTTCAGATTTATGATATTCAATTCATTCAACGATTTACTCATAGGATATAAGTGAAGCACACGAGTAAATGACAAAACTACTCTAAAAAGATATAAGTGAACATCAATGAGTAGTTAAATAATTATGTAGCTATGTGAAGACTCTCTCTCATTTAAGAATTTCAGATCTTAGGATATTATTCAAACAGCAAGCAAAAAATAATAAAACAAAATGATGCTCCAAGCAAAACACATATCATGTGGTGAATAAAAATATAGCTCCAAGTAAGGTTATCGATGAACGAAGACGAAAGAAGGGATGCCATCCGGGGCATCCCCAAGCTTAGGCTCTTGGTTGTCCTTGAATATTACCTTGGGGTGCCTTGGGCATCTCCAAGCTTAGGATCTTGCCACTCCTTATTCCATAGTCCATCGAATCTTTACCCAAAACTTGAAAACTTCACAACACAAAACTCAACAGAAAATCTTATGAGCTCCGTTAGTATAAGAAAATAAATCACCACTTAGGTACTGTTGTGAACTCATTCTAAATCCATATTGGTGTAATATCTACTGTATTCCAACTTCTCTATGGTTCATACCCTCCGATACTACTCATAGATTCATCAAAATAAGCAAACAACACATAGAAAACAGAATCTGTCAAAAACAGAACAGTCTGTAGTAATCTGGTAACTTTCCATACTTCTGTAACTCCAAAAATTCTACAAAATTAGGAAAACCTGAGCAATTTGTGTACCAATACAGAGCAAAAAGAATCAGATCAAAAGCACGTTTTTGTGAATTATCAAAACTAATTTACTGGGCGCAAAAGTTTCTCATTTTCAGCAGGATCAACACAACTATCACCATAAGCTATCCTAAAGGTCTTACTTGGCACTTTATTGAAACAAAAGCTATAAAACATTATTACTACAGTAGCATAATCATGTGAACACACAAAAACAGTAAAGATAAATATTGGGTTGTCTCCCAACAAGCGCTTTTCTTTATTGCCTTTTTAGCTATGCATGATGATTTCAATGATGCTCACATAAAAGATAAGATTTGAAACATAACAGGAGCATCATGAAGAATATGACTAGCACATTTAAGTCTAACCCACTTCCTATTCATAGGGATTTTGTGAGCAAACAACTTATGGGAACATGAAACAACTAGCATATGAAGGTAAAACAAGCAAATCTTCAAGATTTTCAACACATAGAGAGGAAACTTGATATTATTGCAATAAATAGAAGCATAAGTTCCTCTCTCATAATAATTTTCAGTAGCATCATGAATGAATTCAACAATATAACCATCACATAAAGCATTATTGTCATGATGCACAAGCATAGAATTTTTATTACTCTCCACATAAGCAAATTTCTTCTCATGAATAATAGTGGGAGCAAACTCAACAAAATAATTATCATGTGAAGCATAATCCAATTGAAAATTAAAATCATGATGACAAGTTTCATGGTTATTGATAATCCCCAAGTGCAGGGAATCGTCGTAGCAATTCCCAATGATGGAAGTGATAAGTATGGAGTGTCGAACCCACAAGGAGCTAAAGGTAAGATCAATATTCTCTCAAGTCCTATCTGCCACTGATATGACTCTACGTACACCGAGCATTTGCTTCCAACTAGAGACGAGAAATAAAACTACGTTGTGGGTATGAAGAGGATAATTTTGCATGATATCGGAGAGCTAAAATATAAAAGTAGGTGTTGTTATCATAAAGTTAGAATATATTACTAAATATTATAAATAGCGAGTGTGGAATATGATGGATCGTTGTGCGGAATTGTCCTAGGCAATTGTTAACAAGAGCGGTAGTCCTCATTGCAATTTCATATGAGGGAGAGGCATAAGCTAACATACTTTCTCTTCTTGGATCATATGCACTTATGATTGGAACTCTAGCAAGCATCTGCAACTACTAAAGATCATTATGGTAAAACCCAACCATAGCATTAAAGCATCAAGTCCCCTTTATCCCATACGCCACAACCCCCTTACTCGGGTTTATGCTTCTGTTACTCAAGCAACCCACTATAAGCGAATCATGAACGTATTGCAACACCCTACAGCGGGAATCCCTCACGCTTGCGCGACACGGAGGGCACAATAGGACAGCACCAAAATAAAACATACAACTCATACCAATCTAGATCATCAATCAACCCAAAGACAAAGGATATCTACTCAAAACATCATAGGATGGCAACACATCATTGGATCATAATATGTGGCATAAAGCACCATGTTCAAGTAGGGATTACAGCAGGGTGCGGGAGAGTGGACCGCGTAAAAGAGATGAGGATGGTGATGATGGTGGTGATGTTGATGAAGACGATCACCGCGGCGATGATTCCCCTCCCGATGGCACTCCAGCGCCACCGAGAGAGAGGAGGAGAGGTTCTCCCCCTTGTGCTTCCTCCTCCATGGCCTCCCCATAGATGGGGAGAGGTTCTTCCTCTGGTCCTTGGCCTTCATGGCGATGATGGCCCCTCCCGGATCCTCCTCCATGGCCTCCGGTGATGATGGCCCTCTCCGGCAGGGTGCCTAGATTGATTTCTCGGGGCTACAAAGGCTTGCGGTGATGGAACTTCCGATCTAGGTTATTTTCTGGAGGTTTCTATATTTATAGGAATTTTTGGCGTAGGTCTCACGTCATGGGGGGGTCTCCGAGTCGTCCACGAGATAGGGGCCCACGCCCAGGGGGGTGGGCGCGCCCCCCACCATCGTGGACAGCCCGGGACTCTTCTGGCCCAACTCTTTTACTCTGGGGGCTTCTTTTGGTCCATAAAAAATTATCAAAAATTGGCACATCAATTGGACTCCGTTTGGTATTCCTTTTCTGCGATACTCAAAAACAAGGAAAAAACAGAAACTGGCACTGGGCTCTAGGTTAATAGGTTAGTCCCAAAAATCATATAAAATATCATATAAATGCATATAAAACATCTAAGATGGATAATATAATAGCATGAATACTTCATAAATTATAAATAAGTTGGAGACGTATCAGCATCCCCAAGCTTACTTCCTGCTCGTCCTCGAGTAGGTAAATGATAAAAGAAATAATTTATGAAGTGTGAATGCTAGCAGGTGCACAAGTTTGATCAATGATAATTTCAATCACCTTTTCTAGCATCATTATATGTCATAACAGTAGCTCATCTCATAAAACTTTTCATGATCAAGTAACAAACTATTCACATGTTAAAGTATAGATCATAAACTTTCTTGAAAACTAATAAACAGTGCTCTTAGTCATCAAACAATTGCAATTCATCTTATTTTCGGGAAGGGTCTATGTAAGGGCTTTGATTCAGCAAACTCCACATACTCAACTATCATTTAATTTTTCACAATTGCTAACACTCATGTGATATTTATGGGTTCAAAGTTTTAATCGGACACAGAGAAAGATAGGGGCTTATAGTTTCGCCTCCCAACCTTTTACCTCAACGGTAATGTCAACAATAATAATTTATGAAAACCTACATCCAAGTGGATATATATATATCCTGATCGCTCCAACACAAAGTGCTTGCCAAAGGAAAAAGTGTAAAAAGGAAAGGTGATGATCACCATGACTCTTGTATAAGGGTAGAAGATAAAAGTAAAAGATAGGCCCTTCGCCGAGGGAAGCAGAGGTTGTCATGCGCTTTTATGGTTGGATGCACAAAATCTTAATGCAAAAGAACATCACTTTATATTGCCTCTTGTGATAAAGACCTTTATTATGCAGTCCGTCGCTTTTATTACTTCCATATCACAAGTTCGTATAAAGCTTATTTTCTTCGCACTAATAGATCATACATATTTAAGGACCAATTTTTATTGCATGCACCAAGGACAACTTACTTGAAGGATCTTAATCAAACCTTAGGTAGGTATGGTGGACTCTCATGGCAAAACTAGTTTAAGGGATGTTTGGAAGCACAAGTAGTATTTCACTTGGTGCAAAGAATTTGGCTAGCAATGAGAGGGAAAGGCAAGCCCAACATGTTGGATGATCCAAGACAATATAACGTTTCAGATATAGGAAAACATAACCCATTAAGTTGTCTTCCTTGTCCAACATCAACCTTTTAGCATGTCATATTTTATTGAGTGCTCACAATTACAAAAGATGTCCAAGATAGTATATTTATATGTGAAATCTCTCTTCCTTCAATATTCTTTCATGAATTGTTCAAGTGACTAATTCCGCGTTTGCTAACTTTCAATAAGTTTACTACCTATACTTATTATGTGTGAAGTCATTACTCCCCATGTTATAAGCATATGAAACATATATAAATTCATATTTATGATATTCAATTCATTTAATCATTTACTCATAGGATATACGTGAAGCACGTGAGTAAATGACAAACTACTCCAAAAGATATAAGCGAAGAACACTGAGTAGTCAAATAATTAACTAGCCATGGGAGGATTCTTTTTCATTCAAGATTTTAGATCCAATGATTTTATTCAAACAGCAAGTAAAATTGAAAATATGCTCCATGCAAAACACATATCATGTGATGAATAAAAATATAGCTCCGAGTAAGGTATACCGATAGTTTTGAAGATGAAAGAGGGGATGCCTTCCGGGGCATCCCCAAGCTTAGGCGCTTGAGTCTTCCGTGAATATTACCTTGGGGTGCCTTGGGCATCCCCAATCTTAGGGTCTTTCCACTCCTTATTCTCCTCATATCGATATCTCACTCAAAGCTTGAAAACTTCAATCACGCAAAACTTAACGGAACTTCGTGAGATAGGTTAGTATGATAAAGAGTAAACCATTCACTTTGGTAATGTAAAAGACAAGGTTCATAATTGTTCTCACACAATGCCTACTGTACCATACCATTTCTACAATTTATATTGAGAAATATAAGCCATAGAAACTAGAAAACAAGCAAACTATGCAATGAAAACAGAATCTGTCAGAAACAGAACAGTCTGTAATGATCTGAACAGCAACCATACTTCTGCTACTCCAAAAATTATGAGATAAATTGGTGGACGTTAGGAATTTGTCTATTAATCTTCTTTAAAAAGAATCAACTCAAAAGCACTCTTCTGTAAAAAATGGTAGCTAATCCCGTGAGCGCAAAGTTTTTATTTTTTACAGCAAGATCACATTAACTCTCACCCAAGTCTTCCCAAAGGTCTTACTTGGCACTTTATTGAAACAAAAAGCTATAAAACATGATTAATATAGTAGCTTAATCATGTAAACACACAAAAACAGTAAGGGTAAATATTGGGTTGTCTCCCAACAAGCGCTTTTCTTTAATGCCTTTTAGCTAGGCATGATGATTTCAATGATGCTCACATAAAAGAAAAGAATTGAAACATAAAGAGAGCATTATGAAGAATATGACTAGCACATTTGAATCTAGCCCACTTCCTATGCCTGGGATTTTGTGAACACATAATTTATAGGAACAAGAATCAACTAGCATAGGAAGGCAAAACAAGTATAACTTCAAGACTTTAAGCACATAGAAAGGAAACTTGATATTATTGCAACTCCTACAAGCATATATTCCTCCCTCATAATAATTTTCAGTAGCATCATGAATGAGTTCAACAATATAACCATCACATAAAACATTCTTTTCATGATCTACAAGCATAGAAATTTTACTACTCTCCACATAAGCAAAATTCTTCTCATTCGGAATAGTGGGAGCAAATTCAACAAAATAATGGTCATGTGAGGCATAATCCAATTGAAAATTAAAATCATGATGACAAGTTTCATGGTTAACATTATTCTTTATAGTATACATGTTATCACAATAATCATCATGGATAGCAACTTTGTTTTCATAATCAATTGGAACCTCTTCCGAAATAGTGGAATCATTACTAACTAAAATCGACACTCTTCCAAATCTACTTTCAATGATAGTATTATTCATACTCCAAAAGATATAAGTGAAGTTCATGGAGCATTCTACAATTGATATAGACTAACCAATATCCAAGCTCAAAATATATAAGTGAAGCACGAAGAGCATTCTATAAGATCATACTCAAAAGATATAAGTGAAGCACATGAAGCATTCTATAAATCAGTGAAGGGCTATCTCATACTAGCATGGTTCTTAAAGAAAAAGAAAAACACAAAGGACACAAATCATGTGAACAAAACAAAAACCAAGGTATACCGATATTTGTTGAAGAAGAAAGATGGGATGCCAACCGGGGCATCCCCAAGCTTGGATGCTTGAGTATCCTTTGAAATATTTACTTGGGGTGCCTTGGGCATCCCCAAGCTTGAACTCCTGCCTCTCTTTATTCTTCTCATATTGATAGCTCCTCGATCTTCGAACACTTCATCCACAAAAACTTAACAAAAACTTTGTGAGATCCGTTAGTATACTAAATCAAATCACTACCTTTAGGTACTGTTGCAAACTCATTCCAATTTCATATTAGCACCTTATCTACTGTATTCCAACTTCACCATGGTTCATACCCCCCGATACTACCCATAGATTCATCAAAATAACACATAGAAAACAGAATCTGTCAAAAACAGGACAGTCTGTAGTAATCTGGAAGTTTAGTAAACTTCTGTAACTCCAAAAAATTCTAAAAAAATATGAAAATTTAAACAATTTGTACAGAAGTAATGTGCAAAAAGTTTCAGACCCATTTGACTTTACAGTAAAAAATGTAAATTCACGCACTACAGCCAAAGTTTCTGTTTTTGTACTGCACATAATAAACAAGCAATCTAATCATCCTAAAACCAAAGCTTGGCACATTATTTTTATAATACAATGGATATATACAAGGGGATAATTATTTTCAGAGAAGCTTCCATGAATTTTTTTACATTGTTTCCATGAGCATGAACACAAGTGTTCAAGGTCGACCCTCACTTCTCCAATGCATAACCTTCCAATCACTTCTCTTATTGAAAAACTTTTTAGGCATGAGAGGCAAGTAATTTTTTTGTATTTTCATTCTTAATTTTTTTCCGTATGTTTCACCCACAACTAAACAGAAACAAAAAGGAAAAACAAAATCTACTTAGTGAAGAAAGCAAACAAGCACACACGAGAATATCAACCCCACGCTATTGCTCCCCGGCAACGGCGCCAGAAAAGAGCTTGATAATCCCCAAGTGCAGGGAATCATCATAGCAATTCCCAATGATGGAAGTGATAAGTATGGAGTGTCGAACCCACAAGGAGCTAAAGGTAAGATCAATATTCTCTCAAGTCCTATCTGCCACTGATACGACTCTACGTACACCGAGCGTTTGCTTCCAACTAGAGACGAGAAATAAAACTACGTTGTGGGTATGAAGAGGATAACTTTGCATGATATCGGAGAGCTAAAATATAAAAGTAGGTGCTGTTATCATAAAGTTAGAATATATTACTAAATATTATAAATAGCGAGTGTGGAATAATGATGGATCGTTGTGCGGAATTGTCCTAGGCAATTGTTAACAAGACCGGTAGTCGTCATTGCAATTTCATATGAGGGAGAGGCATAAGCTAACATACTTTCTCTTCTTGGATCATATGCACTTATGATTGGAACTCTAGCAAGCATCCGCAACTACTAAAGATCATTAAGTTAAAACCCAACCATAACATTAAAGCATCAAGTCCCCTTTATCCCATACGCCACAACCCCCTTACTCGGGTTTATGCTTATGTTACTCAAGCAACCCACTATAAGCAAATCATGAACGTATTGCAACACCCTACAGCGGAAATCCCTCACGCTTGCGCGACACGGAGGGCACAATAGGACAACACCAAAATAAAACTTACAACTCATACCAATCTAGATCATCAATCAACCCAAAGACAAAGGATATCTATTCAAAACATCATAGGATGGCAACACATCATTAGATCATAATATGTGGCATAAAGCACCATGTTCAAGTAGGGATTACAACGGGGTGCGGGAGAGTGGACTGCGTAAAAGAGATGAGGATGGTGATAATGGTGGTGATGTTGATGAAGACGATCACCGCGGCGATGATTCCCCTCCCGATGGCACTCCGGCGCCACCGAGAGAGAGGAGGAGAGGTTCTCCCCCTTGTGCTTCCTCCTCCATGGCCTCCCCCTAGATGGGGAGAGGTTCTTCCTCTGGTCCTTGGCCTTCATGGCGATGATGGCCCCTCCGAGATCCTCCTCCATGGCCTCCGGTGATGATGGCCCTCTCCGGCAGGGTGCCAGAGAGGGCCTAGATTGATTTCTCGTGGCTACAGAGGCTTGCGGCGGTGGAACTTCCGATCTAGGTTATTTTCTGGAGGTTTCTGTATTTATAGGAATTTTTGGCATAGGTCTCACATCAGGGGGTCTCTGAATCGTCCACGAGATAGGGGCCCACGCCTAGGGGGTGGGCGCGCCCCCCACCCTCGTGGACAGACCGGGACTCTTCTGGCCCAACTCTTTTACTCCGGGGGCTTCTTTTGTTCCATAAAAAATAATCAAAAATTGGCACGTCAATTGGACTCCCTTTGGTATTCCTTTTCTGCGATACTCAAAAAGAAGGAAAAAACATAAATTGGCACTGGGCTCTAGGTTAATAGGTTAGTCCCAAAAATCATAGAAAATATCATATAAATGCATATAAAAAATCTAAGATGGATAATATAATAGCATGAATACTTCATAAATTATAAATACGTTGTAGACGTATCAGTTATCTTTATTCTCTATAGCATATGTGTCATCGCAATAATCATCATAAATAGGAGGCATGCTTTCATCATAATGAATTTGCTCATCAAAACTTGGGGGACTAAACATATCATCTTCATCAAACATAACATCCCCAACCTTGTGGCTTTGTATATCATTAGCACCATGGGTATTCAAAGAATTCATACTAACAACATTGCAATAATGCTCATCATTCACATATTTTATGCCAAGCATTCTATGTAATTCTTCTTCACGAAAGACATTGAAAAGATGAAGCATATGAGGCACCCTTAATTCCATTTATTTGCACTTTTCCTTTATAGACTAAACTAGTGATAAAACAAGAAACTAAAAGATTCGATTGCAAGATCTAAAGATACACCTTCAAGCACTCACCTCCCCGGCAACGGCGCGAGAAAAGAGCTTGATGTCTACTATGCAACCTTCTTCTTGTAGACGTTGTTGGGCCTCCAAGTGCAGAGGTTTGTAGGCCAGTAGCAAATTTCCCTCAAGTGGATGACCTAAGGTTTATCAATCCGTGGGAGGCGTAGGTTGAAGATGGTCTCTCTCAAACAACCCTGCAACCAAATAACAAAGAGTCTCTTGTGTCCCCAACACACCCAATACAATGGTGGATTGTATAGGTGCACTAGTTCGGCGAAGAGATGGCGATACAAGTGCAATATGGATGGTAGATATAGGTTTTTGTAATCTAAAAATATAAAAACAGCATGGTAACAAGTGGTAAAAGTGAGCGTAAACGGTATTGCAATGCTAGGAAACAAGGCCTAGGGTTCATACTTTCAGTAGTGCAAGTTCTCTCAACAATAATAACATAATTGGATCATATAACTATCCCTCAGCATGCAACAAAGAGTCACTCCAAAGTCACTAATAGCGGAGAACAAACGAAGAGATTATTGTAGGGTACGAAACCACCTCAAAGTTATCCTTTCTGATCGATCTATTCAAGAGTCCGTAGTAAAATAACACGAAGCTATTCTTTCCGTTCGATCTATCCTAGAGTTCGTACTAGAATAACACCTTAAGACACACATCAACCAAAACCCTAATGTCACCTAGATACTCCAATGTCACCTCAAGTATCTGTGGGTATGATTATACGATATGCATCACACAATCTCAGATTCATCTATTCAACCAACACAAAGAACTTCGAAGAGTGCCCCAAAGTTTCTACCGGAGAGTCAAGACGAAAACGTGTGCCAACCCTATGCATAAGTTCACAAGGTCACTGAACCCGCAAGTTGATCACCAAAACATACATCAAGTAGATCACGTGAATATCCCATTGTCATCACAGATAAGCACATGCAAGACATACATAAAGTGTTCTCAAATCCTTAAAGACTCAATCCGATAAGATAACTTCAAAGGGAAAACTTAATCCATTACAAGAGAGTAGAGGGGGAGAAACATCATAAGATCCAACTATAATAGCAAAGCTCGCGGTACATCAAGATCATGCCAAATCAAGAACACGAGAGAGAGAGAGAGATCAAACACATAGCTACTGGTACATACCCTCAGCCCCGAGGGTGAACTACTCCCTCCTCGTCATGGAGAGCATCGGGATGATGAAGATGGCCACCGATGATGGATCCCCCCTCCGGCAGGGTGCCGGAACAGGGTCCTGATTGGTTGTGGTGGCTACAAAGGCTTGCGGCGGTGGAACTCCCGATCTAGGTTATTTTCTGGAGGTTTCTATATTTATAGGAATTTTTGGCGTAGGTCTCACGTCAGGGGGGTCTCCGAGTCGTCCACCAGGCAGGGGGACGCACCCAGGGGGGTAGGGCGCGCCCTCCACCTTCATGGACGGCTCGGGACTCTTCTGGCCCAACTCTTTTACTCCGGGGGCTTCTTTTGGTCCACAGAAAATCATCAAAAATTGGCACGTCAATTGGACTCCGTTTGGTATTCCTTTTCTGTAAACTCAAAAACAAGGAAAAAACAGAAACTGGCACTGGGCAATAGGTTAATAGGTTAGTCCCAAAAATCATATAAAACATCATATAAATGCATATAAAACATCTAAGATGGATAATATAATAGCATGAATACTTCATAAATTATAGATACGTTGGAGACGTATCAGCATCCCCAAGCTTAATTCCTGCTCGTCCTCGAGTAGGTAAATGATAAAAAAATAATTTATAAAGTGTGAATGCTAGCAGGTGCACAAGTTTGATCAATGATAATTTCAATCACCTTTTCTAGCATCATTATATGTCATAACAGTAGCTCATCTCATAAAACTTTTCATGATCAAGTAACAAGCTATTCACATGTTAAAGTATAGATCATAAACTTTCTTGAAACTAACAAACCATGCTCTTAGTCATCAAACAATTGCAATTCATCTTATTTCGGGAAGGGTCTACATAAGAGCTTTGATTCAGCAAACTCCACATACTCGACTATCATTTAATCTTTCACAATTGCTAACACTCACGTGATATTTATGGGTTTAAAGTTTTAATCGGACACAGAGAAAGATAGGGGCTTATAGATTCGCCTCCCAACCTTTTACCTCAAGGGTAATGTCAACAATAATACTTTATGAAAACCTACATCCAAGTGGATATATATATCCGGATTGGTCCAACACAAAGTGCTTGCCAAAGGAAAAAGTGTAAAAAGGAAAGGTGAAAATCACCATGACTCTTGTATAAGGGTAGAATGTAAAAGTAAAAGATAGGCCCTTCGCAGAGGGAAGCAGAGGTTGTCATGCGCTTTTATGGTTGGATGCACAAAATCTTAATGCAAAAGAACGTCACTTTATATTGCCACTTGTGATAAAGACCTTTATTATGCAGTCCGTCGCTTTTATTTCTTCCCCATCACAAGTTCGTATAAAGCTTATTTTCTTCGCACTAATAGATCATACATATTTAAGGACCAATTTTTTTATTGCATGCACCGATGACAACTTTCTTGAAGGATGTTACTCAATCCATAGTTAGGTATGGTGGACTCTCATGGCAAAACTGGGTTAAGGAATGTTTGAAAGCACAAGTAGTATCTCTTCTTGGTGCAAAGAATTTGGCTAGCATGAGAGGGAAAGGCAAGCTCAACATGTTGGATGATCCAAGACAATATAATGTTTCGGATATAGGAAAACATAACCCATTAAGTTGTCTTCCTTGTCCAACATCAACTTTTTAGCATGTCATATTTTAATGAGTGCTCATAACTACAAAAGATGTCCAAGTTAGTATATTTATATGTGAAATCTCTTTTCCTTCAATATTTTTTCATGAATTATTCAAGTGACCAACACAATGTTTGCTAACCTTAAATAAAATAGTTTAGTATTTTTATAGTTTTAAAAGAAATTAAATCATTGTTTTGCCCTCTGCTTTATTTATTTTAGGGCACTAAACCACTTTGTAAAAATATTGGATCACACCATAATTAACTATGGAACAATTGCCATGTGATGAACAATTTAGGTTCGACATTTGAAAATTTTAATTATCTGACTTCATTTTAAATTTGAATTCGAACTGGATTGAATCAAAGAGGGATTTAGCAACAGTGAAAATGATGACATGGCATCATTAATAAGGGATTACTGTAGCTTAATTATCTGGACGTTACACAAGCTCAGGTGGCGCGCCCTCAGGGGGGACACCGGTGAGCTTGTTGGCCCCTCGGAGGCCCCTTCACCTAATTGCAACACTATAAATTCCCTAAAATCGTGAAACCCCCAAGCGAGACCCGAAACAATTTTGTCGCCACCGCAAGCCTCTGTTCTTCCGCGATGCCATTTGGAGGCCTGCGCTGGTACTCTGTCGGAGGGGGAATTGATCACCTTGTTGCCTCCATGATGATGCGTGAGTAGTTCTCCACAGGACCTACGGTTCCATAGCAGTAGCTCGATGGGCTCGTACGAGATGTCAGGTTTAGTAGCTTCGGCGAGAGAAGCTCAAAAAAGCTAACCTAAACAAGCAAGCACGTGGATTGATTCCTAAGCTAGCCACGGGACTTATTTGTGAGATTATGGACAAGTTTAATGGGTGTAAACATTAGTTATTAGCCATCACACCAGGCGGGGCGGCAGTGGACACGAAATTGAGCGGCCAGACGCCACCAATGCGATGTCCTCGAGCGCGGGTTGGACAGTGTTGAGGCGCCCGACCCCCGTGGAGATGGGGAGGTGCTGGATGAGGATCGACGCTGATTGCAGGAGAGCGGGAGAAAAGGGGTTGTGGAAGAAGATGGATATGACATGTGGGGGTATGGGTGTCGGTGAGAATAGATCTTAATCCCCGCCGGGATGGACCTTATCCCGATACGCCAAACAGCTCCAAGGTCGAAATTGATCAGGATCAATGAGTACATGACGTTGATTTCAGGGATTAAGAGGTTGAGGTTTGATTCTGACGAGCCATATGAGTTCAAAGTTTAAAACAAACTTCACTCAAATTTAGATGGGAGCTACCTGGGCGAGCTGGGCACGCCAAATATTTGCCACCAATCCAAGCAATGACCAAATCCAATGGGCGAACCAATTTTTTGGTAGGGTCACCATATGGTTTGAGGAGTTTCCCCCCAATCTTTTGACGAGTTAACGGTTTTGAGGGAAGAGCCAGATAGGTTTTAACTTCTCAAAATATATTTTTTGCGAGTTAAAAGGATTTGAGGGAAGAGCTGGAGACGTCTAATTTGAAGAATAGCCCTAGACTCTTCGTGCGATTGAGGTCCTTAATCAGGTCTTGCACATGCATGAAGTTATCATGGATGCATCGCTTCGGCACAAGGGCACTTTGGCACTTTTTTTTGGCAATTTGGCACAAAGACACTTTGGCACTTGAAGACAAGCATTGGAAATTCTCACCATTTTTTACTTCGAACTTCATAGACAATAACTCAAATGGTTTTCTCGCAAAAAAAAAAACTCACATGCTTAAGTATGGTCTGCTTTATTTATATCTGATTACCAAAACGTAATTAGTCATGACACCAAGAACATAAGGGTACAAACCTATTTCTCATCAGAAAAACACATGATGGTGAGCCACCATCAACTATAAGAGGACGAATAAAATTCCATCTTTCCAAACCGAACAAGAAAAATTATAAGCAACCATCTGGACTTTTTCTTGTTTCTCCAGTCCCCCCGACCTGAATATCTCTATGCACTGCTAGTTAACCTCATTGTTGAGCATGTGACCTCGTGTGAGGACTAACCATGTTCTCTATGTTTATCCCAATTTCACTCTTTAAGAACTTGGAGTACCACTTAGCAGAGAGCTTTGGCTGCCTTGGCAACTCAGGATCCTGAAAATCAACGTAGTGCAGTCCGTATCGCGAATAATAGCCCGCCATAAACTCGTACACGTCCAGGAATGACCAAACAAAGTAGCCCTTCACGTTGGCTCCATTCCTACAATAAGGTTTTTAAGTGTTCCCCTTGTGAACCCAATGGCTTAAACTCTACTAATAACACCAAGTTGAGACAAAATATTCATCTTCAGTGATGTACAGAATAACGCTCACCTGAGTGCAGCGAGTGTGCTCCCGATGTAACCACTTAAGTACTCCACTCTGTTATGATCATTGACCGAGTCGATGAAGAACCGCCCATAGCCTGAAATATGATAACGTGGAAGAATAGGCCAGAAAGGTTTGATTTAATGTTTGACTTGATACATAGTAACTCGGTGATGAAGCGGCAATGTCGTGTCTCAGTTTTGCAGAATTTGCCGGCAATGTATATTTTTCTTTCAAACTATGGCAATGTGGAATATCATCATTGGATTATTTTAGGCACTTCCGAAGGATTACAGAACACATAAGACTGCAGTGCCCATGATCTTGGATACTATATTATGTCAACAATGGAAGATACTGTAAACAGAAAGATTATAGACAAAAGATGAGAAGGCTTACCATTTTCTTGGACATAGATAGGGATGTTCTGGTATGTGTCCGTGAGGTACTGGAGCATACATTGCAGCCCTTGTGGATCATTGGGCATGTTGATAGGGATGAACTGTACCAATAATGGATAGGTAAAGGACAATTTGACTGGCTTTACCCAAAATTCGTCCAAAGAAAAGGTAAAAATCAAAGAAAAGAGTAACAGAAGCACCTGACCAGTACCGCTATCATTCCTTGACACTGAAACACAAAACAAACAAACGACACAGTTATTTCATTGTTTGTCAGGTGGTTTGAACCATGCTTTCTTGATCCAAAAAATATACTCTATCTAGACATACTTCTGAATGTAGCAGACATGTCGGCGTTGTAGTCCCGGAGGCTCGCGTCGGCGCCGCTCTTCCCATCGCTGACGTACACCGACGTGTAGTGGTTGATGCCGACGAAGTCGATGGCCCCACGGATCAGCTCCGACTGCTCTTTGGTGAAGGACGGAATCCGTGACCCGGCCTTCTTCTTCATGATCTCAGGGTAGTCTCCTTTCACCAAGGGGTCCAAGATCCTAAACAAGAAGGTCCAAGTTATAGATAGATCATAGATAGTAGATAAACGGGACATGTCCATGGAGAAGATCTTAATTCTCACCAGCCGACCATGAAGTCGAGCGACCTCTGCGTGGCGGCGACGTCGGCGGGGGTGGGGGAGAAGGGGTAGTTCCAGAAGCTGTAGATGTTCATGCCGACGACGCCCCCCTGCGTCGCCTGGTACTTGTCCCGGTAGAGCCTGACGGCGGCGGCGTGCGCCAGGATGGAGTGGTGCGCCACGGTGTAGGGCTCCACGGTGGAGTCCCCCGCCGTGCAGTTCATCCCGAAGGGTGCCGAGCAGCGGCACGGCGGGAAGGCGCCGCTGTCGTAGGCGGCGATGGCGATCACGTTTGGCTCGTCCATGGTGGTCCAGTGCCGCACCCGGTCCCCGAACTCCCGGAAGCACGCGTCCGCGAACGCCGTGAAGTCATCCCTGCATGCATGCATGCAACACCCATCAGAATGCAATGCACACCCTTGCACTTGCAAGTTCCAACACCCATCAGAATGTACTAATAATTTGTGTAGCCAAATAGTAAGATCTTCTTACACGACCCTGGGGCTGAGCCAGCCGTGGTACTCGTCTTCGAGGATCTGAGGAAAATCGAGGTGGTACAGGGTGACATGTATCTGGATCCCTGCAGTGATGGGTAACACAACACAAGGATATGAGCCTGAAAAAGGGAATTCCGACATTGATTCATGGATATTTTCTGCTACCTCTTCTTGTCAGCTCATTTATCAGGTTGTTGTAGTACTCTAGACCTTTCGGATTGATAGGCCCTCTTCCTCCTGTTTTCATGAAGGGAAGGGAGAAAATAAAATCATCAGTCAGGGGAGGTTGCAAGGGTGACGACAGATCTTGGTCTTTCAAATGAGGTGCAACTGGTGTGCTCTTACTTGGAATGAGCCTGGACCAGGAAATGGAGAACCGGTACGCCTCCAGGCCGGTGTCGCTCATCAACTCCACATCCTCCTACAAAATGCAGTATATAAGAGAAAAAATAACCGAGCATCGAAAACCTAACGGTACGTCATTTGACACGGTGAATTCGAATACTAGGATTCCACGCACAAATGGTCAAGTTACAACTTCTTCTGCACATTTTTCAATTCTTCCGAAATGAGCCTGCACATGTTCTGACGAAAGCCGTAGCGGCGTAGAATCCATTTGTCAACAAGAAAGGTTGAAAATGACAGCCACATGAGCTCCAACCAGAACGATACATACGCCTAGAAACCAACGCATGGCATCGCTGTCGATCCGAAAAATTCAAGAGACGACCCCACTTTTGTATGCAAGCTAAGCTAGGCTAGCCTAGTGCACTGGCGGAGGAACATATGCAGACCTTGTATCTGTGGTAGCCGTCTGCGCCCAAATCGCCGGTGCTCTTGTCTGGCATCCTCCCTGCGGTCACGGTCAGATCAACAACGTCATCGTCAGTTCCGTGCACTATCAGCACAAGTTAGTACTGTACTTTTGTGTTGAGACTTGAGAGGTGGAACGAGATAGAGCAAGTTCTGGGGCAGAGGATTTTAGCTGGAGTTTAGAGAAATTGCTCTGTTCTCTGCCAAATTATGCCTTGTTCAACACATGTTTCAGGTAAGCAAGAGATAAATAACACTGCTGTAAGTTGTAAAACAGAGCAGACTTGTTCACAAAAATACATATTGAACTCTCTATTCCTCAGTCACCGGAAAAGTTATTTCTGAATCCGCTGATTTGCACATCATAAGTCTTAAAATTGCCCATGATCTATAAAATGTGCAGGCAACTAGTTCTGCTAGATAAGAAATCTTCTTTCATCCCAGATATACGGTGGTGCCTGGCACTGAATTATCATATGCAAAAGAGTAACAAAAAAAACTAAGCTCATAGCATTGTTTTTTCACCAACATAGAAGGTGCTCTGTTTTTTCATTCAGAATTGGAGAAATTACAATCAGTGATCACTAGCATGATCATGGAAGGAACTCAAGAAAGAGAAAAAAAAACCATTTAGCCATGAAGCTACATGTAAATATGAATATATGATCATGCAGCACGGAGCCAATAAGATGTGAGATTTATCATCACCTGCATGAGTAAAAGTGTCCCAAATGCTTGGGCTCCTCCCGTCTTCGTCGGTCGCCCCCTCGTACTGAACCCGCAACACAAAACCAAGCAAGAAACCCATCAAATCGACGGGAAAAACAAAGCAAAGCCTGCTCCGTTCCATCACGGGAAACAAGCGCTAGGACCAAACAACTGCGCCGCTACGCCGAGCGAACACGCACGTACCTGGTAGGCCGACGTGCCGGCGCCGAAGACGAAGTCCCCGGGGAAGTCCGCCCTCGTGAAGTTGAGAGCTCCGGCCGCCGTCGCGCCGCCGCCTCGCCATGGCGCGACGAGCAGCAGCAGCTGGATGAGCGACACGGCGCAGGGTATGGCCCTCATATCTCTCCGTCGCCCAACAGTGACGCCTCGTGTTCTTCTGGGCAACCTCTGGCTCCTATATATGTTGTTGGCCGCATGTCGTATTTATCAGCTCCTAGTTTGCGCCGAACGGCAGGTGATGGCGACGCGCTGTGTTTGGTAACCACGAAGAGGATCTTTCTTGCTTGGGGTACCCATGGTGCCGAAACTGCCAGACATTGCGCGGCCGGCTGTACAAGGAGATGGAGGGAAATGCCAAAAATGGGGCTCTTGCAAGTGAGATGAAATGGCTTCCAGAGAACCGTAATAACTTTATAAAATATGTACTGACCCTGTTTCAAAAAATGTAGTGCATAATAGGTTTTAAAAGTCAAACATGTGCATATTTGATAGGTTTATAGAAAAAAATACAAACACCCGTAATACAAATTGGCATCATTAAATTCACCATGAAGTGCATTTTTACCGTTTACCTGTTTTGCATTTTAGTATTTGCAATCAACTGAACCGAACATACCTAGGAAACATCTTGCTGCTCCAACTGCCAATAACTTTCCGTGTCCTCGACAGTTGGTTCTCTCAGATACTTCGGTTCAAACACCTTCATCATGGCGCATGCAAATTTCATCGTGGCCTCAAGGTATGTGCTCTCCCCCGTCTAGACAATCTCATCAACGCCATCTGCGGCTTTACCATATGCAAGCCTTCTCATAGTAGTCGTGCATTTCTTTATAGGAGAGAACGACCGTTGTCCGCAACAATTCTTCCTCGGCTTGAAATAAGAACCATATTCCTCCACATCATTCACTATGCACAAGAACAATGGTCTGCTCGTCAGAAAGCGACGTCGAAATAACCCTTCATGGTACGTTAGACCAGGTTTGAAGCAATCCTTGTAGAGAAGCCGTGCGCCAATGATCCTATCCTTGGGAACAACTCTCCTGCCTTTATGGAACCTTTGAAGCTTAAAACATGCTCCACTTACTTTCAATTTCTTCCTGGATGCTCATCATCAATATCATTTCAACATCTTCATCGTTCGAATCCGACGAATCGACGGAATCTTTGTATATGAAATTATTAAGCTCCTTGTTCTCAAAAATCATCTGACGAATCCATCATTTGTCTACAAATAAGCAAAATAATCTAAAAAATAGCTCGAACATTTCATCGAACAAATAGAGGGCGAGGTGATTGTCCGTAGGAGTAGGATGTACCGGGCTGGTACGGACAACCGGGGAGGGGGGTCGGGGCCGGTGGTGGGGGCGCTATGGGTTGGAGACGGCGACGGAGCTAGGTAGGAGGAGGGGACGAGGCAGACGAGAAAAGAGGAAGAGGATATGTCAGGCTAGGTTGGGCACGATTTGAAGAGATTTGTGAAGGGTCCGACCTATTGGATACGACGCGACAGACGCGTCCGGCTTCGAGCAGGCGTCCCCATATCCGCCGACATTGGGATGGATATGAGGAGTGTGAGACAACCCGAACGTTTGGGCTGGGTTTGGGTTCCGTTTGAGTGACGCTTTATTGTCTGGGCTGCCCGCCCGGACGTTTAGGAAGTAAGGGATCTGATTGTAGATGCTCTAAAGCTATAAAGCTATAAGAATGTAGAGCATTGGCAGCTCATATGGAGCGATAGCATCTTGTGATATGTTGATTACTGAATGGAGGGAGTTCTACATAAAAAGGGTCCAACTATCTGAATCGTAGTTAGATAGAGCAAAACCTTCTTTGGCTTACAAGAATTTTGTAGGATGTAATTTTTGTAGGAAAATTTTATTTAGAGTTCTTCGTTTTGCGGAACAAATTCACATTCTGATCCTTCATATTTCAAAAATAAGCATTAGCTCATACTTGACCGAAACACTCTATGCTACGAACTAGACGACTTATTTTTTTTCATACCTATTATATTTAAGATACATGTCATTGTATTTTCTATAGCTTTTCTATTTATATAATATTATTATACTATGATCAAAGAGTCCTAAGATCTTCTCACTTGGAAACGTACTTATTTTAGAACTACATGTATATTCACTCCGAGAATATATAATTGGTTGAAAAACCCCACCCCATCCTCCATGCGCCGTCCCCGCATGCGACAGGGAGGGAACCCTAGCCGTTACCGGTACCCTCCATCCCCTTCCCTTCTCCCCCTCAGCAACGCCAGAGGGCATTGTCCGGCGAAGCCCGTTCGGCATCGACAGGGCCTTCTCGTCTCCTTGCATGGTGGAATCAACACAGCCCGATGCTGCTAGGTCGAGATGCAGCACTGGCGGGGTGTGGAGGCATGGTGGCAGGGCGTGCCTGGAGTGGCAGTGGCGGGTTTCTCGGTCAGATTTGCTCACCAAGAGGGGCGGGGTACGTGCGGGTGCCTTTGCCATGGTGAATTATGCCGGTGGATGTGCTGGTGTGGTTGTGGTGGTAGTCGTTTGATGGCAGTTGGTGCCGGCCTGGCTCGGTCCAATGTGCTCGGATGGCTCTGGGCAGGCATTGCGTGCATTTCTCTGCGGGTGCATTGGCTTTGATTGATGACTGGATGGTGGCCCGCTATAGGTGGCGACGGAGATTGACTCGTCATGGGGGGCATTGGAGGCTGCAATGATTGACGGCTGAGGCTACCCGAGCGGTTGGAGTGCCGGCTATCTGGGTGTCCCCAGTCAAGATCTGGAGCGACCTAATCTGACGGGGCGGTGGTCGAGGCCCCCTCTGGTGGGGCGTGTCGCAAGTCGGCCAACGACACGAACCTAGTCGCTGGTATGGTGATGTGGCATTGCCCCCTGCTCGGGACTGGATTCCCTCAAGTGTGGCTTGGTGCCTCTTTGCCAGGTAGCCGGTGTGTCAGTTGTGACCTCTTTCCGCTCTTCTATCAAAGTGGGGTTCATGGGTCGGCTGGGAGGTGTCTGCTTCCCTTCCTAGTGGGTGACGTAAGCGCGTTTTGCGTCGACGAGATGTTTGGCTTAGAGTGCCGGAGCAGTGGCCCCGGATGGCGGGCTATTAGGTCCGCTCTGTAACGGGCGCCGTGGTGACGGTGGTGATTGTGGCCCTTGGTTGCATGGGCGGCAATGGGTATAGCGATGGATGGCTCGTGGTCTTACAATAGAAGTGTCAAGGCCGATTTCTAGATTGGTGGGCTGGACTTCCACGCAGTTAGGGATGGCGCAGGCGTCTGATGGTGCGGGTAAGGGCTCAAGCGAAAGCTTCGTACATTGATGCAGACGACGGGGCATCTATGAGTGTCACTTTTCTTTTAAGGACGTTTTAATGGATTTCCTTCCGAGGTCAGGCCCCAGATGAAAACCCATACATGTTTGGACTCGATAGCGGTAACACCTTGCGATGCAACTTTTGTGGGGTGTCGTTGTGGAGCTCGGACATGAGCGGTCGGATTGTGACGGTGGGCTCACGCCATCGTGTGCTCTTGTCCGGCGGTGTCTTCTTTGTCATTTTGTCCTATTTTTATTCGATTTCGCCCTCTCGGTTTTCTTTCGATCTGCTTGCATGGCTTGTATTGTATCGTTCGGCCATGTGTATTGTGACGGTGCTTTTACTAATTGGCACCTTTAACGTTGACGAAACGGTACAAACTGGTGAAGCTGCAAGAGGAGCGTGGAAGCCTCCAAGCAAAGGCGCGAAGGGGCCGGAGTAGAACGAGATGGCGATGGTCGAAACCGCGGGTGGCTAGCTGCTGCCACGCAAAGTGACAGAGCTGCCACGCAATGGCTCCCATCACGCGAGACCAAGACAAAACTGGCACGTGATCACATGTTTGGTTCAGCTGGACTATGCCTGGCCGGACCATTCAAAGACGGAAGCAGCAGACCCAAGAGCTCGCCCTGGCCCACCCTACTCAGGTTCGTTGGTTTGTTTGATCCTGTGCGCGTGCGATATCGATGCCTAACGGCGACTTCACCTGGGAAAAGAAAAGAGGGAGCCGATCGAGCGGCGCAGAGGATCCAAGCATGCACCGAGGTTCTTTGTGGTCAAGATCACGTTTGGACTTTGGAGTGGTAGCTGGCTAACTCGATCAGCAACAACGTCGCGGCCTCGCGCCGATGAAAGTGAAGTAGTAGTGGAAAGCGGAAGCCAACTCACCTGCTACTGCTAGCTCCATGCTTGCGAGTGCGTATCTTGACCACTCGCTCCATCGATCTGTTCCACGCTGCTTTCGGAATTAATGGGCGCAGATACGCCAGACTGAACAACCCACCTTTTATCTCATCGGCACGGCATCTCCGACGCTCACCCCTACAAGAAAATGTTGTATTTGTCGGCGGACTGGTCCCAGCTCGATCTGCCGCAGGAACTAGTCCGCCAGCAGGTCGATCTGCCGCACGAACTCATCGTTTGTGGCCGTGGCCTCCGAGAGCAGCGTGACTGCTACGGCGACGCCTGGTCCTCGTCGCGTAGGAGATGACGATCTCCTCCTCGTCGATGGAGCCGGCGGCCGCAGAAAAATTAATGCCGCAGAGTCATGTGCGCTCTGGAGCGGCGCTGACAGGCATGAATGTGCGGCAACCATTTCACGCGGAGAGGGTTTTTCAAGCATGAGGGGTTTGATTGGACCAGGGTGTCAGACACATGCGTGGCAGCGGTCTGGAAGCTTGCAAAGCCCCTGGTTTGCCTCGGGTTTGCGGGAAAACGGACGCCCTGACTCACGGACCGATGGGGTACCGCGTTGGATGGGAAATCACGTCCGGACCACTCGGTCCGGATAGTTGCGGGTAGTTTAGGAGTCCGTGTTGGATATGCCCTAAGACCGTCTACAGCAAGACCCTTATATTGGTCCTACACGTCTGGGTGAACAGTTCGGTCACTGGCGTCTGGGCTGACCGACACCTCTCATATCTGGGATGGATATGGGAGGTCTGGACATGCCTGAGCGTGTCCGCCTCACCGGACCAGACAAAAGAGACCCACCTGAAATTTCATCAAATCGTCCCGACCTAGCCAGATTTGTCATTTTCCCCTCATGTCTTCTCCCTTATCCGCGACGGCCCTCTCCTAGCTCCATCGTCGTCCCGAACCCACATCGCCGCCACCACCGGCACAAAACTCCTCACCATTCTCATCACACTGGACGCCACCGCAGTATGTCCTGCTTCTTACGTCATACACCTTGCCGCTATGTGTTCGACAAAATGTTTGAGCAATTTTTTTGGATTCTTTTGTTTTCAAAATGATGGATTCGCCTGGTTTGTCGGATGAGGAGTATCAAAACAAGGAGCTTGATGAATTCATTAAAAAAGAGTTCTTCGATTCGTCAGATTCGGACGACGAAGTGCTGACTTGATGATGATAATCAGCATCCATGAGAAAATGTAGAGGGAAGTACAACTCAGTGGCGGTGCCAGGATTTTAATCATGTGTAGTCAACTCAATCTTGTGTTGTCAAGATATATGTATTTCTACAAATTTTGTATTATTTTTGGCATGATTTGTGCTTATATATGATACTTTTTCCACAAAGTTGTGTAGTCATTTGACTACACAGCCTATACATTGGCTTCGCCACTGGTACAACTCATTCTGAACTTCAAGTGTTCAATCAAAGAGAGGAGGGTTCTGGTTAGGGTCCTGGCGCACGACTACTCTACAAGGACTACTTCTAGCCCGGATCAGCATTCCTCGATTCATTACTTCGTTGATGCTCCCGTAGGCGCAAACCCTTGTTCTTGCGCGGTGAAGAGAGTGGATGCACATGATCCCTACTTAGCTCAAGAGGGATTGTTGCGGGCAACTCTTGTTCTCTCCATTGCATAAATGCATGGTTGGTTTGAGGATGCTTACATTAGGTATCATAGTTGATGCCATTGCTGAGATGGTTCAAATGGGGGAGAGCACATGCCTTGATACCACTGCGAGATTTGCCCGCGTCGTGATGAAGGTGTCTGGAGCAGAGTATTTCAGAGAACTAACTGTGCAAGATACAAAAAGGTTGATGGCTATTGGAGCGGCAAGGGGTTTTTCAGCTATGCTCGGTTCAGTTGATTGCATGCATTGGCAATGAAAGAACTAACCTAGAGATTCATGCAAGGTGTATCAAGGTCACATCAAAGAGCCTCCATCATACTAGAAGTAGTGACATCAAGGGACTTGTGGATTTGGCATAGGTTCTTTGGCATATGTCAGCTTATCACAATGACATCAATGTGCTCCGTCGATCTTCGTTGTTTTCAAGAGATTTTGCGATGGGGATGTGTTGCCATGCAACTACACCATCAACAAGTGCTACCTTGCATGGCAACAAATAATGCTACTTTGCAACAATGCAAGAAGCAACTAAGAAGGATGTGGAGAGGGCATTCGCAGCGCTCCAAGTTCGTTGGAGTATTGTTCGTGGAGTTGTAATGATGTGAGAATCAGAGACTTTGTGGCAGCTGATGACATGTTGTGTCATTTTACACAATATGATCGTTGAGGATGAGGATGAAGGGACAGTCTGAATGCATGACTTTGAGAAGTCCAGAGTATATGTCCGTCGCTTCCTGAAACAAGATGCAGAGCATATTGTGAACTTTCTGAAAAAGTGTCGACAACTTCGAGATTATCACGTGCACGCAACTACTCAATGATTTTATGAAGCATATGTGAACCCACAGTGAAAACCAGTGAGTTTAATGTTTGAATTATGCACTTTGAATAAATTTTATGTTTGACTATGTATTTTCTATGAACAAATGTTACTTTATATATAATATTTATCTATATGATCGATGTGCATGGATTTGAGATTTTTATATGAGGAATGAAGTTGTGTAATCACGATATTTGAGGAGCCTTCCAACGTTGTTTGTGTTTGACCGAAGTTGTCCGCAGACGTTTAAAGCACGGGATTTGCCGAGCCCGGCCGTGGATGCTCTAATCCGGAGAGCTTGTACACACGTACTCCCCTGTTCGGAATTACTTGTCACAGAAATGGATGTATCTAGACGTATTTTAGTTCTAGATACATCCATTTTCGAGACAAGTAATTCCGAACGGAGGGAGTAATACATTTCTTCACGAAGTCCTGCATTATTTCCATGTATTTTTCGTGTCCACGGCAAAGATACGCAAGGCAGACACGTTGCAGTAGTGTCGTTTTCCGGAGAGTAGGTACTCGCCGTACTGGACTGGATGGAATAAACTACTCATGTTTCACGTTTTCATGTCCGTTCTGTATCCAAGTTCCTACAACACTCCGTTGCTCCCTGTTGGCCCGAGCACCAAATTCTCGTCTGCCGGCTGCAGCTATACGGAGGAAACGAGCTCTGTTTTCAGAGCACTGCTGCTGGTCATGAATTTGGAAACAGGGAAAACAACATGAATTAGAAGCACGTTCAATCGTACAGGTGGATGGGATTTTCTTCATTACAAGTAGTCATAGACATAGATGAAAGTTTTCCATTAGTCTGAACTCAGTGGTTTTCTTCTTTTAAACTGCACGCAAAAATACGTTTTTCAGTAGAGTCAAGGAGTTGGCGCGCAAGTGCCCGTCTGAAAATAAACAACATTGCAGGAAAGCCTTTTCAAAAGTTACACTGTAACAACCAAAGTTCGACTATTTCAGAACAAAGACCAGACGCAACAACAACAATAGAAACAGAAACAGACATTGCTAGGTTTACAAGCACCTCGCGGCTGAAAGCCATAGCGCCATTTTCCATCACTCTCTTCTGGCTCCGCGAAAATGTCATCAGTCAGATAGAAGGAAAAAAAAGAGAGAGGAAGTGTGCAGTTGCCGTCATCATCATCTAATTAAACGGAAGAACCGAAGCGAGAGGATAGGGTGTGTTCACTGAGACGATCTGCATCTACGATTTCCTCTTCTTGCGAGTGCGGGCGCTCCTCCATGAGCTGAGAGCAGATGATGAACCACCGCGCCTTAGAATCTTCGGCCTCCTCCCATTTCTCTTACCCGTGTAGCAGGGCTTCAAGATCCCCTGGAGGCCCATCCTGGTTGTGCCTTCTTCCTTGACGACCGCCATGGGGGCGGCGACGCTCTCATCCTCAGAATGTGCTACAGTTTCTCTCTTGACAGGTACCTGTTCCCTCTTGACTGATACCCGTAGTCGCTGGCATGGGTGACTGATCACCTCAAAATTTTGATACCCTTCCTCAGCTGGTTGGTTGTCGATCAATACATCTTCTGAAGTCTGTAAGCAAAGCAAGATAATAGTAAAGAGTTGACCTCCTTCAAATACACCACCACCACAACAATAACAACAACTACTACAAAACCTTTAGTCCCAAACAAGCTGGGGTAGACTAGAGTTGAAACCCATAAGATCGACACCACACCAGGGTTCCAATATAGCGTGTCGCTAAGATTACGCCCCAACGATTTTCTTTTGGGTTTCATCTCCTTCAAATACACAGTTCTTTAAAATTGCCACTTTTAAGACTACCCATGATTTAGTACGCATCAAATCCCATTAGTGATCATGCTTAAAATATTTCAGTAGACAATCTATCATTGTTAGCCTTTACCTACTTGATTCACTAACTTGGATTGTTAGCCACATGGAAATGTCAAGGTTTGTCAAACCTGTATGACGTGTATAGTGTAGAATCTATGGCATAGGAGAAGTTAACCAGAAACATTGTTGTGGAGAGTTTTGGCTCTTGAAGGGGTGGGGTGGTAGAGGTTGGAGCTCAAGCTCCTCCAAATAGGTGGACGAATTAGTTTGTTATGGCGTGATATAAAAGAGTTGTGGTAGCTTACCTGGCGTAGTTCACCAATTTTATCTGGATCTTCAACTGACAATAGGTTCATCGTGCTCTCAAAAATATCCATATTGTTAGCTTCTCCATAGCTTGAGACAGCACTATCGGGCATGTCCGTATCACCCATATCACAATCCGATGCATCTTGAGGTGATATTTCAGGCATTTCAGCAACTTTGCCTTTTCCATGTGAGCAATTAGAGCTCTGTGCGCCGTTGACCTGTGTGTTGACTTTAAGGAGAAGCCCCTTACTCTTCTTGGCCATTGCTTTCTTGAGATCTGATCTCAGACTACAGACTCTGTCTTGAACAGACTGAATGCTTACAAGAATCTGCTCGACAGTAGCATCGTCTCCATTACCGAGTAGCCAGTCAGCGTCATTATTTCCTTTTGTGCTGTCATCTGCTGAAAGGTCAGAAAAACTTTTGTGAACTAATCTGCTACATATAAAACAAATCATTTTTATTTATTTCCAGCAAACAGAGCACTGATTACAATATGTATGGTTTCTTGTTAAACTGACCTTGACATGCAATTATGAGTATAACTTTTATTAGTTGAGTCATCATATCTAGAGTGCTACTACTATCGTAAGCAGGAAATGAGTTTCTTCCTCTATACAAGATGCAACCAACAGTGTCTTTGTGCTCTATAAGTATGCAACACATTATTTCTGGACAAAAGCACTAGGAAAACGAATTCAGAAAGTAGAACAATATAATCACTAGCATTTTAGGTGTTCGAGAGATCATATTTGTTTTGAAATCATGAAGCAATTGCCAGTGTTACCTAAGTTTCCAATGTCGTCAATAGAATGGCCATCACCTTCCGTTTTCTCTTTTTCTGCAGGACGATTGTAATGAGATCTCACTAGGGCAGATTGTAATAAATTGTGTGAAGTAGAACACAATGGTTACCATAATAAGACAATATGGTGTGGGTTGCGATGTATGAGGGAGCATTGATTTTCTCCTCATTTCTCTTTCTCTTCTTCCTCTTCATAGTCTTCCTGCAGCAATGAGAAGAGAAGGGCACTGATCTCGACGAGGAACAGTCCAACTCAATCATTTTTGTCTGTAACTCTTTCTCATGTTTAAGTACTGCAAGCTCCCTGTCATATCTGGATACTTGAGATTGCAAGTCTTTCATCCGCAGCTCTAACCATTGGCATCTCCACATTAATGGGCTGATATAGCTTCTCCAATGATCAGTCACTTTTTTCTTTCTGCAATGGATGATAAGTTGCGTTAAATACTCAAATATGCTTTACGCGGTTGTGCCACATGTTAATAGTAAGACCACTGAGATAACACCACAGATAGGAATCCAAGAAATCAGGCATTGCTACAAAACTAGAAACATACACACAACTGAATGGCATATTGTACATCTAAAGTACAGGCATCATCAAACTTGCAAGGGCCTTAGCTTGATGGAGAAGGGTTTGGGAAAGGCATCAGCTTTAATCAATTTACTTGCTTAAAAAAATCACAAACTAGAGCCAGCATGTGCGTTGGACGGAAGAGTAAACATTTCACTTGTGATATTGTTAAGTCCCACTTTCAGGAATCAATTACATCAGATCGAAGACATGCTTCTTTATCACTATAAGAATTTTTACATATGATGGGTATTAAATATAAAGTGACACCTGACTAGTTTTGCAGCCTGGGCCATGTGGCTCATATGGTTACAGAGTTGTAGCATGGCATAGTACCCACATGGGCCACACTAAAAGTCTAAAGTGACTAGCATATATAATGCTTAGTTTGGTCTAAAAGTAAAAGTACTTCCTGATCAACCCCTTTACAACAAGGGGAGACAAAGTGCAAGCAGGGTGCTATGTGTGCATGGACCCATAGCTGTGTGCATGGACCCATAGCTTGTGGAGGGTGCGCACCAAGTGGACACTGGACTTTAACATATTGGAGTACAAATGCTCTGACCAGCAAAGATGAAGTCTAGAAACTGGTCAAAAAGAGTTCAATGAAGGAACATAGCCCTTCAATAGAAAATTAAGCTCATGCACTAATAGCACCAAATATATGTACAGGAAACTGCACATGCAAACTTCAACTGCAAATAACTAATCCGTAAATTGCTTATGAATTATAAGTTCCTCAGGGTATGCACTTCCAATCAGTTCTGAACTGATAGAAGACCTAAACTAGTATCTGCCTACAGCAAACAAGTGTTAATGTGTAGCATATTATTGTTCTTCAGCTGACTCTATCTAATTACTATGCCGTTTATTCGTCATTTCTTAATTTCTCACTGGTTAACATCATGCTCCTTTCAAACTGTAGACAGACTAACAATTGGTTGGCATATTAAGTACCAAATTCATGTCTCACATTAGCCATTCAAGATAAGAAGTTTTCTGACTAATTTTCAGAGGGAAAAATATCATCCAGATAAGAGCGATTACAGCTCAAATGAGTATAATAACTCAATGCTTTTAGCATGAGTGAAAAAATTGATTCCGCAAGGAAAATGTTATAAGGGTAACTTTGCTTCTACCATAATTTTCATTCTGTTCGAGTCTGTCACAAGATGAGCAACTACTGAAAACATGATTTGACATTTATATTAAAGCGGAAAAACAAGGTTGGGAGGTAATCAGTTACCCAAATTGATTCCGCAAGGAAAATGTTATAAGGGTAACTTTGCTTCTACCATAATTTTCATTCTGTTCGAGTCTATCACAAGATGAGCAACTACTGAAAACATGATTTGACATTTATATTAAGGCGGAAAAACAAGGTTGGGAGGTAATCAGTTACCCAAACAACTTACTTCAATAATCTATCCAAATTGTCAGCAGCGGCTGCATCCAAGAGTGCAGCAGCATCACCATTATGAGGATATCGGCAGAATGGTGAGTCTACTTCAATGTCACTAATCTCTGAAGGCTTTGCATCATCCTGAGATCCGGATAGTGTGTCCCCAAAGGAACTTGAACACTCCGTGGCATCGGGGTCTTCAGTTTTCGCCAATTTGCGGCAAGCGCCGCTACCACCATCTGGGCCAATAATGTCAACATTCCAATCTACTACTGCATTAGCATCCTCCATGTTAAGGTTGACTTTAGCCTCTGTATGCTCTGCTTAAATTAAGAGAACATAAGGTATTCAGCAAAAAAAATTGTGATAACATTTAGAACAAAGTGCATTGCATGGGGAAAACAAATTTTTTAGTAGACATAAACTGAAATCATCCATGGTAAATTTTGTGAGACACCTGAAAATGTTCAGAATCCAAATGATAAGTGTACTGTAAATAGTTGCCAAAATAGTTCCATATGAGAAAATTCCAAGGAGATGGCCAAAATGCCTACATGTAGAAATAATATGATCTACCAAAATAGTTTCATATCACAACCCACTACATCTTCAAATTGTAGTTGAAATCTACACGAAGGTACCACTTTCAAAAAGTAATCTATTCAAACTGTGACGATCAATTATCTGTATGTCAACTGAAGTAATGAAACAATGTGTGAAATGGATTAAGTTCAGCCAAAGACCCTACGATCAAGGATGCAAAGAGTAATATGTCACCTACTTTACCACAAGAGCAAATAACTGATAAATAATACTCCCTCCGTTCCATAACTGACAATAATTATGGAACGGAGGGAGTATATTCTAAGCAGGTGGCAGTATCTTTGGCGGATTACAAAGGTTGCCTTAAAAAGAATCACAAACGGTGCTGCACAAAATCATACAGAGTAACAAACTGAATATATCATGACCATTGCCGTTATTTGGGTTTCCTCCATGAGATTCATTTATTTCGTTCTTGATACCGGCAGTTTCTACTACACTTGAAGAGGATTTCTAATCTACCAATGTTTTGGTGAAGGAATGCACATCCCTTGACTCAGGTGATGTGCATGCTCATGCCATATTTATCAGAGTATGGGATGAGGCGCACAAGAAAGTAGTCTATCCGAGTATAACAGTATAACTAATTTTCTACTGCATTTGTATTTCTCGCATCTCTTGATTCACCGCCTCGTGGGAATGTGTAATATTTACTATCCCCTATCGCTAGAATATGACTATTGAAATAATTGGCCATTGAAGTATAGCTTACTACAACTACCTGCGTTCGCCGAGGGCACCTCCATTGATTCGTAAACCGGAATGTAAGGAATCAACTCGCAGAACTAACCGAGGAATGCGTCTGGCCAGAAAGATAGACGTCAAACGCTGCGTCTGCCGCGCGCGCCGGCAGAGGGCAACACGACACGACTGCGTGGGCCGACTCCCGGGCGGCGGCGCGGTCAGGTGCGCGGCGAAGGTGGCAGCAGCAGCGCGGACGGCTGGCGACGGAGGGTAGCAGCCTAGCAGGAGCAATGGCGGCATCTGCAACCCGGTGCCTGAGTGGCGGGGCAGCCTGGAGCGCGCGCACACCAGGCTGCAGCGGCGGCGATCTCCTCGCTGGCAGACCCTCGCCGACACCCCCACCGGCTCTCGCTCGGGACTGCTCACAGCGAAGCAAAGTGTGGCGGCGGCGGCCGCAGCTCAGCTGTCGCAGGAGCTGCTCGCGGGAGAAAACAAAAGTGGGAAGGAATAGAAAGGCCGCAGCTCAGCTGTCGCAGGAGCTGCTCGCGGGAGAAAACAAAAGTGGGAAGGAATAGAAAACGGTGTGGGGTACGACGATGTGACCAAAGTGAGGGGGTTGATACAACCCTAATGGGCCTTGTTGGGCTGTTCTTGGACACCATCCCCCCGTGGTACTTAATCGAAGCAGAGACTTCCCTCAAAAAAAAAAAACTTAACAGAAGCAGAGTTCCCTCAGGAAAAAAAAAACTTAACCGAGGCAGAGACCCCTCAATCAAAAAAAAGGAAAAACTTTATCACTGTGCAGCACAGCGAAAAAAACAAGTAGAAAAACAGACTGGTTTTTTTAGACAAAAAATGTATGAATTGTAATAGAGAAAGTCCAACCCTGCACACACCCCGTACCCTCCTAAGGACCCCCGCTTCACACCTCATTTTCTTCCTACACGTATGGAAAAAGTAGCCCCCCCCCCTCCCCGCTCCTACACCGCCGGAGCTCGCTCATAGGCCGCCGCGCCACCCATGGAAGGTCACTGAAGATCACCAGAGTTCACCGGAGCTCGCTAACAACGATCGTCGGAACTCGAGGGAGCTCACCGGAGCTCGTCACCCTGATAGCCAAACCTTGTCATAGCCTGGAGTTCGCCTATGCTAGTTTTTTTAATGCGAAAAAGAGAAGAACATAAAATTCGAAGGAGATTATAGGAGAAATAGTTGGAGTGCAAAAAAAAAAACAAGGCCCCTAAAGTAGGGACCCCCCTTAAACAAACACACCATTCTCAAGTTCCCCTAACTACCTTCGAAAAAAGTTCCCCTAACTTAAACACACTCGCTCCGAAGGGCCCAACCATGGTCGATCACTGGATTTCTTATGTTTCCAGGAAAAAAAATCTTGCTCCAATCTACTGCGGTTTTAGAGCTTCTTCGGCACCATAGAGATGCACCAGAGGCGATGAGCAATGACTCGAGGATAATGTGGCATAATTTCTCAAATATTCTAACAAATTAGAGTTGGAACTTATGTAAAAGTAAAGCATGGTAGAATTGCATGACCAAATGATAATCCAATGAGAAGTAAACAAATAAGCAATGCTTCCACTACAATGAAGCGATAGCTATCGATCGAAGACACCAGGCAATGAATCTATCAAAATAAGCAAAAAGAAAGATATCGAGTTCGGCAACTGGCAAATTCCACTATGTTGAAATCTCCACTGGTTGCTGAAGCCGGCAGTAGCAGTACAAACGTAGGCCGCAGAATCTCTTGTGCACTTCAGATAGAACCAACAACTCCTAGACATGCGACATCGATCAAACTAGCTCTGGATCGAAACCTATAAATTTCTAAGAAGTTTTTGCCTAATAACAGAACTTGCAAACTTCACAAGCATCTTCTTCACAAATGTACATGTCAGAAAGCCTATCCGTCTCACACGACATGTTAACAGGCACCAAACCGACCGGGGTATGGAAGCATCGTCGGAAGCTTACATCCTAGCAGCCGACTAGGGCGGCGAGCGACAAGAACGGCCGGCATCAAAGAACTGACCTTGGCTAGCATAGCCGCAGCAGAATATTCTCTACTAGAACAACCTGACATCAGCAAAGCTAGAGCTCGCTGCTGGCGTTTCCTATCGAACAGGAGCAATAACCGCAAGCAAACCTGAAAATTCGCAGGGTGAAAGAGGCCTCCCGTAGCTCGGATCCTCACTTGTTAACAGAAAATGCGCACGAGAACAGGAGCGCCGCGCCGCCGCTGGCTCCGGAGGCGCGCGCCGAGCGAGCTCTGGAATCGGCGCCAGCCGCCAGCGCTAGCTATGTGGATGGGGGGAGTACGCGACAAAGAAGGACGGCAGAGTTAACGGGGAGGAGGGAGGGAGCGGGGAGGAAGGCACCTGACCTGCAGCGGCGCCGGAGGCGGCGGCGAGCGGGAGCGAGAGGCGCTTCGTTCCTTTCGTGCGGCGCCGCCGTCAGCTGGTGAGTAGGGAAGTATGGAAGAGCGAGGGAAGCAGCAGCCGGCGGGTTTTATTAAGTTGGGGCTACATGGGCCGGGCCGAACTCTACAGCAGGATCACCACTTAATTTCTTGTTTCATTTTGGGAAAAAATTTAATTCGTGCCTATTATACAGATGGGATTTATGATCAAAACAGGTGAACCCTAGAGACGCCGAAGAGAGTTTAGGTTTTCCGTCCACTCCGCCGCCGGTTCCCTCGCCTCGGATCTCTCTATGCAACCGAAAGGTGCGGGAATCGTGTGCGGATTTAATTTCTACCATATTAGGTCTTTGTGATGTTTGCAGTGACGTCTCGATGGTGAAGATGGTGTTGAACGGAATAAAAAGTTGCACAATTCTATTATCGTCCGCGCACGGTCGTTATTGTCGACGAGGTGGATATCGAAGAGCCTATAGTGTTTTGGTCATCTGAATCAACGGCTCTCGACATACGGTTTGTTGTCCAACGCTTCGACATATGTCAATGCGATTATGGTGGTGTAAGTGTGATACAGCAAAATCTTGTCCAGATTATTTTTTCCTACTCCTCATGGGCCCCCTCCTCCCAATACAGCATTGACACAACAATTTGACAACTTGCCTAGCAATGGGTGTATCCTTGCGATCCAAAGACGGAACTTTCAAGTATGTTAAAGAGAGTGCAGGGAAGAAAGTAGGGGATGGAAGGGCCAAGGGCTATCAAAAACAGCTCGAGAAGTCCTTGTTAAGTCTGGTCTCCAATCCACGCCAACGTTCACCATGAGTTGTTTTCAACTCACAAAGAAAATGTGCCGGAATTTGTCATCAATCTCGTCGAACTTCTGGTGGGGTGCAGTCAATGGTGAGAAGAAGGTGCATTGGATAGCTTGGGATAAGATGTGTACAAGTAAAAATGAGGGAGGCCTTGGATTTAGGGACCTGGAGACGTTTAATCAAGCATTACTCGCCAAGCAAGCTTGGCGGATACTGCAGGTCCCAGATTCCCTCTGTGCGAGGGTTCTCAAGGCACGATACTTCCCTGATTCCTCCATTCTCAATGCTACGTGCCCGGGGGGTGGGTTTTTCACATTCAGAAGCGTAATCCATGGGAGGAACCTGCTTTTGGATGGTGTTGGGGATATTACTACTGAGTATAAACCGCCCAGGAGGGGCCGGGTTATACCCATAATGAGTTATTCATATTGAAGCCCACGAAGACAAGGAGTATGGCGCTTTACGGAAGAGATCTAACATAAAGGCCCAAGGCCCAAAGGCGGATTAGGGCCCGTAAACATAAACCGCCATATGATATGTAACTTGTGTTGTAAGATAGGAAAGGGTAGAAACCGAGCCAGACACGTTTATGAGCCGGCCGAGATTCTGTGAACCGTCGGGCGTCAACCTATGTATATAAAGGGACGACCCGGCGGCGGTTTAGGGACAAGAAACAATAGATCGAGAGCCAAGCAAAGTGTATTCGCTCCCTGGTCATCAAAACCCTAGCAATTCCACCACAATTGGATTAGGCTTTTACCTTCACCGCAAGGGGCCGAACCAGTATAAACTCCTTGCGTCCTTTGTCCCGCTTTAACCCCTTTAAGCTAACTACATTGCGATGGCTCCACGACTAAGTCCTCACACTAGGACATCTGCCGTGACAAAACCACGACAGTTGGCGCCCACCGTGGGGCTATCGCATGATGGTTTCAAGTTCTTAGAGGGCTGCTTCGAAGGGCTCAAGGGATACGCCGTGGGCCGGATGACCAAGAGTCGTCGCGGCAAGCTCTACATCGACGATGCAGGCTGGGGCCCCGAGGCCGGCTCAATTGAGTACGGATACCGGGTTCCCTTCAGCGGTATTCACGTCTTCATTGGCAAGATCGGCGAACCGGGCCCTGAGCCGGACATCTGCACCGACATCGTCGAAACGGCTCAGCGTGCGAGACCCGCCCGGGTTCAGGCTGCCATGAAGCATGCCTTCGTGGGAATCATCCACGGAGCAGAATCTGAGGATAGATCGGCATCTGGTGGTGAAACCGTTGTTTACTCTGATGACGAGTCATCTACCGGAGAGTCCGAGTCATTGTACTAACTGCAAGACAGTATTCCGGACCCCTTCGATCCGCCGAGCCGTGTTGCGATCTTCATGGCCGGTACACAGTCAGTGCAGCACTCTTCGACTGCAGCGGCGATGATCTCCGGATCAGCGGCGGCGACAGCAGCTGGGGCAGGAGGCCCTGCGCAACCGCCGGTTCAGGTTTTGTCCGATTTATTTGACACTTTGGCAACACTGCTGGCGACGGAAGTTAACCTGGCGAATCAGGATCAGCATAACGCGGAAGTTGCGAAAGTGAAGGATCAGATAGTTCAAGCCAAGGCAGACCTGGCAGCTGAGAACACCAGGATGGCTGCAGAGCGGGCCGAGTTGGGTGCACAGGCTTACCGGCTTATGTTGGATCAAAACGCGTCAAATGATGTAATGAGGAGAAGGTACCGGTCTCACCTGCCTCCGGTTTATGAGGCAAGGAATCTCTTTAACACGCCAGGAGCAGGAACCAGTAACCAGCCAGTGGTAAACCGGGTGGAAGCACCTGGAACGGGGGCGCCGGTTCAGCCGCGCACGATGGATCCGCCTCGTCAGAATGTCCCGTCACAGCACGTATCAACGCCTCCGGGTCATTACTCCAACCCTTTGGATAACATAGTCGCCGCTGCTTCTCGATTGGCGGCCCTCCCAGTCGAAGGCGAGTCCCCAGTAGCGGTTGAGATGCGACGGGCTAGAGAGCTCCTTCAGACAGCCTTGACTCAGCAGCAGGCTTATTCGTACAGCCGCGAGAGGATTCATTCCATCCCCCGCCCAAGCCAGAGTTACAGCAGGCATATTGATGAACCAGCTGTATCAAGCAGTGCGCGGAATCGTAACCCACCTCGAGGGCATAACCCGGCGGGCGGTGGTGCTAATGCTCAGGACGTGGTGGATCACGATAGAGCACGTCGAGAAGCCGAGTTAGCAGCGCCGTACGCGGCCCGTCAGCTTACTCCGGTTTGTCCAACAACTTCGGTGGAACCAGGTGTTGCTTTCAGTTCTTTGGGGTTGCTGTGTCTCACCCCGGCTCTACGTAATGTGCAGCTGCCCAAGGATTTCAAAGGTCCTCGTAAAGTGCCCAATTACACTGCCGACTTACCCCCCGAATCATGGGTTGAGAGCTATGAGATGGCGATGGAGATGCTGGATGTGGATGATGCGGCATGCGCTAAATACTTCACCATGATGTTGGAAGGAACAGCTCGTACTTGGCTGAAAAGTTTGTCAGCTAACTCCATTGGATCATGGGCTGAGTTAAAGGCCCTGTTTATCCAGAATTTCAAGGACACGTGCAAGCAGCCCATGTCAATTGTGGATTTAGCCGTCTGTGTCCAAGAAGAAGGTGAATCGACAACTCATTGGGTGCGCCGAGTTTCAGCAATCTTGCATTCATCAGACCGCATCAATGCCGATACAACAGTTTTAACGTTGGAAGGCAATTGCCAGTTCACGCCTCTGAAGCTGAAGTTGGGACGGCTCAAGCGTCACTGTAATGACATGGGGACGCTTATGGCAGCTCTGGTTAAGTATGCGACTCTGATAGTACGAAGGACCCCGAGTCTGACGATGAAAAGCCGGGAAAGGGAAAGAAGAGCGGCAACACCAAAGGGCAACAGCATAACCCGGCGGGCCATGGAAACAACGGTAAGCGCAAGGCGGATAACAGTTTGGATTTTGTGGCTAACACCAACACGTAGAACAATGGTCAGCGTCGTAAGGGTAAACCGCCCCCGCGGAGTGGAGGATCAGGTATCAATCTTGAGCACCTGTTAAACCAGCCTTGCCCAAGGCACGGGACGCGAGAAAGGCTAGCTACGCACCTCTGGAAGGATTGCTTTATTATGAGGGAGTTCAAAAACTCAAATCTTTTCCAAGATGGTCATGGACCGGGCGGCGGGTCAGGACCCGGTTCTCATGGGCCGGGTTATGGTGGAGGCAGTTTTGGCTCAGGATTTCAAGGCAATCAAGGCGGTCATGGCAATCAAGGCAGTCAGGGCAACCAAGATGGATAATTTTGTCTGGAGTGATGCTGCTAATGCGGGCGTTTGAGGACTTGAAGAAGCAGTTAGCTGAGCCACCTGTCCTGGCTGCCCCAGTAGATAAAGAGCCGCTATTGTTATATGTGGCTGCCAATGCCCGGGCTGTTAGTGTGGCCATTGTGGTGGAGCGTAAGGAGGCTGGCAAGGAATATCCGGTTTAACGGCTGGTTTATTATATCAGTGGGGTGCTTATTGAGTCCAAGCAGAGGTACCCACATTAGCAGAAGCTGGTGTATGGAGTTTTCATGGCAAGCGGGAAGCTTAAGCAGTATTTTCAGGGTCATCCCATCACCGTGGTCAGTTCTGCTCCGTTGGGAGATGTAATCCAAAATAGGGAAGCAACTGGCCGGGTTGCCAAGTGGGCCATTGAGCTTGGGCCTCACGGGTTAAAATATGTGCCTCGCACAGCGGTCAAGTCCCAAGCACTTGTGGATTTCATCAATGACTGGACAGAGTTGCAGGCGCCGGAGGAAAAACCGGATAACACATACTAGACTATTCACTTTGATGGGTCCAGGCAATTGGAGGGCTCAGGGGCTGGAGTTGTGCTAGCTTCCCCTCGAGGTGATAAATTTTGTTATGTTCTCCATTTAATGTTTCCTTGCACTAACAATGTAGCTGAATATGAGGCCTTACTCCACGGTCTTCGAATGGATAAGGAGATGAACTTAAGACGGGTTAGGTGCTTTGGTGACTCGGATTTGGTAGCTCAACAAGTATCTGGTACTTGGGACTCCAAAGATCCACTCATGGCAGGTTATCGACGAGAGGTGGATGTTATTGCTGGTCATTTCAAGGGTTATCAGGTTGAACATGTGGACCGGAGAAAGAATGAAGTGGCGGACGCTTTAAGCCGTTTGGGTTCCCAGCGTAAACCGGTGCCGCCCAATGTTTTTTCTGGATGTCTTGCATAACCCGTCGGTCAAGTTACCTACAGAGGAGGATTTGGCTATTCCTGACCCGGAGGCTCAGTTGGTGGCGGCTCTTCATGTTATCCCAGATTGGACAGTCCCATATTTGGCATATATGACCCGGGGCGAGTTACCTGAGGATGAAACTTTGGCCAGGCAGATAATCCGGCGATCCAAGTCAATGACCATTGTCAATGGAGAATTGCATCATTGCAGTGTAACATGGGTGTTTCAGCGTTGCGTACCTCCCGAAGAAGGTTGTGAGATTTTGCGTGAGATCCACGAAGGAGATTATGGTCACCATGTCGGTTCAAAGTCCCTGGTAGCCAAGGCTTTTCGTCACGGCTTCTATTGGTTGACGGCTCATGCTGATGCTGAAGACTTGGTCAAAAAGTGTGATGGCTGTCAAAAATTCTCACGACGTGCTCATGTACTGGCTCAAGAATTGAGGATGATTCCAATTACTTGGCTGTTTGCAGTCTGGGGGCTGGATATGGTTGGGCCCTTCAAGAGGTCCAAGGATAAGAAGACCCACCTTTTGGTGGCGGTTGATAAGTTCACTAAGTGAGTGGAGGCAGAGCCAGTCAGTAAGTGTGATGCAGCCACGGTGGTTCAATTCATCAAGAAAGTGATTTACCGGTTTGGTTTTCCACACAACATCATAACTGATAATGGCACTAATCTGTCCAAGGGTGCTATGAAAGAATTTTGTCAACGTGAGCACATCCGGCTTGACGTATCGTCAGTGGCTCACCCCCAATCTAACAGTCAAGCGGAGAGGGCCAATCAGGAGATCCTGAGAGGCATCAAGCCCCGGCTTATGGTTCCTTTACAGAGGACGCCTGGTTGTTGGGTGGAAGAGTTACCTTCTGTGTTATGGAGTATCAATACCACACCTAACAGGTCTACGGGTTACACACCTTTTTTCATGGTTTACGGAGTAGAGGCGGTTCTCCCTAGTGACATCCGTCATGACTCGCCTCGTGTGGCGGCTTATGTTGAAGCTGACAATGAGAAAGCACGTCAGGAAGCACTTGACCTGTTAGATGAGGAGCGTGATATTTGTTGTGAATCGTAGCATAATTTAAAATTTTCCTACGCTCACCAAGATGCATCTATGGAGTATACTAGCAACGAGGGGAAGGGAGTGCATCTACATACCCTTGTAGATCGCGAGCGGAAGCGTTCCAATGAACGTGGATGACGGAGTCGTACTCGCCGTGATCCAAATCACCGATGACCGAGCGCCGAACGGACGGCACCTCCGCGTTCAACACACGTACGGTGCAGCGACGTCTCCTCCTTCTTGATCCAGCAAGGGGAAAGGAGAGGTTGATGGAGATCCAGCAGCACGACGGCGTGGTGGTGGATGTAGCGGGTCTCCGGCAGGGCTACGCCGAGCTTCTGCGAGACGGAGAGGTGTAACAGGGGAGGAGGGAGGCGCCCAAGGCTGTTGTGTTGCTGCCCTCCCTCCCCCCTTTATATAGGCCCCTGGGGGGGTGCGCCAGCCCTGGAGATGAGATCCAAGGGGGGGGCGGCGGCCACAAGGGGGGAAGGGGTTGCCTTGCCCCCCCAAGGCAAGGGGGAACTCCCCCCTAGGGTTCCCAACCCTAGGCGCATGGGGGGAGGCCCAAGGGGGCGCCCCAGCCCACTAAGGGCTGGTTCCCTTCCACTTTCAGCCCACGGGGCCCTCCAGGATAGGTGGCCCCACCCGGTGGACCCCCGGGACCCTTCCGGTGGTCCCGGTACAATACCGGTAACCCCCGAAACTTTCCCGGTGGCCGAAACTGGACTTCCTATATATAATTCTTCACCTCCGGACCATTCCGGAACCTCTCGTGACGTCCGGGATCTCATCCGGGACTCCGAACAACTTTCGGGTTTCCGCATACATATATCTCTACAACCCTAGCGTCACCGGACCTTAAGTGTGTAGACCCTACGGGTTCGGGAGACATGCAGACATGACCGAGACGCCTCTCCGGTCAATAACCAACATCGGGATCTGGATAACCATGTTGGCTCCCACATGTTCCACGATGATCTCATCGGATGAACCACGGTGTCGAGGATTCAATCAATCCGTATGCAATTCCCTTTGTCAATCGGTATGTTACTTGCCCGAGATTCGATCGTCGGTATCCCAATACCTTGTTCAATCTCGTTACCGGCAAGTCTCTTTACTCGTACTGCAATGCATGATCCCGTGACTAACGCCTTAGTCACATTGAGCTCATTATGATGATGCATTACCGAGTGGGCCCAGAGATACCTCTCCGTCACACGGAGTGACAAATCCCAGTCTCGATCCGTGCCAACCCAACAGACACTTTCGGAGATACTCGTAATGCACCTTTATAGTCACCCAGTTACGTTGTGACGTTTGGCACACCCAAAGCACTCCTATGGTATCCGGGAGTTGCACGATCTCATGGTCTAAGGAAAAGATACTTGACATTAGAAAAGCTCTAGCAAACGAAACTACACGATCTTTTATGCTATGCTTAGGATTGGGTCTTGTCCATCACATCATTCTCCTAATGATGTGATCCCGTTATCAATGACATCCAATGTCCATAGTCAGGAAACCATGACTATCTGTTGATCAACGAGCTAGTCAACTAGAGGCTTACTAGGGACATGTTGTGGTCTATGTATTCACACATGTATTACGATTTCCGGACAATACAATTATAGCATGAATAATAGACGATTATCATGAACAAAGAAATATAATAATAACCTTTTATTATTGCCTCTAGGGCATATTTCCAACAGTCTCCCACTTGCACTAGAGTCAATAATCTAGTTACATTGTGATGAATCGAACACCCATTGCGTCCTGGTGTTGATCATGTTTTGCCCTAGGGAGAGGTTTAGTCAACGGGTCTGCTACATTCAGGTCCGTGTGTACTTTACAAATTTCTATGTCTCCATTTTGAACACTTTCACGAATGGAGTTGAAGCGACGCTTGATATGCCTGGTCTTCCTGTGAAACCTGGGCTCCTTCGCAAGGGCAATAGCTCCAGTGTTGTCACAGAAGAGAGTCATCGGGCCCGACGCATTGGGAATCACCCCTAGGTCGATAATGAACTCCTTCATCCAGACTGCTTCCTGTGCTGCCTCCGAGGCTGCCATGTATTCCGCTTCACATGTAGATTCCGCCACGACGCTTTGCTTGCAACCGCACCAGCTTACTGCTCCTCCATTCAAAATATACACGTATCCGGTCTGTGACTTCGAGTCATCCAGATCTGTGTCGAAGCTAGCGTCGACGTAACCCTTTACGACGAGCTCTTCGTCACCTCCATAAACGAGAAACATATCCTTAGTCCTCTTCAGGTACTTCAGGATATTCTTGACCGCTGTCCAGTGTTCCATGCCGGGATTACTTTGGTACCTTCCTACCAAACTTACGGCAAGGTTTACATCAGGTCTGGTACACAGCATGGCATACATAATAGACCCTATGGCCGAGGCATAGGGGATGACACTCATCTTTTCTATATCTTCTGCCGTGGTCGGGCATTGAGCCGTGCTCAATTGCACACCTTGCAATACAGGCAAGAACCCCTTCTTGGACTGATCCATATTGAACTTCTTCAATATCTTGTCAAGGTATGTACTCTGTGGAAGACCAATGAGGCGTCTTGATCTATCTCTATAGATCTTGATGCCTAATATATAAGCAGCTTCTCCAAGGTCCTTCATTGAAAAACACTTATTCAAATAGGCCTTTATACTTTCCAAGAATTCTATATCATTTCCCATCAATAGTATGTCATCCACATATAATATGAGAAATGCTACAGAGCTCCCACTCACTTTCTTGTAAACACAGGCTTTTCCATAAGTCTGTGTAAACCCAAACGCTTTGATCATCTCATCAAAGCGAATGTTCCAACTCCGAGATGCTTGCACCAGCCCATAGATTGAGCGCTGGAGCTTGCACACTTTGTTAGCATTCTTAGGATCGACAAAACCTTCCGGCTGCATCATATACAACTCTTCCTTAAGGAAGCCGTTAAGGCATGCCGTTTTGACGTCCATCTGCCATATCTCATAATCATAGTATGCGACAATTGCTAACATGATTCGGACGGACTTCAGCTTCGCTACGGGTGAGAAAGTCTCATCGTAGTCAACCCCTTGAACTTGTCGATAACCCTTAGCGACAAGTCGAGCTTTGTAGATGGTCACATTACCATCCGCGTCCGTCTTCTTCTTAAAGATCCATTTGTTTTCTATGGCTCGCCGCTCATCGGGCAAGTCAGTCAAAGTCCATACTTTGTTTTCATACATGGATTCTATCTCGGATTTCATGGCTTCTAGCCATTTGTCAGAATCCGGGCCCGCCATCGCTTCTTCATAGTTCGAAGGTTCACCGTTGTCTAACAACATGATTTCCAGGACAGGGTTGCCGTACCACTCTGGTGCGGAACGTGTCCTTGTGGACCTACGAAGTTCAGTAACTTGATCTAAAGTTTCATGATCATCATCATTAACTTCCTCCCCAGTTGGTGTAGGCACCACAGGAACATTTCTTGCACTGCGCTACTTTCCGGTTCAGAGGGGGTGACTATCACCTCATCAAGTTCCACTTTCCTCCCACTCAATTCCTTCGAGAGAAACTCCTTCTCTAGAAAGGACCCGTTCTTGGCAACGAAGATCTTGTCTTCGGATCTGAGGTAGAAGGTGTACCCAATAGTTTCCTTAGGGTATCCTATGAAGACGCATTTTTCCGATTTGGGTTCGAGCTTTTCAGGTTGAAGTTTCTTGACATAAGCATCGCATCCCCAAACTTTTAGAAACGACAGCTTAGGTTTCTTCCCAAACCATAATTCATACGGTGTCGTCTCAACGGATTTCGACGGAGCCCTATTTAAAGTGAATGCGGCAGTCTCTAAAGCATAACCCCAAAATGAGAGCGGTAAATCGGTAAGAGACATCATAGATCGCACCATATCCAATAGAGTGCGATTACGACGTTCGGACACACCATTTCTCTAAGGTGTTCCAGGCGGCGTGAGTTGTGAAACTATTCCACATTTCCTTAAGTGTGCACCAAACTCGTGACTTAAATATTCTCCACCACGATCTGATCGTAGGAATTTTATTCTCCTGTCACGTTGATTCTCAACCTCACTCTGAAATTCTTTGAACTTTTCAAAGGTTTCAGACTTGTGTTTCATCAGGTAGACATATCCATATCTACTTAAATCATCAGTGAGAGTGAGAACATAACGATATCCTCCGCGAGCCTCAACACTCATTGGACCACACACATCGGTATGTATGATTTCCAATAAGTTGGTTGCTCGCTCCATTGTTCCGGAGAACGGAGTCTTGGTCATCTTACCCATGAGGCATGGTTCGCACGTGTCAAATGATTCGTAATCAAGAGACTCCAAAAGTCCATCTGCATGGAGCTTCTTCATGCGCTTGACACCAATGTGACCAAGGCGGCAGTGCCACAAGTATGTGGGACTATCGTTATCAACTTTGCATCTTTTGGTATTCACACTATGAACATGTGTAACATCACGTTCGAGATTCATCAAAAATAAACCATTGACCAGCGGGGCATGACCATAAAACATATCTCTCAAATAAATAGAACAACCATTATTCTCAGATTTAAATGAGTAGCCATCTCGAATTAAACGAGATCCAGATACAATGTTCATGCTCAAAGCTGGCACTAAATAACAATTATTGAGGTTTAAAACTAATCCCGTGGGTAGATGCAGAGGTAGCGTGCCGACGGTGATCACATCGACCTTGGAACCATTCCCGACACGCATCGTCACCTCGTCCTTCGCCAGTCTCCGTTTATTCCGTAGTTCCTGCTTTGAGTTACAAATATGAGCAACCGCACCGGTATCAAATACCCAGGAGCTACTACGAGTACTGGTAAGGTACACATCAATTACATGTATATCACATATACCTTGGGTGTTGCCGGCCTTCTTCTTGTCCGCTAAATATTTGGGGCAGTTCCGCTTCCAGTGACCACTTCCCTTGCAATAAAAGCACTCAGTCTCGGGCTTGGGTCCATTCTTTGACTTCTTCCCAGTAACTGGTTTACCGGGCGCGGCAACTCCCTTGCCGTCCTTCTTGAAGTTCTTCTTACCCTTGCCCTTCTTGAACTTAGTGGTTTTATTCACCATCAACACTTGATGTTCTTTTCTGATCTCCCCTTCCGCTGATTTCAGCATTGAATATACCTCGGGAATGGTCTTTTCCATCCCCTGCATATTGTAGTTCATCACAAAGCTCTTGTAGCTTGGTGGAAGCGACTGGAGGATTCTGTCAATGACTGCGTCATCCGGGAGATTAACTCCCAGCTGAGACAAGCGGTTGTGCAACCCAGACATTCTGAGTATGTGCTCACTAACAGAACTGTTCTCCTCCATTTTACAGCTGAAGAACTTGTCGGAGACATCATATCTCTCGACTCGGGCATGAGCTTGGAAAACTAGTTTCAGCTCCTCGAACATCTCGTATGCTCCATGTTTCTCAAAACGCTTTTGGAGACCCGGTTCTAAGCTGTAAAGCATGCCGCACTGAACGAGGGAGTAATCATCAGCACGTGATTGCCAAGCGTTCATAACGTCTTGGTTCTCTGGGATTGGTGCTTCACCTAGCGGTGCTTCTAAGACATAATCTTTCTTGGCTACTATGAGGATGATCCTCAGGTTCCGGACCCAGTCCGTATAGTTGCTGCCATCATCTTTCAGCTTGGTTTTCTCTAGGAACGCGTTGAAATTGAGGACAACGTTGGCCATTTGATCTACAATACATAGTGTAAAGATTTTAGACTAAGTTCATGATAATTAAGTTCATCTAATCAAATTATTTAATGAACTCCCACTCAGATAGACATCCCTCTCGTCATCTAAGTGAAACATGATCCGAGCTTAACTAGGCCGTGTCCGATCATCACGTGAGACGGACTAGTCAAGATCGGTGAACATCTCCATGTTGATCGTATCTTCTATACGACTCATGCTCGACCTTTCGGTCCTCCGTGTTCCGAGGCCATGTCTGTACATGCTAGGCTCGTCAAGTCAACCTAAGTGTATTGCGTGTGTTCCGAGGCCATGTCTGTACATGCTAGGCTCGTCAACACCCGTTGTATTCGAACGTTAGAATCTATCACACCCGATCATCACGTGATGCTTCGAAACAACGAACCTTCGCAAAGGTGCACAGTTAGGGTGAACACTTTCTTGAAATTATTATAAGGGATCATCCTACTTGCTACCGTCGTTCTAAGCAAATAAGATGCAAAAACATGATAAACATCACATGCAATCAAATAGTGACATGATATGGCCAATATCATCATGCTCCTTTGATCTCCATCTTCGGGGCACCATGATCATCTTCGTCACCGGCATGACACCATGATCTCCATCATCATGATCTCCATCATTGTGTCTTCATGAAGTCGTCACGCCAACGATTACTTCTACTTCTATGGCTAACGCGTTTAGCAACAAAGTAAAGTAATTTACATGACGTTATTCAATGACACACAGGTCATGCAAAATAATAAAGACAACTCCTATGGCTCCTGCCGGTTGTCATACTCATCGACATGCAAGTCGTGATTCCTATTACAAGAATATGATCAATCTCATACATCACATATATCATTCATCACATCTTCTGGCCATATCACATCACATAGCACTTGCTGCAAAAACAAGTTAGACGTCCTCTAATTGTTGTTGCAAGTTTTTACGTGGTTTGTAGGTTTCTAGCAAGAACGTTTTCTTACCTACGTATGACCACAACGTGATTTGCCAATTTCTATTTACCCTTCATAAGGACCCTTTTCATCGAATCCGTTCCGACTAAAGTAGGAGAGACAGACACCCGCTAGCCACCTTATGCAACTAGTGCATGTCAGTCGGTGGAACCTGTCTCACGTAAGCGTACGTGTAAGGTCGGTCCGGGCCGCTTCATCCTACAATGCCGCCGAAACAAGAAACGACTAGTAGCGGCAAGAAGAATTGGCAAACTCAACGCCCACAACTTCTTTGTGTTCTACTCGTGCATAGTAACTACGCATAGACCTGGCTCTGATACCACTGTTGTGAATCGTAGCATAATTTAAAATTTTCCTACGCTCACCAAGATGCATCTATGGAGTATACTAGCAACGAGGGGAAGGGAGTGCATCTACATACCCTTGTAGATCGCGAGCGGAAGCATTCCAATGAACGTGGATGACGGAGTCGTACTCGTCGTGATCCAAATCACCGATGACCGAGTGCCGAACGGACGGCACCTCCGCGTTCAACACACGTACGGTGCAGCAACGTCTCCTCCTTCTTGATCCAGCAAGGGGAAAGGAGAGGTTGATGGAGATCCAGCAGCACGACGGCGTGGTGGTGGATGTAGCGGGTCTCCGGCAGGGCTACGCCGAGCTTCTGCGAGACGGAGAGGTGTAACAGGGGAGGAGGGAGGCGCCCAAGGCTGTTGTGTTGCTGCCCTCCCTCCCCCCCTTATATAGGCCCCTGGGGGGGGTGCGCCAGCCCTGGAGATGAGATCCAAGGGGGGGGGGGGCGGCGGCCACAAGGGGGGAAGGGGTTGCCTTGCCCCCCAAGGCAAGGGGGAACTCCCCCCTAGGGTTCCCAACCCTAGGCGCATGGGGGGAGGCCCAAGGGGGGCGCCCCAGCCCACTAAGGCCTGGTTCCCTTCCACTTTCAGCCCACGGGGCCCTCCAGGATAGGTGGCCCCACCCGGTGGACCCCCGGGACCCTTCCGGTGGTCCCGGTACAATACCGGTAACCCCCGAAACTTTCCCGGTGGCCGAAACTGGACTTCCTATATATAATTCTTCACCTCCGAACCATTCCGGAACCTCTCGTGACGTCCGAGATCTCATCCGGGACTCCGAACAACTTTCGGGTTTCCACATACATATATCTCTACAACCCTAGCGTCACCGGACCTTAAGTGTGTAGACCCTACGGGTTCGGGAGACATGCAGACATGACCGAGATGCCTCTCCGGTCAATAACCAACAGCGGGATCTGGATACCCATGTTGGCTCCCACATGTTCCATGATGATCTCATCGGATGAACCACGGTGTCGAGGATTCAATCAATCCGTATGCAATTCCCTTTGTCAATCGGTATGTTACTTGCCCGAGATTCGATCGTCGGTATCCCAATACCTTGTTCAATCTCGTTACCGGCAAGTCTCTTTACTCGTAACGCAATGCATGATCCCGTGACTAACGCCTTAGTCACATTGAGCTCATTATGATGATGCATTACCGAGTGGGCCCAGAGATACCTCTCCGTCACACGGAGTGACAAATCCCAGTCTCGATCCGTGCCAACCCAACAGACACTTTCGGAGATACCCGTAATGCACCTTTATAGTCACCCAGTTACGTTGTGACGTTTGGCACACCCAAAGCACTCCTACGGTATCCGGGAGTTGCACGATCTCATGGTCTAAGGAAAAGATACTTGACATTGGAAAAGCTCTAGCAAACGAAACTACACGATCTTTTATGCTATGCTTAGGATTGGGTCTTGTCCATCACATCATTCTCCTAATGATGTGATCCCGTTATCAATGACATCCAATGTCCATAGTCAGGAAACCATGACTATCTGTTGATCAACGAGCTAGTCAACTAGAGGCTTACTAGGGACACATTGTGGTCTATGTATTCACACATGTATTACGATTTCCGGACAATACAATTATAGCATTAATAATAGACGATTATCATGAACAAAGAAATATAATAATAACCTTTTATTATTGCCTCTAGGGCATATTTCCAACAATATTGCAGCGGCTCGTTCGGCGATTTACCAGCAAGATCTGCGTCGTTATCACAACCACCGGGTTAAAACCAGAACTTTTCAAGAAGGCGATCTGGTGCTCCGGCTCATCCAGGATCAGACTGATATGCACAAGTTATCCCCACCTTGGGAAGGACCCTTTGTGGTCAGCAAGAATCTGAACAACGGGTCATACTACCTTATCGATGTTCGAGAGCACAAAGACTCACGTAAATCGGAGGAGGAGACCCACCGGCTGTGGAATATCGCTCATCTTCGGCCTTACTACACCTGAGCCATAGGCTCCTCTTATGTACATATTCTTGACAATGTATATATTATGATCAATATAATAAACCGGCATCCCTGCTAAAGCGGGGCCTCTGCCGTTCTTCCTTCAAAGTTTTTTGGTTACATGGGGGCTTCTGTTTATAAAATGGAGTTCTGATTGCCCATTGATCCGGCTTATAGGCCACATAAAAAAACTTGGGGGCTTGCTACCCAAAGTTACAGGGGCCAAAGAGAGTCTGTTGCAAAAGCACAACTCAAACATAGGCACCCATTGAGCACAGCTCAAAATATTTCTTGGGGGCTCTTTCGTTCTACAAGAACAAAGAGTCTATAACCTTGTAATAGGCTATAAAAGCCAGGCTTGGAAGCCAGGTGTATTCACCTAAAACCCCGGGTTATCCTGCCTTTTAAGTAAGTCACTCCGCCCAGGTAATCCTGGTAAGACCCGTCGAACGTTTGACAAGTCAATCTTATACAGACCCTGAACTTGTCATAGTTAAAATGACAATTGGTTAATGTGAGGTCCATCTTATAAGGCTTTGTAAAATGGTTTAACTCAGTGGCCTGGCAGCCCATGAAAAGCCTCGTTTTTGGGCCTGGCAGCCCATGAAAAGCCTCGCTTCTTGCATGTTTTCTTTTGAAGTCTTTTGGCGGTTTATTTTGATGAGGTTTATAATAATCCGGTGTTTACTGACCCGGCCTCGCCTTTGACTATAAGTTGCCAGTAAAAAATTACAAGATAACCGGTGTCTATTGACCCGGCTTGGCTTTCGACTATAAGTTGTCAGCGCACGGTCAGCTATAATCCGGTGTTTATTGACCCGGTCTGGCTTCGACTACAAGTCGCCAGTATGATACAAGGATAATCCGGTGTTTATTAAAACCGGTCTGGCTTTGCTATAAACCGGCAAAACATAGGAGGATTTATCAATGTTCAAGATTTGGGTTATCACCCTTACCATAATAAGTTGGTAAACCAACGACGTGATTCAATATCACAGGTATGATATATTTCACATTTGAGTATTCTTAAGTACAGCCTTGGTTATAAACCCTGGCTATATGATGGGCATTATGACCCGTCCGGCGGTAAACCGCCAGGACACTTTCAACTTGTTGTATGCAGGAACAGATTGAATAAACTGCTAAGGATTATAAGAAGACATAGCATATCTTAATCATGGCGGATTAACAGTATCATGCAAAGTGAATATGCACGATGGCATAGCAGACCAAGCGTTTAAACTAGCCTATTACAAGGCGTTTTGATTCCCAAAAGGATAATTGTTTTCAACAAGTGTTGCAGTATGCAGAAGCTAAACCAGCCTCCGGTTCATGACTCTTCGTCGGGCTGACTTGACGGTTGTGGATCATCCTGCGCTGGTTCATCCTCCTCCTCTCCACCCAGTGGCTGGAAGTCAATGGTTGCCCAATCGATCCCAGTTAGGGCTTGGAATACATCTTCATCACTTATAAGCGTGGAGGGTTCAACATCAGGGGCATAGGTGTGCTTACGGATTGGCGGGATAAGATTTTGTGCATCATAAGTTGGTGCAGTAACCCGTTTGTTGTTGGCATCATAAGTCGACTGATAGTGTGAAAGATCAGTTTCTTCAGCCAATTTGCTAGCCAGTGGACGCATTTCCCTTGTTATGGCTCGGAGGTCGTCATTATCAAAGTTTGAACCGTCCTCCTTTATGCTTGGATAGCCGTTTCCAATATCGGCCGGATCAAGATCAGGTATCCATGCTTTGGCCCGGGTTAATGCAGTAAGAGCACCTGCCCTAGCAGCCGATTTCTTCAATTCTTCAAACCGGGCAGGTAACATGGACAGTCTTTCCAATGTCCCCTTGATTAAAGTTGGGGGCGACTTGTTATGAGAGGCGGTAAAGATGATCCGTTGCGCGCCGGTATATAATTGCTCTATAAGAGTATAGGCAGCCTTCAATTTCTTTTGCATATTAGAGCCCAGATGGGTAATGCGAGATCTTGCATCATTATGAACGTCGATAAACCAGCAGTTTATGGGACAATACATGTTAAACGTTTATAATAAGGATACTTACCAAACACAGCAGTGGTCATGGCATTTATTTGCCGCTTCAAGCCAGTCAGCTCTTCTACCACCGGATTAAGGGCTACTTCTGCATCCTCAGCCCTCTTTTGCAGTGTGGATTTCTCTGTGTCCCAGTCTGCCCATTCCTTCTTAAAGCCTTCCTTCAGTTTCTCCATGGCTGTTAAAGCGTTGGTCAACTCTTCTTTAGCCTTGGAAGTCTCTGATTGTTGGGACTTAATATTTTCTTGAAGGTCGGCGATTTGGGATTCTTTCTTGCTAAGATCAGCCTGCAAGTAATGTTCAATTTATGAGGTCGCAGCATATATTTGAAGTCCCAAGCACATATCAAGTTCTGCACTTGGCACTTGGGGGCTAATGCCTATTTGCTTTTTATCAAAAAGTTTTTATAAGTCCCAAGCTCAATACAAGTGTTATTCTTGGCACTTGGGGGCTAATGCATATTTGCTCAAGTTAACACTATGGATGTTATTTTATCAATCAGCTTGGTGGTTAATTGGTATACAAAAATGTTCAACAAGAGTTTGCACCTTATAGGCTAAAGTCCCGGTTCATCTTGAAAAGATAAACCGGCCCTTGGGGGCTAGGCAAGCAAGGTTGAAGTATTACACAGTCCCGGTTTATATGGACATGATAAACCGGCCCTTGGGGGCTACTCGAGTTGATATTATAAAGTGGATATAAAGGAAGAATAGTTATGCAGAGTTAACAACATTTACCTCATATCGCTCCTTCATCATGCTCACTAAATCGGCTTCATAGTCGCGGCTTGTGTACAGGCGGTTTAAAAATCCAGAATGAAGGTCTTGGGCGTTGAGGTGGGCATAGCTTGACAAATCTGTTTTCCACTTGCCCTTATCCATAGCAGAAAGTTCTTCCTTGGCACTATGCTTTGATAAAGAGATAGGATTGCCAGGGGTGGTGTGGCCGACGCCGGTAATCATAATGTCATTCGTGTTGTCATCAACAGCTTTGAGTGGGCTTGGCGGTTTGTTAGCAGCTCCGACTGGGCTTGCCGGTTTATCAACATGGCCTTCTTCAGGATCAACTTCCATTTGTTTAGTTGTTAAGTCATGATCTTGCGGTGGCGGATCATTGAGAATAGCGTCAGCATTGGTATCCTTCGGTTCTGGAGTTTTCTCTGGTTCAGTGGCTGTATTATCATCAGCTGATTTATTCAGTTTGGCCTTTTTGCTGGGCCTGGCCTTGGCTCTGAAAGGAATGAACATAAAGGTTAGTATGAGAAGCAACCACAAGGTATAAATGGTTAGTTTAATATACTTACCCAGGAACAGTTTTTAGAGGTGGAAGCTGTGTCCCTGTTGACTCACCAGAGGATGAATGAGATGTTCCCTGATAGTTTGAATCAGACGGATTAAGAGGTTGTCGGAAATAACCTGCCTTGGGATAAGATGTGTCAGGAATAGGTGAAACCTCTGGGCGGCGTTTACGAACCGGCGTGTTCGGTAAACCGGATGAGGTAACCACCTGGCCGCTATGCCGGGTTGTGCGGCGAGCTTCATGTTGCTGCTTCTTCAAAAGAAAGTTTGGATCCAAGTGAGCTAGGGGGTGAGAAAATCTTACTTTCCGGTTTGCTTGACGGGTTTTCTGTGTTGGCAGAGGATCTGAACCGGAGGAAAGAATAATTACGTCTACATCATCAGCATGGCTGGCTTCAGCATCATCCTGATAATAGTCATTGTCAATGAGGTGTATGAAAAAGGAGCCAAGAGAATCAAGTTCTACCTCTGATTCCGGATTATCAAGATCATCATCAATGTTCAAATCGTTGGACTCGGCGGTTTTCTTCTTGGTAGGTTTTTTGGTAACCTTAGTCTTGGGGCGAGGTGTCTTGGCCGGTTTGTCCTGTGGCTTCTTCTTCCAGAACGGATCATCACCCTGTCAAAGATTGACAAAATTATAAGGGAATATCTTAAAGGACCGGATTAAAACAAGAGTTATATAATTCTTACAGCTGGCGGTTTATTGGAAGCGCAGAAGGGACTAAGCCCTGTTTTGCTGCAGACAGCCACCGGTTCATCCAATATCTTCTTGACAGTTTCAGTGATTTCAGCTTCTGTTAGCTGAATGTCAATATGCCATTGAGGATCTTTCAAGTCCCCTGTGTACTCGCACATTAAACCGGGGCGACGACTTAAAGGCAGAATGCTCCAGGAGATCCAGCAATGAACAAAATCAATGCATGTTAAACCGTTCGCAACGAAGGCTCGAATCTTTGAAAGCTGTGGTGCATATTTGGCTCGTTCCTTGGCACTAAGTCGTTGGGGAAATGGATGTGCATTGGTAAGCCGGTGAGGATGATAACCCGGCAGAGGATTCTCGTTAGCTGGAGACGTATCTCGGCAATAGAGCCAAGTTTGATTCCAGTCTTTCGGGTGACTATGATGTTTGGCATGAGGGAAGCTGGCATCTTTCCTTTTCTGAATTGAGACCCCGCAAAGTTCAGTGTTGGGCCCATCTGTAAATTCAGTCTGACGGTTTAAATAAAAGAAGTCTCTGAACAGTTCAATGGTGGGTTCTTCTTGCAGATAAGCCTCGCGAAACACTTGAAAATTACAAATATTGGACACGGAGTTAGGTCCAATATCTTGAGGGCGGGGTTGGAAGCTTGCAAGCACGTCACGAATTTTTTTGATCCGGGAGGGCTAAACCCTCGACCCAGATGATCAACGAACACGATTACTTCTCCATCCTTGGGCTCAGGAGGATTTTTTGGACCAAGGGTTCTCCAGTGGATGACTTCCTTTTTTGCTAAAGCGCCGGTTGCGACGCACCCGTTCAGTTGCTCTTCAGTAACCCGGGAAGGGACCCAATTGCAAGCGTAAAAAGACTTGGCCATTTGTGCAACAACCTGAAGGAAGGTTTATGCCGGTTTAAGATTCATGATTGGCAAGCATAAAGTGTTACAGGTTAAGAGGCAGAAATTGTTAAAGCATGCTAGATTGTTAAACCGGAGGTTGATGTTCTAATGACAAGCGATTGGCGGTTTATGAGGGGACTAATGGTACCTGGCGGGTTATCATTTTCTAAAAAGTTAAACCGCCAACGTTAGTATTGAAGGTACAGATCTTAGATAACTAAGTGATGGAAAAACAGGTTTCACAAATTGGCATTACAAATCTGGATCTACCGCGTGTCAGAAAATGAAAAGATATTCATGTTTAAATATTCTGGTACTTGAACAGTTGAAGGATCCAGATGGGATTTTCTACTTAAATGAGATGCAGTAATGGAAAGAAGGGCTACGGATATCACAGTACGGGATAAAAGTCAAGGTTTGAATCAAAGAGCTATTGCACAGCGACAAACACCGACGAACCTCGATGAACACTGAAACCCTAATGGCAGATCTATGGCGGAAAGAAGGAAAGCTTACTGATGCTGATGGAATAGCAGAGTGGCGCCGCGATTCTCTGGTACGATCAGGGTGATGCAGCGTCCGGAGTTGAGGTTGAGGACGAAGACTTGGCGGCGGCGGCTGAGCTTCAGCGCTAGGTCGACGCGAGGAAGAGATGAAGTGAAGAGGCACGAGGGGATAAGTGAAAATGACCCCCGGTCCTATTTATAAGGGGAATGGATAAGTGGCAGGCGCGGGAATTGAGGAGGTCGAAAAACAGATCTGTAGATATACAGACGCCTCAATTTTCGGAGATTCATTAAAGAAGAAGTATTAAAAGATTCGGGTTCTATATAAAGTTAATGGCAGATGATGTCACGGCGGATTATCATGATCTTGGAAGATGACGTCATGACGAGTTACAAGATTTTCATGAAGGTGTTGAAAAAGGAATTCTCCTAAGTATTGAAGATTGACATGAACAGGTTCAAATCAATCTGGGGCCTAATGTTGGGGATATTACTACTGAGTATAAACCGCCCAGGAGGGGCCGAGTTATACCCATAATGAGTTATTCATATTGAAGCCCATGAAGACAAGGAGTATGGCGCTTTACGAAAGAGATCTAACATAAAGGCCCAAGGCCCAAAGGCAGATTAGGGTCCGTAAACATAAACCGCCATATGATATATAACTTGTGTTGTAAGATAGGAAAGGGTAGAAACCGAGCCGGACACGTTTATGAGCCGACCGGGATTCTGTGAACTGCCGGGCGTCAACCTGTGTATATAAAGGGACAACCCGGTGGCAGTTTAGGGACAAGAAACAACAGATCGAGAGCCAGGCAAAGCGTATTCGCTCCTTGGTCATCGAAACCCTAGCAATTCCGCCACAACTGGATTAGGCTTTTACCTTCACCGCAAGGGGCCGAACCAGTATAAACTCCTTGCGTCCTTTGTCCCGCTTTAACCCCTTTAAGCTAACTACGTTGCGATGGCTCCACGACTAAGTCCTCACACTAGGACATCTGCCATGACAAAACCACGACAGATGGTCTTATATGGAGGATAGGAGATGGGTCAAGAATCGAAATTCATCACGATAATTGGATACCAAGGAAAGGTAGTCTGTCGCCACTGGGCCAGACTTTTATTCCGGGCATCAATAGAGTAAGTGATCTACTAAATAGTCATGGCAATGCTTGGGACCCGATCAAGGTTCAGTCAATGTTCCCACCGGATGAGGCAAGAGAGATCATGCAAACACAGATTGGTGGCCCAGCCGTAGAAGACTACTTAACATGGAATTATACCAAAAGTGGAGTCTTCTCGGTGAGGTCGGTGTACCACTTGAAGATGGCGCATAAGAGACTCAGATCCGGACGGCCGGAGTCGTCATCGTCAGTGGCGAATCATAAAGCATGGCTTTGTCTATGGGACTCGATTGCTCCGGGGAAGGTGAAAACGCATACTTGGCGTTTGACTAAGAACAGGCTGGCGGTTGGGGCAGAACTACAACGAAGAAGTATAAAGCCTGGAGTTTTCTGTGTGGCATGTGGCCGCGAGGAAACTAACATGCATCGGTTTTGGGGATGTTTTCACTCAGTCAAGTTTTGGAAGATCATGGGCTCGGAATTGGGAGTTCCGATGGCGATCCCGCCGGATTCAGTGCGCTCCCAGGGCGATCTGTCAAACTGGCTCCTCTCCTGGTTCTCCGAAGCATCCGATGATGAGAAAGTTGTAATGCTGCAAGGTGTCTATGGTCTATGGCTGGCCCGGAATAACGCAAGAGATGGAAAGAGGATTGAGGACGCGGAGGATATAGCGCGGAAAGTTTTCCATGCTATGGAGAGTTGGCAGATGGCTCATGGCAGGAAGAGAAGGCTGGACAAGGCCGTGCTAGTTCAAAAATGGGAAGCCCCTAAGAGGGATGGATCAAGGCGAATATTGATGGAGCTACGGGCAAGACGGGTGGAAAGGGAGGCGCTGGGGTGGTTTTCCGTAACCATGAAGGGGCGTTCTTGGGAGCAGCGTGTCATTTCTATCCGGGCGGAGCTGATCCTGCTGTTAGCGAGCTCCTCGCCTGCCGTAGGGAAGCTCAGATGGCGGAAGAACTCCCCGCGCCCAACTTACACATCGAGACGGACTGCAGAGAAATTGTTAGCAAGCTTCAGAGCAGTGAGAGGGATTTTTCGATACTAGGACCACTGGTGGAGGAGGTAAAGGCTCTGCTTGCAGCTCGTCAGCAATGGAAGATCAGCTGGGTTCGACGTACAGCCAATACGGCTGCTCACGAACTGGCCAGGGAAGGCGTTCGCAACAAAAGTTGCAAAATTTGGGTGCATGCACCGCCTGATTGTATCCTACATATTGTTGCCGCAGAGATTCCTGCGTTTTATGAATAAGTGAGAGACGTTTTGAACTTAAAAAAAAGGATAAATAAGGCATCACTTGAATTTCTCCCAAATGATTTCTTGTTTATGAGTCACATAGGGCTATGCCGTACTATAAGGAGGGGGTACGTCAGGAAAGTGATGTGGGAATCAACAACACAATTTTCTTAGTCATATACAGCCACATCCCAAAGAGAGAGCACCTAAAAGACTCCATTTACATGCTTCTGTTCTGGCGCGGAGGAGTCACGGAGCCTCCATATGGCCACCGAACGGGGCCAGTATGGTATTGGACTCACCAGGATCGCACCTGATGGTCTTCGAATGAATTTAGAGCATAGCCAGGGAGGTTCTAGGCTCGCCCAAATGCACCTGCAGCCTTTGGTGTTTTCGTCTCATGGAGAACGACTCTCGATGTCCGGTTTTGAAAGTGCATCTTCATCCCCTAAGTGGATTTGGTAATTAATGTCAAAATATTTTAAGAATCTAATGGTTTACAAATTTCTTCATGATATCCTCGGCTAATAGTGAAGTGTGATAACCCATAAATGTAGGCGATCACAACAGTCTTCGAGGGAAGTACTACGACCCAAATTTATTTATTCGACACAAGGGGAGGTAAACAATATTTATAAGCCTTAGCAATGGAGTTGCCAATTTAACCACACTTGGAAACAAATACTTACTTGACATGAATTATTAGTAGCTTAAGCAATGTAGTAGTTGTAGTTGTGATTGTAGAGTAGTGACAAAACCAGTTATCCCTAGCAGTTGTCAAGGACAAAAGTAACGTAAAGAGAGTAACGAGTATGAAAATGTAGACATTAGAGTGGATAATGGATGTTGCATGGATAGTATCAATTATGTAATAGATGTAACACAGGGTGAGAACAAACCAGACCCAATTCATGAATCATAAGCAGATATGTATTCCGACGTGCTTGCAATAAGAACTTGCACAATATCTTTCCTACCCTCCCATTTCAACGGGATCCTAATGGAAATTAAGGGTAAGGTACTTCTACCACAAAGCACCAGAGCAAAGTATTAACAATCTATGAATACATGTAATCCTCACATCATAACCAGTCCTTTTGATACCTTGATTATTGTTACTTCAAGGTCTCCGCTTCAGAACCATGCTAGGTGCATACAACATGCAAATAAGGTCTAATATATGTTGGGGAACGTAGTAATTTCAAAAAAATTCTACGCACACGCAAGATCATGGTGATGCATAGCAACGAGAGGGGAGAGTGTTGTCCACGTACCCTCATAGACCGATAGCGGAAGCGTTAACACAACGCGGTTGATGTAGTCGTACGTCTTCACGATCCGACCGATCAAGTACCGAACGCACGACACCTCCGAGTTCAGCACACGTTCAGCTCGATGACGTCCCTCGAACTCCGATCCAGCCGAGTGTTGAGGGAGAGTTTCGTCAGCACGACGGCGTGGTGACAATGATGATGTTCTACCAACGCAGGGCTTCGCCTAAGCACCGCTATGATATTATCGAGGTGTAATATGGTGGAGGGGGGGCACCGCACACGGCTAAAAGATCGTTGATCAATTGTGTGTCTAGAGGTGCCCCCCTGCCCCCGTATATAAAGGAGCAAGGGGAAGGCCGCCGGCCAAGGAGGAGAGGCGCGCCAGGAGGAGTCCTACTCCTACCGGGAGTAGGACTCCCCCCTTTTCCATGTTGGACTAGGAGAGAGAGGGGGAAGAGGTGGAGGGGAGGAAGGAAGGGGGGGGGGGCGCCGCCCCCCTCTCCTTGTCCTATTCGGACTGGGGGGAGGGGCGCGCGGCCCTGCCCCGGCCTCCTCTCCTCTCTTCCACCTAGGCCCACTAAGGCCCATTAAGTTACCGGGGGGTTTCGGTAACCTCCCGGTACTCCGGAAAAATCCCGATTTCACCCGGAACACTTCCGATGTCCAAACATTGGCTTCCAATATATCAATCTTTATGTCTCGACCATTTCGAGACTCCTCGTCATGTCCGTGATCACATCCGGGACTCCGAACAACCTTCGGTACATCAAAACATATAAACTCATAATATAACTGTCATCGTAACGTTAAGCGTGCGGACCCTACGGGTTCGAGAACTATGTAGACATGACCGAGACACCTCTCCGGTCAATAACCAATAGCGGAACCTGGATGCTCATATTGGTTCCCACATATTCTACGAAGATCTTTATCGGTCAGACTGCATAACAACATACGTTGTTCCCTTTGTCATCGGTATGTTACTTGCCCGAGATTTGATCGTCGGTATCTCGATACCTAGTTCAATCTCGTTACCGGCAAGTCTCTTTACTCGTTCCGTAATACATCATCCCGCAACTAACTCATTAGTCACAATGCTTGCAAGGCTTATAGTGATGTGTATTACTGAGTGGGCCCAGAGATACCTCTCCGACAATCGGAGTGACAAATCCTAATCTCGAAATACGCCAACCCAACAAGTACCTTTGGAGACACCTGTAGAGCACCTTTATAATCACCCAGTTACGTTGTGACGTTTGGTAGCACACAAAGTGTTCCTCCGGTAAACGGGAGTTGCATAATCTCATAGTCATAGGAACATGTATAAGTCATGAAGAAAGCAATAGCAACATACTAAACGATCGAGTGCTAAGCTAACGGAATGGGTCAAGTCAATCACATCATTCTCCTAATGATGTGATCCCGTTAATCAAATGACAACTCATGTCTATGGTTAGGAAACATAACCATCTTTGATCAACGAGCTAGTCAAGTAGAGGCATACTAGTGACACTCTGTTTGTCTATGTATTCACATGTATTATGTTTCCGGTTAATACAATTCTAGCATGAATAATAAACATTTATCATGATATAAGGAAATAAATAATAACTTTATTATTGCCTCTAGGGCATATTTCCTTACATATATATATATATTCATGGAAACATGAAGGGTTCAGATATGAAATCACATCACTCGGTCCTAGTGTCAAGCATCAATCTCAGAACATATGGGGTACGAGGCATCAAACCCTAACAAGTCCGATATCTGTTACATAAGAGATCTCATCGAATTCCCCACCCCATGTGCCTACAGAGAAATTATTCACACATGAGTGGGGAGATCATGGTGGTGATGATGGAGAAGAGGTTGGTGATGACGACGGAGACAAATTCCCCTCACTGGAGGCCAAGGTCAGCCCCTAGATTAGCCCTTCCGAAGAAGAACAAAGGTGGTGGCGACTCCGTGTCGCAAAAAATCCCGGAAAATTCACGTTAAGGGTATTGGGACGAAAGATAAATATAGGCCAAATGAGGGCGTAAGGTGGTGCCCAAGGGGTCCACGCGCTCCCCGGGCCACGTGGTTGGGTTGTGTGGCCACCTGGTGGGGGCCTCCGTCTCATCTTTTGGCTCCATGGCTCGTTCCTCTGAAAATATTTTTTGCTAATTTTTTCTTTAATTTTTACTGAACCTTTATTTCTGCACAAAAATTAACACCACAGGAAATTCTACTGAAAACAACGTCAGTTCGGTTAGTTTTTATCCAAACTAGACGACCCATTGCCATTTTCCCAAAGACCAACTACAACCAAGAAACGAAACTGGAAGGCGAGATGATCTGTTTGAAGGAATTCTTTTTGGAATTATGTGCGTAATATGATGCCAATGACTATGCTCATGTTGTGTCATTTCAGTCCCATCCTTTGTTGGGGTAGTACACTAGGGACCATCACATGCCCATATGTCGATGAACGCAACATCAAAATGGACGAACTAGGCAACAGAGCTTTGACCCAAACAAACCAAGAACCAACCTCCTGAACTCCTACACATAACCACCAGAATTAACACAACAAAAGCAATCGAAATCCGAATCCAAAAAGCAATGACCGTCCACCGACCCCGCACCAAAGCAGGAGTGGTGCCCGGCATAACCCAACCTGGGGAACACCAACAACCCAATATGCCTCGTTGCTGGCCACTCGCCAAGAAGCTAGGTAAGTTATCCGAACGACTACTTTTAAGAATCATTCAGAGAACAGTGACACCAGACCGGACAAACCAAGGAACAAAAGGTCGATTAAACATACTGAGGACCATCCTCCCTAGCGACGCCCTAACCGGCAACCGACAACACACCTAAAGTGGCCAACAAAATGGATTCAGAAAGCAATGACTCTGAATCGACCCAGTGGCAGCAGAAAGGATAACCCAACCGGGCGCACACTAAGAGCCCAATAAGCCGCGGACTTGGCCAGTTGGGGATCCATGTCATGTGGGCCGAGGGCATGTCCAGGGCCACCTCGTCTATTGCTCATTTCCCACTCCTTGCTTGCTCTGACTAGTAAATTGGCAGTTGACCCGGTGTTTATTGCATTAGGTAGAACCATCTAGATCGCACGCATCATGAGTGGTACATACACTACAAACACAGAGACAATCATCCTACAGAGCACACCGATCTTGCCCTTTACCTTCACAAGCTGGTTATGTTGGAAATATGCCCTAGAGGCAATAATAAATTGGTTATTTTTATATTTCCTTGTTCATGATAATCGTTTATTATCCATGCTAGAATTGTATTGATAGGAAACTCAGATACATGTGTGGATACATAGACAACACCATGTCCCTAGTAAGCCTCTAGTTGACTAGCTCGTTGATCAATAGATGGTCACGATTTCCTGACCATGGACATTGGATGTCGTTGATAACGGGATCACATCATTAGGAGAATGATGCGATGGACAAGACCCAATCCTAAGCCTAGCACAAGATCGTGTAGTTCGTTTGCTAAGAGCTTTTCTAATGTCAAGTATCATTTCCTTAGACCATGAGATTGTGCAACTCCCGGATACCGTAGGAATGCTTTGGGTGTAGCAAACGTCACAACGTAACTGGGTGGCTATAAAGGTGCACTACAGGTATCTCCGAAAGTGTCTGTTGGGTTGGCACGAATCGAGACTAGGATTTGTCACTCCGTGTAAACTGAGAGGTATCTCTGGGCCCACTCGGTAGGACATCATCATAATGTGCACAATGTGACCAAGGAGTTGATCACGGGATGATGTGTTACGGAACGAGTAAAGAGACTTGCCGGTAACGAGATTGAACAAGGTATCGGGATACCGACGATCGAATCTCGGGCAAGTAACATACCGATTGACAAAGGGAATTGTATACGGGATTGATTGAATCCTCGACATCGTGGTTCATCCGATGAGATCATCGAGGAGCATGTGGGAGCCAACATGGGTATCCAGATCCCGCTGTTGGTTATTGACCGGAGAGTCGTCTCGGTCATGTCTGCATGGTTCCCGAACCCGTAGGGTCTACACACTTAAGGTTCGGTGACGCTAGGGTTGTAGAGATATTAGTATGCGGTAACCCAAAAGTTGTTCGGAGTCCCGGATGAGATCCCGGACTTCACGAGGAGTTCCGGAATGGTCTGGAGGTAAAGATTTATATATGGGAAGTCTTATTTTGGTCGCCGGAAAAGTTTTGCGCATTATCGGTATTGTACCAGGAGTGCCGAAAGGGGTCCGGGGGTCCACCAAGGGGGTCCACCAGCCCCGGGGGGCCACATGGGCTGTAGGGGTGTGCGCCTTGGCCTATATGGGCCAAGGGCACCAGCCCCAAGAGGCCCATGCGCCAAGAGATAAGGGAAAGGGAGAGTCCTAAAGGGGGAAGGCACCTCCGAGGTGCCTTGGGGAGGATGGACTCCTCCCTGGCCGCACCCTTCCTTGGAGGAAGGTCCAAGGCTGCGCCCCCCTCTCCCTTGGCCCTATATACAGTGGGGGGAGGGAGGGCAGCAATACCCTAAGCCCTGGCGCCTCCCTCTCCCTCCCATGACACATCTCCCTCCTCCCGCAGCGCTTGGCGAAGCCCTGTTGGAATCCCGCTACTTCCACCACCATGCCGTCGTGCTGCTGGATCTCCATCAACCTCTCCTCCCCCTTGCTAGATCAAGAAGGAGAAGACGTCGCTGCTCCGTACGTGTGTTGAACGCGGAGGTGCCGTCCGTTCGGCGCTAGGATCATCGGTGATTTGGATCACGACGAGTACGACTCCATCAACCCCGTTCTCTTGAACGCTTCCGCTCGCGATCTACAAGGGTATGTAGATGCACTCCTTCCCTCTCGTTGCTAGTAAACTCCATAGATTGATCTTGGTGATGCGTAGAAAATTTTGAATTTCTGCTACGTTACCCAACAGTGGCATCATGAGCTAGGTCTATGCGTAGTTTCTATGCACGAGTAGAACACAAAGTAGTTGTGGGCGTCGATTTTGTCAATTTACTTGCCGTTACTAGTCTTATCTTGATTCAGCGGCATCGTGGGATGAAGCGGCCCGGACCGACCTTACACGTACTCTTACGTGAGACAGGTTCCACCGACTGACATGCACTAGTTGCATAAGGTGGCTAGCGGGTGTCTGTCTCTCCCACTTTAGTCGGATCGGATTCGATGAAAAGGGTCCTTATGAAGGGTAAATAGAAATTGGCATATCACGTTGTGGCTTTTGCATAGGTAAGAAACGTTCTTGCTAGAATCCCATAGCAGCCACGTAAAACATGCAGCAACAATTAGAGGACGTCTAACTTGTTTTTGCAGGGTATGCTATGTGATGTGATATGGCCAAAAGGATGTGATGAATGATATATGTGATGTATGAGATTGATCATGTTCTTGTAATAGGAATCACGACTTCCATGTCGATGAGTATGACAACCGGCAGGAGCCATAGGAGTTGTCTTAATTTATTGTATGACATGCGTGTCAATGAAAAAACGCCATGTAATTACTTTACTTTATTGCTAACCGTTAGCCATAGTAGTAGAAGTAATAGTTGGCGAGACAACTTCATAAAGACACGATGATGGAGATCATGATGATGGAGATCATGGTGTCATGCCGGTGACGAAGGTGATCATGCCGCGCCTCGAACATGGAGATCAAAAGGCGCAAGATGATATTGGCCATATCACGTCACTTTATGATTTGCATGTGATGTTTATCATGTTTACATCTTATTTGCTTAGAACGACGGTAGCATAAAAAAAAGATGATCCCTTACTAAAATTTCAAGAGACGTGTTCCCCCTAACTGTGCACTGTTGCGAAGGTTCGTTGTTTCGAAGCACCACGTGATGATCGGGTGTGATAGATTCTAACGTTCGAATACAACGGGTGTTGACGAGCCTAGCATGTACAGACATGGCCTCGGAACACATGCGAAACACTTAGGTTGACTTGACGAGCCTAGCATGTACAGACATGGCCTCGGAACACAAGAGACCGAAAGGTCGAACATGAGTCGTATAGTAGATACGATCAACATGGAGATGTTCACCGATGATGACTAGTCCGTCTCACGTGACGATCGGACACGGCCTAGTTTGACTCGGATCATGTATCACTTAGATGACTAGAGGGATGTCTATCTGAGTGGGAGTTCATTAAATAATCAGATGAACTTCATTATCATGAACATAGTCAAAAGGTCTTTGCAAATTATGTCATAGCTTACGCTTTAGCTCTACTGTTTAAAGATATGTTCCTAGAGAAAATTTAGTTGAAAGTTGGTAGTAGCAATTATGCGGACTGGGTCCGTAAACTGAGGATTGTCCTCATTGCTGTACAGAAGGCTTATGTCCTTAATGCACCGCTCGGTGTGCTGAACCTCAGCGTCGTCTGTAGATGTTGCGGAACATCTGAGATACACGTTTTGATGACTACGTGATAGTTCAGTGCGTAATGCTAACGGTTTAGAATTGTGGCACCAAAGACGGTTTTGAAACGTCGCAGAACATATGAGATGTTCCGAAGACTGAAATTGGGATTTCAGACTAGTGCCCACGTCAAGAGGTATGAGACCTCTGACAAGTTTCTTAAGCCTGCAAACTAAGGGAGAAAAGCTCAATCGTTGAGCATGTGCTCAGATTGTCTGAGTACTGCAATCACTTGAATCGAGTGGGAGTTAATCTTCCAGATGAGATAGTGATGGTTCTCCATAGTCACTGCCACCAAGCTATTAGAGCTTCGTGATGAACTATAACATATCAGGGATAGATATGATGATCCTTGAGCTATTCGCGATGTTTGACACCGCAAAAGTAGAAATCAAATAGGAGCATCAATTGTTGATGCTTAATAAAACCACTAGTTTCAAGAAGGGCAAGGGCAAAAGGGATACTTCATGAAACAGCAAATCATTTGTTGCTCTAGTGAAGAATCCCAAGGTTAAACCCAAACCCGAGACTAAGTGCTCCTGTAATGAGGGGAACGGTCACTGAAGCAGAACTACCCTAGATACTTGGTAGATGAGAAGGCAGGCAAGGTCGACAGAATTATATTGGATATACATTATAAGAATGTGTACGTTACTAGTACTCCCAGCAGCACCAGGGTATTAGATACCGGTTCGGTTGCTAAGTGTTAGTAACTCGAAATAAAAGCTGCGGAATAAACGGAGACTAGCTAAAGGTGAGATGACGATATGTGTTGGAAGTGTTTCCAAGGTTGATGTGATCAAGCATCGCATGCTCCCTCTACCATCGAGATTTGGTGTTTGCGTTGAGCATAAACATGATTGGATTATGTTTATCGCAATACGGTTATTCATTTAAGGAGAATAATGGTTACTCTGTTTATTTGAATAATACCTTCAATGGTCTTGCACCTAAAATGAATCTCGATCACAGTGATACACATGTTTGTGCCAAAAGATATAAAATAGTGATGATAGTACCACATACTTGTGGCATTGCCATTTGAGTCATATTGGTATAGAACGCATGAAGAAGCTCCATGTAGATGGATCTTTGGACTCACTCGTTTTTGAAAACATTGAGACATGCGAACCATGTCTATTGGTATATATGCATGAAGAAACTCCATGCAGATGGATCGTTTGGACTCATTTGATTTTGAATCACTTGAAACATGCAAATCATACCACATGGGCAAGATGACTGAAAGGCCTCGTTTTCAGTAAGATGGAACAAGAGAGCAACTTGTTGGAAGTAATACATTTTGATGTATGCAGTCCAATGAGTGCTGAGGCATGCAGTGGATATCGTTATGTTCTTACTTCACAGATGATTTGAGTAGATGTTGAGTGTATTTACTTGATGAAACACAAGTCTGAATTATTGAAAGGTTCAAGTAATTTCAGAGTGAAGTTGAAGATCGTCGTGACAAGAGGATAAAATGTCTGTGATATGATCATAGAGATGAGTATCTGAGTTACGAGTTTGACACACAATTAAGACATTGTGGAAAGTGTTTCACAATTAATACCGCCTCGAACACCACAGTGTGATGGTGTGTCCGAACATCATAAGTGCACCCTATTGGATATGGTGCATACCATGATGTCTCTTATCGAATTACCACTATCGTTTATGGGTTAGGCATTAGAGACAACCACATTGTCGGAGTAAATGGCCACGGGTAGCCTAACCGACTGCCCCTGGTTCTTCTGAAAAAATTATCAGGCCTTTTGGGCCTCCAAGCACTCCAAGCATTGGGCCTCCTTCCCTGGCCGGCTACCTCTGAAGCCGACTCCCAGAAGGCGACCCAGCCTCAGCAACCCCTCCGCAGGACAACTACGGGGTGGCCGACTCCAAGAAGCCGGCCAAGAAGAACGCCGACTCCAAGAAGCCGGCCGAGAACGCAACCACCAAAGCTACACCCACATAACGGTGACAAGACGGGGTGTGGCCACAGTGCGGTCCACTACCCCCGAAGCCCGAGGCAGGCATGGCCACAGGAGGCCGTACGGGATGACCGTCTCCTGTTCGGCTCGGCACTGTAGCCATGCCAGCCTCAACGTCATCCACGACCGACTCCTGTACGGCCCGCGGGCGGTGGGCCCCTTCTGCCAGAGAGAGGCGCAAAGGCGGCCCGGCCTCCCCCAGTCGGACAGGGGTGTAGCCGGCCCCCAGAAGCCGGCTACTCCCTTCCTTGAAGCAGGAGCCCCATTAAGGAGACAAGACGAGGTAAGGCTACAGTGAGAGCCCCCGAGGCGGCCCACTGTAGCCACGCTTACCTCGACAAAGCCCTCGTCATCAGAGGTGAGGCTACAGTAAGCAGCCGCCGACAAGACCCTAGGCGGTGGGGCTGGCCTGTCGGCCAAGAAGCCGGCAGCCGGCGGGACCCACCAGTCGACGGGCCCCTACAGCCGGTGGAGAAGCCGGCGAGTGTAGACACTGACGGCTGGGACCAGAGCCCAGCCGGATTACAATTGTACCCCCGGGGGGTAGGCCTATATAAACCCCCCGGGGCACCCATGCAAAGGGTGAGCTTCTGAACGCAGCACACACACACCATAGAGATAGAGAGAAGCGAGAGCTAGCCTTGTTCTTCTTCTCCCTTGAACCCAACAGCTCTAGGAGCGATTGTAGCTACCTTTCCTTGATCTAGTGATCATGCGGAGACCCCGCAGAGCAGGACTAGGGGTGTTATCTCCTCGGAGAGCCCCGAACCTGGGTAAGATCCGCCGGCGTGCATGTCTTCACCTCATCCCGTTTCCAGGCACCGGCGATGTCTTATTGGCACCCACAATGATAAGCCATCCATTGGCATATGTCGCACCAACCACCCGACATTTGGCGCCCACCGTGGGGCCAGGTGCACCGTCGTCCGGAGACCTGTTCTGGACGGGAACCCTCTTCCTCCCCCGCGAGCGCAGCCAGCCTACTGCGCCCGATGGCGTTTGCCTCGACGCGCTGCAAGGCGTCGACGACGCCTGCGCAGCGAGCTGCCTGGCCGATCTGCTCAGCGAGACTCGCATCTCCGACGAGCCTGCGTCCGACGCAGGCACGGACTACCCCGAGAGCCGCCTCGTCAGCCTCCTCGACTAGCTTCACGTCTCCAGCGAGCCTGCTGCAGACATGGAGTCGGTCGGCTCCACCGACCCGATGCTTGTCGACTCCGACACAGCATCGCTCGACGCCTACCCCTCCGACGTGGTGGTCTTCGATGACCCCCTTCCTCGAGCTGACAGCGGCAGCAGCGCTGTCACCAAAGTGCTGGTCATCAGCCACGTCGCCAACTCGGGCGAGAACGCCCACGATGCCCTGCAAGCGGCGATGCACGGCCTCTCCGTCCCCATCCCGGCCGATGCCGACGCCGGGACCTTGGAGGCACGCCGCCTCGCGCTCTCGCGGAGGGCCAGAAGATAGCCTCCATGAGACGCCTCACCGAGGCCCACCAGCGCGAAGTCGACCGCGCCGCCTTCGGTACGCCGCCGCCTAGCGGCCCGAGCCGAGCCGGCTTCGTCCAGAAGCGCGGCGCGGCCGTCGCCAGCATGCTGGGGGCAGATCGCCCCGTCTACGCCACCCCGCTCGAGAATCTGCGAGCCGCTCAGGCGGCTGCAGAAGAGCTCAATGGGCTGGGAGCCGATGAGCTCCCCTACATGACAAGACGGATCCAGCAGCTGATCGACGCGGCTGCAAAACGGCACGAAGCCGACGCCCGTGCTGATAGTCATCCCCCGCGCCGAGAGCACGCCGCAACATCCCGCTCGCCGACTGCGAGCGGCGCACGCCAGAAGAAAGACAACGAGCCGGCTGCCAGCCGCAGCCGGACTCGCATTACCATCGAGCGCGACGCGGAGGGCCGCCGCCGAGCAGTAGAGCACCAAGGAAATCTGCCTCCTCCCCCGCCTCGAAGAGAAAGACGCCTCACTCCGCCCCCTATCACACACCCGACTCTTGGCGACCGACTCGGCCGCCGAGAAGGAGTCGGCGAGAACGACGCCCGCCACCGGATCGACCGCCTTGCTCGATCCTTGGCGTTAGAAGAAGAAGACGATGTCGGCCCGCCGTGCTTTGGCCCCCGCATCCGCGACGAGCCCTTTCCCAAAGGGTTCTCGCTCCCCAGAGACACGCCCAAGTACAACGGCTCGGTGAAGCCGGAAGATTGGCTCATCGACTACTCCACGGCCGTCAGCATAGCCAACGGCAATCGGCGCGTCGTCGTGAAGTACGTCCCCCTCATGCTGCAAGGCACGGCGCGCACATGGCTCAACAGCCTCAAGCCCTACAACATCAACAGTTGGCTGGACTTCACAGAAGTCTTCGTCCGCAACTTCACCAGCACCTACAAGCGGCCTCCCAAGCCTCGCCAGCTCTCCCTCTGCGTCCAAGGGCCCAACGAGTCAACCCGCGACTACCTCACGCGGTGGGCCGAGCTCCGCAACTCCTGCGAGGGGGTGCATGAGGTCCAGGCCATCGAGTACTTCACCGCCGGGTGCCGAGAGGGCACCCTCCTCAAGCACCGACTCCTCTGCGACGAGACGGCTACCCTCGACGAGTTGCTGATCACCGCGGACAAATACGCCACGGCCGACTCCTCAATGAAGACCGAGCTGCGAGTAGACGCCTCTGGGAAGGTGATTGCTCCGGCTCCCAAGACGCTGGCTGGCGACCCCAATCGGCGCCCTTACCAGAACGATCACAAGCGCAAGGCCCCCATGCCGACTTCCTCCAGTCGGCAGGTGGCTACAGTTGAAGACGAGCAGCCCGAAGAACGGCCCGCTCCCAAGAAGAAGGGTGGCAGGCCGGCTTGGCAGCCGTCTTTCTCCTACGAGCAAGCTCTCGACGCTCCCTGCAAGTTCCACAGCGGCGCGAAGCCGTCTAACCACACAACCCGGAAATGCCATTGGCTCACCCGCATCACCAAGGGCGAGGGGATGTTGCCGCCTCCGCCTCCCGGTCCGCCGCCTCCAGCCCCCCAGCAGCCGGCGGCTCGGCTGGCAGTCGGCGCCATCCAAGACGAATTCCCCGAAGAGCACGCCGCCTACGTCGTCTTCACCAGTCAAGCCGACGACAAGCGCAGTCGGCGCAGACAGCATCAAGAAGTTAATGCAGTCGCCTCTAGCGCCCCCGAGTTCATGCACTGGTCAGAAAAGCCAATCAGCTGGAGCCAGGCCGACCACCCTGAGGTGATGCCCTCTCCTGGCTCCTACGCAATGGTCTTGGATGTCACCCTCGCAACGGAGAGGCGAGCTGCCAGGTTTTCCCGCGTCCTGATAGACGACGGAAGCAGTATCAACATATTGTACCGCGATACCATGGAGAAGCTGAACATCAAAGCAAAGCAGCTCATGCCGAGCCGCACCGTCTTCCATGGTATCGTCCCCGGCCTGTCTTGCTCCCCAATCGGCAAGATCAAAATGGATGTTCTCTTCGGAGACAAAGATCATTTCCGCCGAGAAGCAATCTGGTTCGAGGTGGTGGATTTGGAGAGCCCCTATCATGCTCTACTTGGCCGACCTGCTCTGGCCAAGTTCATGGCTGTGCCCCACTACGCCTACCTGAAGATGAAGATGCCAAGCTCGAAGGGGATCATCACGGTAGCCGGCGACTACAAGAAGTCCATCGAGTGCGCCATGGCCAGCAGTCGGCTAGCCGAGTCCCTCGTGGTGGCAGAAGAGAAGAAGATGTTGGAACGGGTTGTGGCCATGGCCGGCAAGTAGCCGGCCTTGTCCCCCAACCCCAAAGATTGTGACGCGCAGGGCTCTTTCCAGCCTGCCAAAGAGACAAAGAAGATACCTCTGGACCCGGAGAACCCGGAGAGGTTCGCTGTCATTGGGGCGAACTTGGACAGTAAATAGGAAGGCGAGCTCGTCGACTTCCTCCGTGAGAATCGAGACATTTTCGCATGGTCCCCAAAGGACATGCCGGGTATCCCGAAGGATTTCGCCGAGCACAAGCTACATGTCCGAGCTGATGCGAAGCCGGTCAAGCAACCCCTCCGCCGACTGTCAGAAGAGAAGCGAAGAATTGTGGGAGAAGAGATAGCCCGGCTCCTTGCCGCTGGCTTTATCATGGAAGTGTTCTTTCCAGAATGGCTTGCCAACCCAGTTCTGGTTCTGAAGAAGAATAACAAGTGGCGTATGTGTATAGACTACACCAGTCTGAACAAAGCCTGCCCAAAGGATCCGTTTGCTCTGCCACGGATTGACCAAGTGATAGACTCCACAGCCGGATGCGAGCTGTTAAGTTTTTTGGATGCGTACTCAGGGTACCATCAGATCAAGTTGGACCCAGCTGACCGCCTGAAGACTGCCTTCATCACACCCTTTGGAGCTTTCTGCTACCTGACTATGACATTCGGCTTGAGAAATGCCGGTGCCACTTTTCAGCGTTGCATGCAGAAATGCCTCTTGAAACAACTCGGCAGAAATGCCCACGTCTATGTAGACGACACTGTGGTGAAGACAGAGAAGCGCGGCACCCTGCTGGAAGACCTGAAAGAAATATTCACCAACTTGCGCCGATTCCAAATCAAGCTCAACCCCGAGAAGTGCGTGTTCGGAGTGCCAGCCGGCCAGCTGCTAGGCTTCCTGGTCTCCGAACGCGGCATCGAATGCAACCCCGTCAAGATCAAGGCCATCGAGAGGATGGAGATTCCCACCAAGCTGCGAGATGTGCAGAAGTTCACCGGCTGCTTAGCCTCCCTGAACCATTTTATTAGCCGACTAGGAGAGAAGGCTCTCCCCTTGTACCGACTCATGAAGAAGTCCACTCACTTCGAGTGGAACGACCAAGCTGACCAAGCCTTCCATGAGTTGAAGAAAATGTTGACCACTCCGCCTGTCCTGGCTACGCCGACTGAAAAGGAGCCCATGCTCCTCTACATCGCCGCGACTAGCCGAGTCGTCAGCACTGTTGTTGTGGTCCAGCGCCCGGAAGAAGGCCGAGCCCAGCTAGTCCAGAGGCCGGTGTACTATCTCAGCGAAGTGCTGTCCAACTCAAAGCAGAACTACCGCACTACCAGAAAATGTGCTATGGGGTGTACTTCGCTGCCAAGAAACTGAAGCCCTACTTCCAAGAGCACCCCATCATGGTCGTGTGCACTGCCCCGCTCGCCGAGATCATAGGCAGCCGGGATGCATCCGGCCGGGTGGCCAAATGGGCCATTGCATTGGCGCCCTACACAATCTTCTACCAACCCCGCACCGCCATCAAGTCGCAAGCATTGGCCGACTTCCTCGTCGACTGGGCCGAGACCCAGTACCTACCGCCGGCTCCCGACTCTACCCATTGGCGGATGCATTTTGACGGGTCCAAGATGCGCACCGGCTTGGAAGCCGGCATCGTCCTCACCTCTCCCAAAGGCGACAAGCTCAAGTACACGCTGCAGATCCACTTCGCCGCCTCCAACAACGTGGCCGAGTACGAGGCGCTCGTACATGGGCTCCGGCTAGCCAAAGAGCTTGGCATACGCCGGATCCTGTGTTACGGCGACTCAGACTTGGTGGTCCAGCAGTCGTCTGGCGACTGGGATGCTAAGGACGCGAACATGGCGAGCTATCGATTCCTCGTCCAGCAGATCAGCGGATACTTCGAAGGGTGCGAGTTCCTCCACGTGCCAAGGGCCGACAACGGCCAAGCAGATGCCCTAGCACGGATCGGCTCCACCCGACAAGCCATACCGACTAGCGTCTCCCTCCAGCGCCTCCTCAAGCCGTCCATCAAGCCGTCTCCAGAGTCGGACTCCATCTTCGTACCGCCTGCGCCAGATACAGCCGGATCCGACTGGAGAAACCCCGCAGGCGGCACGGGGACTTCGACAACTGGCCCGGGGACTGCCGTAGTCGCACCCGGCCCGGGGACTTCAGAACCCGGCCCGGGGACTGCAGCAGTCGGCCCGGGGACTGCAACGACACAAGAAGCGGTGGCCGACTCCAACTCCACGCCACCCAACCCACCCACCCGAGTCATGGTGGCTACATTAACAGAAGAAGAAGTCACAGCTCCGTCATGGGCCCAGCCCATCCTCAAGTTCCTAGTCAGCAGAGAGCTGCCGACTGATGAGATCTCAGCGAGACTGGTGCAACGACGAGCCGCAGCATATACAATAATCAACAGAGAGCTTGTGAAGCGCAGCGTCACTGGAGTCTTCCAGCGTTGTGTCGAGCCAGAAAAAGGAGTGGCAATCCTGAAAGACATCCACCAAGGCGAATGCGGCCACCACGCAGCCTCAAGATCCCTTGTGGCCAAGGCTTTCCGCCATGGTTTCTTCTGGCCGACTGCCTTGGAGGATGCTAAAGAAATAGTCAAGAGCTGCAGAGGATGCCAAGTTTTTAGTTCCAAGCAACACCTGCCGGCTTCTGCACTCAAGACCATTCCCCTCACCTGGCCTTTTGCCATTTGGGGACTGGACATGGTGGGCCCTTTCAAGACAGCCCGCGACGGCCTGACACATCTACTTGTTGTTGTGGACAAGTTCACAAAGTGGATCGAAGCAAAGCCAATCAAGAAGCTGAACGGGCCGACTGCCGTGACATTCATCACTGACATCACTACTCGGTACGGCGTGCCGCACAGCATCATCACTGACAACGGCACGAACTTCGCCAAAGGAGCACTGGCACGTTCCTGCGCGACGCAGGGCATCCGACTGGACCTAGCGTCCGTTGCCCACCCGCAGTCAAACGGCCAGGTCGAGCGAGCAAATGGACTCATCCTCTCCGGCATCAAGCCCCGACTGGTTGTACCACTGGAGCGATCGGCCGGCTGCTGGCTCGATGAGCTGCCGGCTGTCCTCTGGAGTCTGCGCACTACACCCAACAAGTCAACCGGCTTCACTCCATTTTTCCTCGTGTACGGTGCCGAGGCTGTCATCCCAATAGACATCGAGTTCGACTCGCCTCGGATCACCATGTACACGGAGGAGGAGGCCAAAGAAGCAAGAGAAGACGGCGTGGACCTACTGGAAGAAGGCCGGCTGCTAGCACTCAGCCGATCCGCCATCTACCAGCAAGGGCTGCGCCGCTACTACAACCGCAAGGTCAAGCCAAGATCCTTCCAAGAGGGCGACCTTGTGCTCCGGCTGATTTAGCGAACAACCGGCCAGCACAAGCTCTCGGCCCCTTGGGAAGGCCCCTTCGTCGTCAGCAAGGCACTCGGCAACGACTCCTACTACTTGATCGACGCACAAAAACCAAGAGCACGCAAGAGAGACGACTCCGGCAAGGAGTCGGGGCGACCATGGAACGCAAACCTCCTAAGACGATTTTACAGTTGAAAGCAGTATGTATCATGCTACCCTTTTTGTATTAAGTACAAACCAACAGCCCCCCGAACAGTACTCGGGGACTGCCTTTGTTTATCTATGAATGACAAGCGTCATATCCATGAATGTATTATTACATTTGATTTCTTGTCTGGCACCGGGTTCACCTAGTCGGCCCGGGGACTGGCCGCCTTAAGCTAGATTAAAAGTTCTACCTGAAGTCAGAAAAGTAGTGTGCCGGCTCCCGAGTCCTCTCTTGTTGAAAGTCACAGCTCGAAGAACCGACTGTCCGACTAGCAAGAGGCAAGGCAGAAAGGATGCCCACACGAAAAACGGCTAAGGACCAATGAACTTATATAGCAAAAGGACGGCCTCCAAACACGCCTGCCGGCTGTCAGAACAGCCGGCTGGCCGGCTTCCTAAACACTTAGCTTTAGTCCAGCAAAGCTAGAGTACTTCCCCCCCAATCGGCCAAGCACTCCTCCAGCTACAGATTACAGAGCAACTGTTGGACTGGGGAGGCGGCAACCAAGGGAGGGCGGCAAAGGAAAAAGCGGAAGGATAAAAAGCAAAGTACAAGGAAAGGCCAAATGCATGCATAAGTTATATATACATATAAGAAGCCCCCAACAGGCTGGCAACAGACATAAGTTCGAATACACCCAGTGGGTGGAATTGTGCAGACTTAACCAAACATTGTTCCAAAAGTAACAAGACAGGAAAACAAAAGATGGCAGACTAGGGCGCGACGCGGAAGCCGAGCTGGTCGGTGGAGACGGCCTTGTCGGCTGAAGGAGTGGCCGCCTAGCGGGTCTCGGCTTGGCCACCACCAGTGGCAGGCGACGCACTCGCACGCGACGTAGTGCTGGAGGCGCGGTCAGGCTGAGGCTGGTCGGCTGCTCCACCAGCCGGCTCGGCGTCTTCACCTTCCTCCTCCTCCTCTTCGCCCTCGTCGCTGGAGTCAATCTCCTCTGCCGAGTCTTCACCGTCCGCCGGGTTCAGCCCGAACCACTCCTCCGGCTGGGCGACACCGTTGTCGTCTACCTCGAGGGCAAAGACACTGGTGTCGGTGTAGTCGGCGATCGCCGAAGCCCGCCGGATGATAGCCGGCCGCGCCGGCTCCAGCTCTGTGTCGGCTTGCTGCCGCCAGGTAGCCAAATGATCCAGGCTCAGGCCGGGATACCAGGCCTTGACGAACTCCAGCGCCCGCCTAGCGCCGGAGCGAGCCGCCGAGGCCTTCCAAGCCTCGAAGCGGCCGACTGCCACCTCCAGCCAGTCGGCAGTCCGACTGGGGGTGCGAGGAATCACTTGGCCGGGTCAGAGGGCGGCCAAGACTTGCGCCCTGGCACGCTGAAGCCGACGGAGCAGTCGGTGAGCCGGCTGGATGCGGGCCTGGATCGCCAAGAGCTGCTCCTCCAGCGAACGGCCGGCGGTTGGCGAGATCTCAAAGCCCGCCTGCCTTCGCGCTTGGTGACGGGCCTCGATGGTCTGGTTGGCAGCAGTAGAATAGCCAGGGAAATATTCTGCGCAAGAAAGAAGAAGAAAAGGAGAAAAGAGCACCAAATCAGAAAAAGAGCCAAAGTGGCAGATGGCAAGAAAGGACGAAGAGGTAGGCGGCTTACCGTCAACCAGATCTTCGATCTGGCCATAGCCAGAGATCAGAGTCTGCCTGGCCTCAGCCCAGCCAGCCGCCTCCGTCTCGTACTCGGCCTGGAGAGCGGCTTCGCGGTCCTGCACAGCCTTCAGTGCCGCCTTGTGGCCTTCCTCCTGGTCGGCCAACTTCTTGGCCAGGCGGTCGCGTTCCTGCACCAAGGCGGCGAGCTCGGCATCCTTGGCACGAAGGGCAGTCTGAGACTCTCCCAGCTGTGCCCTCAGACTGGAGTTGGCCGCTGCAGAGACGGCAGAAAAAGAAAGAACAGTAAGAAGAAGTCGTCAAGGAAGATCCGACCCGACTGCTCAGCAGTCGGCCCGAATCTCGGGGACTACACCCAGTGGGTGCGCTGACGCGCCCCCACATGAGATAAAGAACAAAGCACGTACCTCGGCTCTCAGTAAGGTCGGCGGTCTTCTGGGTCAGCTCCCGAGCCTGGGAGTTGAAGGCGGCCGCACAAAGATTGTGGTAGTCCTGCAAGATAGACAGAAGTTCGAAGTAAGAGCAAGAATAGCAAAGACAAATCCACCAAGAAGTTCCAAGCCGCCTGCTCAGCAGCCGACTCGGAACTCGGGGACTACACCCAGTGGGTGCGCTGACGCGCCCCCACAGAAGAAATCAAAGTCAAGAAGAAGCAAGATGGGAAGACTAACCCGAATGGCCGCCCGCGTCGCGAGGAACTCGTCGGTGAACTGCCTCAGCGCCGCAGCTTGGCCCTGGAGCCGGGTCTGGACGTCCTGCGCAGCTACGTTCATCACGGACGTCCCTCCGCCTGGCGTCCACCCCGAGGTAGCACTGGCCGCCTCCGCATCCTGGGCTGACGAGTTGGAGCCCACGGCCGGCTGCGGCTCCGACGCGGCTTTCTGTGGCTCCGACGCAGCCTTCCCCGCGCGCCGGCTCGGCGGCATCCGGACCGCCATCTCAGTCCTCGTGGCCGGCTCGCCCCCCGCCGACTGCGCAGGCGGCTGATCGGGCCGGCCCTCTTGAGCCGCCCTAGTTGGCGGGGTCGGCACCGGCGCCCTCTCCAGGATGATGACGTCGTCGTCTCTCCTCAGCCCTGGCTGGTCGCCGCTGGCTCCCTCTAGCGAGGGCTCCACGTCCCCAGGCGCCATGACGCGCAGCGGGGTGACCATCAAAACCTCCCCCGCCGCTGCCGCGGCCGCAGCCTCCGCTTGGGCCCTGGCACCGGCGTCAGCGAGCACCTTCGCCGCCTCCTCCTCCTGCGCCGCCTGAGCGGCGGCCGCCTTCCGTGCCTCCGCCTCTCGCGCCTCCCGTTCTGCCCGCGCCTCCCGCGCGTTCCGTTCTGTCGCTTCCTGAAGGTCGGCCCGAGGGTCCACACGGCGAGTGGTGCTCCCAGACCCCTCGGCGACTCCACGACGGAGGCGGCAGCCGCCCGCTCAAGCGACAACGGAGCTCTGATCGTTTGGAGAAAAAGACAAGGGTTCAGGAACCACCAGAGAAAAGAAAGAAAAAGAGTATACAAAAAATTCGAACTTACGCCGACACGGTCTGCGGCTGCTTCACCGTCTTGCGGAAGCAAGCCGCCTTCGCGGCCGCCTCCTCACGCCTGGTTGCCGCCGCCCCGCCCCTGGGCTTCTTCGTTCGACTGCCGAACAAACCCTGGGCGGCGCGACGCTTTTGCCCTCCGCCCCGAGCAGGCGGTGCAGCGGAGGAACCCGCGCCGCGTCCAGATGCCGGCTGGCGGCGCGGGGCGACCTCGGCCTCATCGTCGTCCGGCCAGTCGTCGAAGGTGACTCCGAGCCCGGAGCCGCCTGCTTCGCCGCCGGCTTGGCCACCACCCGGCTCGATGTTGTCGTCCATACCGGCCGCCCCCAAGTCGGGGTCCTCCAGATCATGTTCGGTCCGGTCGAGGACGAATCGACGCTCCGCGTCTGAGCCGCCGGCCGGCCGAAGAAGAGGGCTCTGTCGAAAATCAAACCGACTAAGTTAGAGTCGGCCAAGAGGAACTCGGCAACAAAGCAAAGAGAAAGAAAAAGAGACAAGGAGAACGTACCGTAGGCGGCGGATTGGCTCGGCTATATGACTCCTTGCCGAACTGCCACTCTTCGGTGAGTTTGCAGTTCGCAAGGTAGTTCACCATATAGGCGACCTCCTCGCGCGGCATCTCCTTGGTGCACATTCGGCTCGGATCGAGCTGGCCGCTCATCTGACAGATCAGATGAGGCCGGCTCTGGAGCGGAAGAACACGGCGCGTGACGAATGCGGCCAGCAGGTCGGGCCCCGTCAAGCCCTCCGACTGGGTCAGCTCTCGCACTCGGGCGACGGCGGCTGACCCGGCCGGCGTCAGAGTCACGGCCCGGAAGGACCACTGGGGCCACCTGCCTGCCGGTGGACCGGCTACGTAAGCCGGCAGGTTGATGTAGTCGCCCCACGGGGCGATGTTCCGCATGTAGAAGTACGATTTTTGCCACTTCTTCACCGATTGGATCAGCGTGATGACGGCGAAGGGGTTGTCGGCGACCGACCTCCGCGACGCGATGAAGGCGCCAGTCTGAGCCGGCACGCCCTGCATGCGCATGCCCAGCTTGGACTGGAAGAACTCCCCCAGAGCTCGAGGGTGGGGAGGACGCCGAGGTAGCCCTCGCACAGGGTGACGAAGGCTGATAGCAGCACCACCGCGTTTGGGGTGAGGTGGTGCGGCTGGAGCTGGTAGAAATCAAGCCAGGAGCGGAAGAAGGCGCTCACTGGCAGGCCGATGCCGCGCAAGAAGTGCGAGCGGAAGACCACCCGCTCGCCCTCCCGCGGCTCCGGCGTAATTTCCCTCGCCGGTGCGAGGCGGACCTCCACCTTGTCCGCGCCAGGCAGCCGCCGCGTCTGGCGGAGGAACTCGACGTGATCTTCGTGGACATTGGAGCCGTCCCAATCCCCGCCATACTGCTCCGTGGTGGGAGGCATGGTGAAAAAAAGTGCGGCAACGGAGGAGCGAGTAGTGGAAGAGCGCGGCGGCGAGGCGCTGTCGCGAGAAACGGCGAGTGAAGAAGATGGTGGAAATAGGAGGAGCATGCGAGGGCCTGCCGCCCTCCACCTCCCCCTACTTATAGCTCCGCGAGGCGAGGCCGGGGAGGCCGGACGTGGGGGGGGGGGCGTGGGATTAACTGCACCCATTCCCCCCACGCCCCGCGATTATTGCGTCCTAAAGGCGAGCCGAAACTGCCGCAAGGAGACGTGCGGGCGGTCTCGGGATGCAAAGAATCCGCGCCTGGGCCCGGGCGCGGACGTGGCGGGCCCCCGCCCTGCAGCGACGTCCCGTCGCGCGCGTGGGCTGGCAGGCTTTCTGGCCAAGGGAGGCCACGTGGTTCGCAGACGGCAAGTGGCCGGCCCGCGGCCCGGTGCACACACTAGCGAGCTCCCGCCCTCCGACTCCGGAGTTTTTGACCAAGGCGGCACGCCTAACCAAAGCCGGCTCCCAGCTGCCGACTTGTCAAGATAGGAAGCTGATCGAGCTTCTCAACCCCTACTCCACCTCGAAGCCCAATCAGCTTCGGGGACTACTGTCGGAGTAAATGGCCACGGGTAGCCTAACCGAGTGCCCCTGGTTCTTCTGAAAAAATTATCAGGCCTTTTGGGCCTCCAAGCACTCCAAGCATTGGGCCGCCTTCCCTGGTCGGCTACCTCTGAAGCCGACTCCCGGAAGGCGACCCAGCCTCAGCAACCCCTCCCCAGGACAACTACGGGGTGGCCGACTCCAAGAAGCCGGCCAAGAAGAACGCCGACTCCAAGAAGCCGGCCGAGAACGCAACCACCAAAGCTACACCCACATAATGGTGACAAGATGGGGTGTGGACACAGTGCGGCCCACTACCCCCGAAGCCCGAGGCAGGCATGGCCACAGGAGGCTGTACGGGATGACCGTCTCCTGTTCGGCTCGGCACTGTAGCCATGCCAGCCTCAACGTCATCCACGACCGACTCCTGTACGGCCCGCGGGCGGCGGGCCCCTTCTGCCAGAGAGAGGCGCAAAGGCGGCCCGGCCTCCCCCAGTCGGACAGGGGTGTAGCCGGCCCCCAGAAGCCGGCTACTCCTTCCTCGAAGCAGGAGCCCCATTAAGGAGACAAGACGAGGTAAGGCTACAGTGAGAGCCCCCGAGGCGGCCCACTGTAGCCACGCTTACCTCGACAAAGCCCTTGTCATCAGAGGCGAGGCTACAGTAAGCAGCCGCCGACAAGACCCTAGGCGGTGGGGCCGGCCTGTCGTTCAAGAAGCCGGCAGCCGGCGGGACCCACCAGTCGGCGGGCCCCTACAGCCGGCGGAGAAGCCGGCGAGTGTAGACACTGACGGCTGGGACCAGAGCCCAGCCGGATTACAATTGTACCCCCGGGGGGTAGGCCTATTTAAACCCCCCGGGGCACCCATGCAAAGGGTGAGCTTCTGAACGCAGCACACACACCATAGAGATAGAGAGAAGCAAGAGCTAGCCTTGTTCTTCTTCTCCCTTGAACCCAACAGCTCTAGGAGCGATTGTAGCTACCTTTCCTTGATCTAGTGATCATGCGGAGACCCCGCAGAGCAGGACTAGGGGTGTTATCTCCTCGGAGAGCCCCGAACCTGGGTAAGATCTGCCGGCGTGCATGTCTTCGCCTCATCCCGTTTCTAGGCACCGGCGATGTCTTATTGGCACCCACAATGATAAGCCATCCATTGGCATATGTCGCACCAACCACCCGACATGCATTCAGTTTAAATAGGGCACCACGCAATTCCATTGAGATGACACCGTATGAACTATGGTTTAGAGAAACCTAAGCTGTTGTTTCTTAAAAGTTTGGGGCTGCGACGCTTATGTGAAAAAGTTTCAGGCTGATAAGCTCGAACCCAAAGCGGATAAATGCATCTTCATAGAATACCCAAAATAGTTGGGTATACCTCCTATTTCAGATCTGGAAGCAAAAGTGATTGTTTCTAGAAACGGGTCCTTTCTCGAGGAAAAGTTTCTCTCGAAAAGAATTGAGTGGGAGGATGGTGGAGACTTGATAAGGTTATTGAACCGTCACTTCAACTAGTGTGTAGCAGGGCACAGGAAGTTGTTCCTGTGGCACCTACACCAATTGAAGTGGAAGCTTATGATAGTGATCATGAAACTTCGGATCAAGTCACTACCAAACCTCGTTGGTCGACAAGGATATGTACTACTGCTGAGTGGTACGGTAATCCTGTCTTAGATATCATGTTGTTAGACAATACTAAACCTACGAGCTATGGAGAAGCGATGGTGGGCCCATATTCCGACAAATGGTTAGAAGCCATGAAATCCGAGATAGGATCCATGTATCAGAACAAAGCATGGACTTTGGTGAACTTGCCCGATGATCGGCAAGCCATTGAGATAAATGGATCTTTAAGAAGAAGACGGACGTGGACGGTAATGTTACCGTCTATGAAGCTCGACTTGTGGCAAAGAGTATTTTCACAAGTTCAAGGAGTTGACTACGATGAGATTTTCTCATCCGTAGCGAAGCTTAAGTCCGTCGAAATCATGTTAGCATTAGCTGCATTTATGAAATCTGCCAGATGGATGTCAAAACAAGTTACCTTACCAGTTTTCATAAGGAAAGTTTGTATGTGATACAATCAGAAAGGTTTTGTCGATCCTAAGGATGCTAAAAGGTATGCTAGCTCCAGCGATCCTTCCATGGACTAGAGCAAGCATCTCGGAGTCAGAATATACGCTTTGATGGAGTGATCAAATTTTTTGGGTTTATACAAAGTTTGTTAGAAACTTGTATTTACAATAAAGTGAGTGGGAGCGCTACGACATTTCTGATAAGTATATGTGAATGACATATTGTTGATCCGAAATGATGTAAAATTTCTGAAAAGCTTAAAGGGTTGTTTGAAAGGAGTTTTTCAAAGGAAGACCTGGATAAAGCTGCTTACATATTGGGCATCAAGATCTATAGAGATAGATCAAGACGCCCGATGATACTTTCAAAGAACGCACACCTTGACATGATTTTGAAAGAGTTCAAAATAGATCAGCAAAGAAGGAGTTCTTGGCTGTGTTACAAGGTGTGAGTATTGAGTAAGACTTAAGACCTGACCACAGCAGAAGAGAGAGAAAGGACGAAGGTCATCCCCTATGCTTTAGACGTAGGCTCTACAGTATGCTATGTACCGCACATGAAGTGTGCCTTGCCATGAGTTGGTCAAGGGGTACAATAGTGATCCGGATGGATCACATGACAGCGGTCGAATTTATCCTTAGTATCTAGTGGACTAAGGAATTTTCTCGATTATGGAGGTGAAAAGGAGTTCGTCGTAAAGGGATACGTCGATGCGAACTTTGGCACTAATCCGGATGACTCTGGGTAGTAAACCGGATTCGTATAGTAGAGCAGTTATTTGAAATGGCTCCAAGTAGCGCGTGGTAGCATCCACAAGATGACATAGATAGTCGTAAAGCACACACGGATCTGAAAGGTTCAGACCCGTTGACTAATAACCTCTCTCACAAGCATAACATGATCAAACCAGAACTCATTGAGTGTTAATCACATAGTGATGTGAACTAGATTGTTGACTCTAGTAAACTCTTTGGATGTTGGTCACATGGTGATGTGACCTGTGAGTGTTAATCACATGGTGATGTGAACTAGATTATTGACTCTAGTGCAAGTGGGAGACTGTTGGAAATATGCCCTAGAGGCAATAATAAATTGGTTATTTTTATATTTCCTTGTTCATGGTAATCGTTTATTATCCATGCTAGAATTGTATTGATAGGAAACTCAGATACATGTGTGGATACATAGACAACACCATGTCCCTAGTAAGCCTCTAGTTGACTAGCTCGTTGATCAATAGATGGTTACGGTTTCCTGACCATGGACATTGGATGTCGTTGATAACGGGATCACATCATTAGGAGAATGATGTGATGGACAAGACCCAATCCTAAGCCTAGCACAAGATCGTGTAGTTCGTTTGCTAAGAGCTTTTCTAATGTCAAGTATCATTTCCTTAGACCATGAGATTGTGCAACTCCCGGATACCGTAGGAATGCTTTGGGTGTACCAAACGTCACAACGTAACTGGGTGGCTATAAAGGTGCACTACAGGTATCTCCGAAAGTGTCTGTTGGGTTGGCACGAATCGAGACTGGGATTTGTCACTCCGTGTAAACTGAGAGGTATCTCTGGGCCCACTCGGTAGGACATCACCATAATTTGCACAATGTGACCAAGGAGTTGATCATGGGATGATGCGTTACGGAACGAGTAAAGAGACTTGCCGGTAACGAGATTGAACAAGGTATCGGGATACCGACGATCGAATCTCGGGCAAGTAACATACCGATTGACAAAGGGAATTGTATACGGGATTGATTGAATCCTCAACATCGTGGTTCATCCGATGAGATCATCGAGGAGCATGTGGGAGCCAACATGGGTATCTAGATCCCGCTGTTGGTTATTGACCGGAGAGTCGTCTCCGTCATGTCTGCATGGTTCCCGAACCCGTAGGGTCTACACACTTAAGGTTCAGTGACGCTAGGGTTGTAGAGATATTAGTATGCGGTAACCCGAAAGTTGTTCGGAGTCCCGGATGAGATCCCGGACGTCACGAGGAGTTCTGGAATGGTCCGGAGGTAAAGATTTATATATGGGAAGTCTTATTTTGGTCGCCGGAAAAGTTTCGCGCATTATCGGTATTGTACCGGGAGTGCCGAAAGGGGTCCGGGGGTCCACCAAGGGGGTCCACCAGCCCCGGGGGGCCACATGGGCTGTAGGGGTGTGCGCCTTGGCCTATATGGGCCAAGGGAACCAGCCCCAAGAGGCCCATGCGCCAAGAGATAAGGGAAAGGGAGAGTCCTAAAGGGGGAAGGCACCTCCGAGGTGCCTTGGGGAGGATGGACTCCTCCCTGGCCGCACCCTTCCTTGGAGGAAGGGCCAAGGCTGCGCCCCCCTCTCCCTTGGCCCTATATATAGTGGGGGGAGGGAGGGCAGCAATACCCTAAGCCCTGGCGCCTCCCTCTCCCTCCCGTGACACATCTCCCTCCTCCCGCAGCGCTTGGCGAAGCCCTGTTGGAATCCCGCTACTTCCACCACCACGCCGTCGTGCTGCTGGATCTCCATCAACCTCTCCTCCCCCTTGCTAGATCAAGAAGGAGGAGACGTCGCTGCTCCGGACGTGTGTTGAACGCGGAGGTGCCGTCCGTTCGGCGCTAGGATCATCGGTGATTTGGATCACGACGAGTACGACTCCATCAACCCCGTTCTCTTGAACGCTTCCGCTCGTGTTCTACAAGGGTATGTAGATGCACTCCTTCCCTCTCGTTGCTAGTAAACTCCATAGATTGATCTTGGTGATGCGTAGAAAATTTTGAATTTCTGCTACGTTACCCAACAGGTTAATCTCCTCATTGCTGCCAAGGACATCCAACTGTCGTTGCTTGTCCATGATCTATGAACTACATTGTCAACCTTGTGGTCTGCACCTTCCTATGCCGCTCCTTTGATACTTGTCCAGCACACCACCCTACTGACCTTGCAAATTCTTTGCTTATTGAATATGCCGCATAGCTTGGTTCCCCATCATAAGCAACCTCCCCGAACATACAATTTGCAAGAATCTTCCTCCTTATGCATGAATCGAATCGGAATACCATCAATCAAACTCATCAAAACAAAGACAACAACCAAAGTAGTTAAACAAACCAACTTTAAGAGCCGCCAAAATAATTTTCTCCACAGACATAGCGAACACATGCTTAGGAAAACCTAGCAAAAGAAAGAAGAACATACATAACTACCCAAGCAACACGCACAGGACGAGCAAGCCCCTTCGCCAGCTTTCCAATTCGGTCGCCACCAAGGTTGTTGCTTCTCGGGTCCATTATCTGCGTTTGTTGGACCATCCGCTGCCATGACTTGTTCCTTCGTGACTTGCCCACACAACGGGATTTCATTGACTTACCCAATGTTGTTGCTTCTCGGGTCGAGGAGTCGGCATGTCTGGATTGTTCTCGGTGATTTCCCACACTGTGGGATTTCCTTGGTTTTGGGTCAAACTTCCCGACCACTTTCGTCGTGTTCTCGATGCCTGGTCAGGACTAACGAAAAAAAATCTTTGGATTACTTTTTTCCTTCGAAGGAGACCAAATGAGATACAAGAGAGCCACAAGCTCGAGGGGCGCCCCCGAGGGGGTAGGCGCGTTGCGTGAGCTTGTGGGCCCCACGCAGCTCAGTTTGACCTAATTCCAGGCTTATAAATTCTCAAATATCCCCAAACCAACAGAGAGCCACCCGAAACACTTTTTTCACCGCCGCAAGCTTTTGTTCTTCCGTGATCCCATCTGGAGGCCTTTTCCGGTACTCTGCCGAAAGGGGAATCGATCACGGAGGGCTTCTACATCATCCTTACTGCCTTTCGATGATGCTGAGTAGTTCATGATACATCCATTTTATATCATGTTTTTCTACTGTTATTCACAATGTTTTTATGCATAATAATGCTTTATGGAGTAATTCTAATGCCTTCTCTCTCATAATATGCAAGGTTTACACAAAGAGGGAGAATGCCGGCAGCTGGAATTCTGGACCTGAAAAGCTATGTCAGAGTTACCTATTTTGCACATCTACAAATGAGCTGAAAATTTACGGAGAATTCTTTTGGAATATATAAAAATACTGGAGCAAATAACTACCGGAGGGGGCCACCCGATGAGCACAAGACACCAGGGCGCGCCAAGCCCCCCCCCAGGCGCGCCCTGGTGGGTTGTGCTCAACCCAGCCCACCTTCGGTGCCCATATTCTGGTATATAGGTCATTTTGACCTAGAAAAAAATAAGAGGAGGACTTTCGGGACGGAGCACCGCTGTCTCTAGGCGGAACTTGGGCAGGAGCACTTTTGCCTTCTGGCGGAGCGATTCCGCCGGGGGAACTCCCCCCCAAGGGGGAAATCATCATCATCATCATCACCACCAACTCTCCCATCTTTGGGAGGGCGATCTTCATCAACATCTTAAACAACACCATCTCCTCTCAAACCCTAGTTCATCTCTTGTGTTCAATCTTTGCACCGGAACCTTAGATTGGTGCTTGTGGGTGACTAGTAGTGTTGATTACATCTTTTAGTTGATTATTATATGGCTTATTTGGTGGAAGATTATATGTTCAGATCCATTATGCTATTTAATACCCCTCTGATCTTGAGCACAATTATCATTTGTGAGTAGTTACTTTTGTTCTTGAGGTCACGGGAGAAATCTTGTTGCAAGTAATCATGTGAACTTGATATGTGTTCGATATTTCGATGGTATGTATGTTGTGATTCCCTTAGTGGTGTCATGTGAACGTCCACTACATGGCACTTCACCTTATTAGGGCCTAAGGGAATGCATTGCGGAGTATTTATTAGATGATGGGTTGCTAGAGTGACAGAATTTTAAACCCTAGTTTATGCGCTACTTCGTACGGGACCGATTTGTACCCAAAAGTTTAATGCTATGGTTAGATTTTATCTTAATACTTTTCTCGTAGTTGCGGATGCTTGCATGGGGGTTAAGCATAAGTAGGAGGTTTGTTCAAGTAAGAACAACACCTAAGCACCGGTCCACCCACATATCAAATTATCAAAGTAGCAAACATGAACCAAACCAACATGATGAAAGTGACTAGATGAAATTCCCGTGTACCCTCAAGAACGGTTTGCCTATTATAAGAAACCATTTTGGCCTGTCCTTTGACACAAAAGGATTGGGCTACCTTGCTGCACTTTATTTACCGTTACGTTTACTTGCTCATTACAAATTATCTTGCTATCAAACTACTTGTTACTGACTATTTCAGTGGTTGCAGAAAATACTTTGCTGAGAACCACTTGTCATTTCCTTCTGCTCCTCGTTGGGTTCGACACTCTTACTTATTGAAAGGACTACGATTGATCTCCTATACTTGTGGGTCATCAAGGCTATTTTCTGGCACCGTTGCCGGGGAGTGAAGCGCTCTTGGTAAGTGTAAATTGGTAAGGGAAAATTGTCACTACATGCTGAAATTTATTGTCACTTGTTACTATGGAAAACAATCATTTGAGGGGTTTGTTCGAGGTATATTCACCTTGATCGGAACCACAATTAGTTGCCCCTCAACCTACTGCACCTACTGAAAATATTGGCTATGAAATTCCTTCGGGTATGATAGAACAACTGCTAGCTAATCCTTATGCAGGAGATGGAACCGAACATCCTGATATGCACTTAATATATGTGGATGAAATTTGTGGATTATTTAAGCTTGCAGGTTTTCCCGAAGATGAAGCTAAGAAGAAGGTTTTCCGTTTATCTTTGAAGGGAAAAGTATTGGCATGGTATAGGCTATGCATTGATATTGGATCCTGGAATTGTAATCGACTGAAATTGGAATTTCACGAAAAAATGTATCCTATGCATCTAGTTCATCGTGATCGGAATTACATATATAAGTTTTGGCCTCATGAAGGATATAGTATCGCTCTACCTTGGGGTATACTTAAGTAAATGTTATATTCATGCCCCCGATCATGAGCTCTCGAGAGAAATTGTCATTCAGAATTTTTATGCTCGGCTTTCTCCTGATGATCAATCCATGCTCGATACTTCTTGTACTGGTTATTTTATGAAGAAGACTATTGAATTTAGGTGGGATCTTTTAAAAATAATTAAACGCAACTCTGAAGATTGGGAACTCAATGAAGGTAAAGAGTCAGGTATTAAGCTTGTGTTTGATTGTGTTAAATCTTTTATGAATATCGATGTTTTTCAAAAGTTTAGCACTAAATATGGACTTGACTCTGAGATAGTAGCCTCCTTTTGTGAATCATTTGCTACTGATGTTGATCTCCCTAAGGAGAAGGGGTTCAAATATCACCCACCTATCAAAGAAGAAATTAAAGAACCGGTAATAGCAAAAGATGAAACTATTATTTATAATCGTGATACAGTTGTACCTAGTGCTTATATTGAAAAACCACCTTTTCCTGTTACGATAAAGGAACATGCTAAGGTTTTAACCGTGTTCCTATGGTTAAAGATCTCCTGGTAGAAAATATTGTTTGGCATGTTATTTACTTCTGTGATGAAGCTACTAGAATTGCTAAACCAGATGAAAAAGATAAACATAGACTTGTTGTTGGCATGCATGTTGTCTCGGTCAAAATAGGAGATCACTGTTATCATGGTTTATGTGACTTAGGTGCTAGCGTGAGTGCTATTCCTTTTACCTTGTATCAAGAAATTATGAATGACATAGCACCTGCTGAAATAGAAGACATAGATGTTACTATTAAGCTTGCTAATAGAAACACCATCACACCACTTGGGATTGTTAGAGATGTTGAAGTCTTGTGTGGGAAAATAAAATATCCTGCTGATTTTCTAGTTCTTGGTTCCCCACAAGATGACTTTTGTCCCATTATCTTTGGTAGACCTTTCTTGAACACCGTTAAGGCTAAAATAGATTGTGGGAAACAAACCGTCAGTGTTAGTTTTGGTGATGAATCTCATGAGTTTAATTTTTCTAAGTTCAGTAGAAAACATCATAAGAAAGAAATGCCTAGTTAGGATGAAATAATTGGTCTTGCTTCTATTGTCGTGCCTCCTACTGATCCACTAGAACAATATTTGCTAGACCATGAAAATGATATGCATATTCATGAAAGAAATGAAAAAGATAAAATCTTCTTTGAACAATGACCTCTGCTTAAACACAATTTACCTATTGAAACTCTAGGAGGACCACCTCCACCTAAAGGTGATCCTGTGTTCGAATTAAAACAATTGGCTGATACTTTGAAATATGCTTATCTTGATGTGAAAAGGATATATCCTGTTATTATTAGTGCTAACCTTTCAGAACATCAAGAAGAAAGATTATTGAAAATTCTGAAGAAGCACAGAGCTGCTATTGGATATACTCTTTATGATCTTAAGGGCACTAGTCCCACTCTCTGTCAGCACAAGATTAATATGGAACCTGATGCTAAACCCGTTGTTGATCATCAACGACGTTTAAATCCTAAGATGAAAGAAGTGGTAAGAAGTGAAATATTAAAACTTCTGGAAGAAGGTATAATTTATCCCATAGCTGATAGTAGATGGGTAAGTCATGTTCATTGTGTCCCTAAGAAGGGATGTATTACTGTTTTTCCTAATGACAAGAATGAACTCATTCCACAAAGAATTGTTACTGGCTAAAGAATGGTAATTGATTTTAGAAAATTAAATAAAGCAACTAGAAAAGATCATTACCCTTTGCCTTTTATTGATCAAATGTTAGAAAGACTATCCAAGCACACACACTTTTGTTTTCTCGATGGATATTCTGTTTTTTCTCAAATACATGTTTCACAACTTGATAAAGAAAAAACCACCTTTACTTGCCCTTTCGAAACTTATGCTTATAGGCGTATGCCTTTTGGTTTATGCAATGCACCTGCTACCTTTCAAAGATGTATGACCGCTATATGCTCTGATTTGTGAAAAGATTGTCGAGGTTTTCACGGATGGTTTTTCTGTTTATGGAACTTCTTTTGATGATTACTTAAGCAAACTTGATCGAATTTTGCAGAGATGGGAGCAAACCAATCTTGTCTTGAATTAGGAGAAGTGCCACTTTATGGTTAATGAAGGTATTGTCTTGGGGCATAAAATTTCTGAACGATGTATTAAGGTGGATAAAGCTAAAGTTGATGCAATTGAGAAAATGCCATGTCCTAGAGATATTAAAGGTATTCATAGTTTTCTCGGTCATGCTAGTTTCTACAGGATATTTATTATAGACTTCTCATAGAAACTAAAATTTCTAGGCCTCTCACAAGTCTGATTATGCTGTTGGTGTTGTCTTAGGACAAAGAGTTGATAATAAATTAAATGTTATTCATTATGCTAGCAAAACTCTAGACAATGCCCAAAGAAATTATGCTACCACTAAAAAAGAATTTTTAGCAGTTGTGTTTGCTTGTGATAAATTCAGATGTTACATTGTTGATTCTAAACTTATTATTCACACCAATCATGCTGCTATTAAATATCTTATGGAAAAGAAAGATGCTAAACCTAGACTCATTAGGTGGGTTCTCTTGCTACAAGAATCCGATTTACATATTACTGATAGGAAAGGAGCTGAGGACCCCGTAGGTGATAACTTGTCTAGGGTAGAACATATTCTTGACGACCCACAACCTATTAATGATAGCTTTCCTGATGAGCAATTAGCGGCAATAAATGTTTCTCATAATACTCCTTGGTATGCTGACTATGCCAATTATATTGTTGCTAAATATATACCGCTTAGCTTCACATACCAACAAAAGAAAAAATTCTTCTATGATTTAAGACATTACTTTGGGATGACCCACATCTTTATAAAGGAGTGGATGGTATTATTAGACGTTGTGTACCTGAGCATGAACATGGACAAATCCTACAGAAATGTTACTCCGAAGCTTATGGAGGGCATTATGCGGGAGATAGATCTGCTCACAAGGTATTGCAATCTGGTTTTTATTGGCCTAGTCTCTTCAAGGATGCCCATAAATTTGTTTTATCTTGTGATGTATGCCAAAGAATTGGTAATATCGGTAAGAGTTAGGAAATGCCTACGAATTATTCACTTGCTGTTGAACCATTTGATGTCTGGGGTTCTGACAATATGGGACTTCCTTCCTCTAATGGGTATACACATATTTTGGTTGTTGTTGATTTTGTTACTATGTGGGTAGAAGCTATTCCAACTAGAGTGTGATCACAACACTTCCATTAAAATGCTTAAAGAAGTTATTTTCCCAAGGTTTGGAGTCCCTAGTTTAATGACTCATGGTGGTTCACACTTTATTCATGGTGCTTTCCGTAAAATGGTTGCTAAGTATGATGTTAACCATAGAATTGCATCACACCCTATCATCCTCAACCTAATGGTCAAGAAACTGTTAATAGGTCCCGAAAGAATTGGTCTAAGAAATTGGATGATGCACTTTGGGCCTACTGAACAACATATAAATATCCTATGGGTATGCCTCCCTATAAAATGGTTAATGGAAAAGCTTGTCATTTGCCTCTTGAGTTAGAACATAAAGCATATTGGGTAATTAAAGAACTCAACTATGATTTCAAACTTGCCGATGAAAAGAGGTTATTTGATATTAGCTCACTAGATGAATGGAGAACCCAAGCCTATGAAAATGCCAAGCTATTTAAATAAAAAGTTAAAAGATGGCATGACAAAAGAATCCAAAAGCATGAGTTCAAAACTGGCGAATATGTTCTTTTGTACAACTCTCGTTTCAGATTCTTTGCAGGAAAGCTTCTCTCTAAATGGGAAGGACCATATATCATCGAGGAGTTTTATCGTTCTGCAGACATTAAAATAAATAATGCCGAAGGTACTAACCCGAAGGTTGTCAATGGGAAAAGAATAAAACATTATATCTCAGGTACGCCTATTAATGTTGAAAGCAATATTATCCAAACAATGACACCGGAGGAACACATAAAAGAAACATTCCGAAACACTCTAGAATAACTTAAAAAGAGGAGGTACATGATACGGTAAGTAAACGGACTCTGAAAAATCCGTAAAACTATTTTGTGTCAGTTTTGGAATATTTTAAAAATTAGGAAGATAAGAAACAACCAGGAAGGCACCCAAGGAGGCCACAAGACACCAGGGCGCGCCTGGGCCCCCTGGCGCGCCCAGGTGGGTTGTTGTAGGATCGAAAGTAGGTCTAGAGGGGGGATGCTTAGACTACCTGACCAAATAAAAATCTAGCCTTTTCCCAATTTTAAGTCTTGGCAGATTTTAACCACTTAGCACAAGTCAAGCAATCAACCTACACATGCAATTCTAAGAGTGTAGCGGCGGAAAGTAAAACATTGCATATGAAGTTAAAGGGAAGGGTTTGGAGAAGGCAAATGCAATGTAGACACAGAGATTTTTGGCGTGGTTCCGATAGGTGGTGCTATCGTACATCCACGTTGATGGAGACTTCAACCCACGAAGGGTAATGGTTGCGCGAGTCCACGGAGGGCTCCACCCACGAAGGGTCCACGAAGAAGCAACCTTGTCTATCCCACCATGGCCATCGCCCACGAAGGACTTGCCTCACTTGGGTAGATCTTCACAAAGTAGGTGATCTCCTTGCCCTTACAAACTCCTTGGTTCAACTCTACAATCTTGTCGGAGACTCCCAAGTGACACCTAACCAATCTAGGAGACACCACTCTCCAAAAGGTAATAGATGGTGTGATGATGATGAACTCCTTGCTCTTGTGCTTCAAATGATAGTCTTCCCAACACTCAACTCTCTCAAACATATTTGGCTATGGTGGAAAGATGATTTGAGTGGAAAGCAACTTGGGAAAGGCTAGAGATCAAGATTCTTGTGGTTGGATTGGAATGTCTTGGTCTCAACACATGAGTAGGTGGTTCTCTCTCAGAAAATGAGTAGTGGAAGTGTAGGCACGTTCTGATGGCTCTCTCTTGAATAGAGGAGGGGGTGGAGGGGTATATATAGCCTCCACACAAAATCTAACCGTTACACACAATTAACCCAACTCGGTCAGACCGAATAGGTAAACTCGGTGAGACCGATTTAGTTCAAAATGTGAACATTAGGATTTTCGGTGGGACCGACATGGTCAACTCGGTGGGACCGATGCGCTAGGGTTAGGGCAAAACCTCATCTCGGTGTGACCGATTGCATGAACTCAGTGAGACTGATTCCAGCAATGAGTTAACAGAGAATTGGTTAGGCAAACTCGGTGGGACCGATCGCTCACTTCATTAAGACCGAAATGTTACGAAAGGGAAACAGAGAGTTTGCATTGCGAACTCGGTGGGACCGATTGCTCATTTCGGTGAAACCAAAATGTTACGAAGGGAAATAGAGAGTTTGCAATCCCATCTCGGTGAGACCGAAATCCCTATCGGTGAGACCAAACTGATTAGGGTTTCTGGCTATGGCTATGTCAAAGGAACTCGGTGGCCCCAGATAGATCAAATCGGTGGGGCCGAGTTTGACTTTAGGTTTAGGACATATTTGGATTTGAGAAAGTAGTTGAGGGTTTTGGAGCATATCACTAAGCATTTTGAGCAAGTAGATCATTAAACAACACCTCATCTCCTTTTAATAGCATTGGCTTTTCCTATGAACTCAATGTGATCTTGGATCACTAAAATAGAAATGTAGAGTCCTGAGCTTTTGCCAATATTTGTGCTTAGCATTTTGAGGGGTCCACATCTCTACACTGCAAAAAAAAGACACTTCCGTGATGATACGTGTTTGTCACAGTAGGTCACATTTTCTGTCATGCATTGTCGGTGGGAACGACACCTATGGGATCACTGGGATCCCTTCTACGGTCGGCGGGCGCGAGGTTGTGCAAAGAGCAGGTCTGACAGGAAGCACACGGGCCGTTTACCCAGGTTCGGGCCGCGAAGATGCGTAATACCCTAGTCCTGCTTTGGTGGGTGTATTGACTGTTCTTGTGTTCTTGAGCTAGCTACGGGGTGCAACTTGCCCAAAAGAGCCGAATCCCTCTCCTGGTCACCTCGGGCCTCCTTTTATAGGCAAAAAGGGGCTGCCACAGTGGCACACAGGAGGTGGAAAGGTCTACAGTTGATAATCCTATCCTCTGGGACCGTCGGACAAACACATTTAATGCGCCGCCGACGTGTCCCCCTTACTTTATCGGGGTCGACAAGGAAGCACGTCCCAGCTGTCGCCGCCTCGCCTGGCCTTGACAAGCGTCTGAGCTGACGAGGCGTCGTGGCGCCACGTTGGCTGGCTGCTGGGCTGGCGCGGTGGTGGAGCCTTCACGAAGGGTTGCATGCCACCATGCAGGTGCTTGCTGAGTCGGTGTAGAGGCCGCCCGTCGCCACGCAGGTGCCTGCCCAGCTGGTTGAGCTAGCAGCTGCTTGGGGACGGCGGTGGAGTCTTGGTTGGCGTGGGCCTGGTAGTGGCCCCGCTGATGCCTTCGGCAAAGGTCTTGCCGGGGGCCCAGCAAGGGTCTTGTCGTGGCGTTGCAGTCGTCCCCGGCAAGGCGCTTGCCGGGGGTCTTGTGGATTTCCCCGGCTAGGATCCCGCCGAGGGTCGCCGTCTTCTGGTCCTCATCTGATCTCACATGTTTATGATCTTGACGAAGATCTGCATGCCACCTCAGAGGCGCCTCCCGAGCCTTGGTTCCAATGTAGTTGGTGTGTTGGGACCCATGGGCTCAAGGGTGGCTTGCTCTGCTGGCATCGGGCAGGTTGCCCCGGCAAGGCTCTTGCCGGGGCTGCGGAGGCCGCCTCGGCAAGGATCTTGCCGAGGGAGCTTACCTCGCCCTCTTGCTCTCCTGTTTTCCTGGTCTTGGCGTTACCTTGGTTGTCTTGTGCTTTGGCTTCTCCGGCTTCCCTCCTCTGCCCTGCTAAGTGTGGCCGCGGCGCGTGGCTCTGACTGCCCATGCACAAGTAAAGGGGTCAAAAGGGGAGCCCCTACTTTTGTACACCGACAGGAGCCCCCGGGTCTGGGCCACACATAAGCGCGACGCGTTGTTGGGCCAGGCCCAGAACGGTGCGCGGGCAGGTGAGGCGGATTTTTACCGTAGTAACTGTTTCATCCGCTGCGCTTCCCCATGACCTGCGTTGAACGCGCGACGTGGAGGGTCGTGTGTGATGTGGGGGTCATGAGTTGGGCGGTCTCCGCACGCATGCGTCACATCGCAGTTAATGGGAAAAGAGGCGGCTCGCGCCTTCCCCGTAAAAAGGAATAACCACACGCGCGCTGCTCATTTACCCTCCGTGCTTTCCCCAATCTCGGAACCGCCGTCCCCTTCTTCCTTCCTCTCAAGCTCTTGACTTCGCTCGCCGCCACCGCGCCTTCGCCATCCTTCATTCCTCGCTCCCGCAGCCGCCATGGCACCCAAGACCAGCAGAGGCAAGGGAGTGGCCAAGTAGGCCGGGGCGAACGAGCCGCCGGAGAGCGAGTTGGCGGTGCGGTGGACGCAGTCCGCCTACTTCCCCACGG
>NC_057796.1:323467661-323499319 GCF_018294505.1 Triticum aestivum | reverse complement strand
GACGACGGGGCACACTACAAAAAAATACACTTCCGTGATGATACGTGTTTGTCACAGTAGGTCACGTTTTCTGTCATGCATGTACATCCATGACAAAATTATGACAGAATCAAGATAGTCATACCTGTGCTGTCGTAGAAGTATTCCATGACATTACCAAAATTATCATCACGGAAGTGTCCACTTCCATGACGATAAATCGCGCGTCACAGAAGTGGTTTCGTCAAGGGCGATCGACACGTGACATCCACCGTAACGAAACGCCGTTAAGCTATCGGGTCCGGTTTTGGATCCGATAACCCGTTAACAGCCCCGACCAATGGGGATTTTCCACGTGTAAAATCATCATTGGCTGGAGGAAACACGTGTCGGCTCACCGTTGGGACAGATGTCATCCATTCATTGGACCCAAAGCGCCTATGATACGTCGACACGTGGCACGGCCCAACAGAGGCCCATTCCTGTGAAAAGGCCGGCCCATTTGACTTGGTCAAAAGGTGGCGGGCCGGCCCACGGCAAGCCTGTTAATGGTCTGTTCGCATATAGCCCACTTACAGCCCGCTAACCCAAGGCCCATTTATGGCCTATCCGAATTAGGCCCAGTAGCGTCATCTGGGCCGTCCAATATAATTCTAGCCTGTTTTAACTTCCGGCCCATGTATGGCCCATGACGTCTTTCGGCCCATATGAGGCCCTTATTACTCTCGGCCCATTAACGGCCCGTGGTAAAACTGGCCCGTAATGAACAGTGTATCACTTTATACCCATTAACGGCACGTGGTGAAACTGGCCCGTAATGAACAGTGTATCACTTTATACCCATTAACGGCCCATTATTCCGTTGGGTCGTTTCCAGCCCATGTTATCTTTCGGCCTTCTCGGGGCCCATTTATTCTTGGGCTAATTTCCACATTCGTTTACTTACGGCCCGTTACTGTCATTTTCTGCTTGTGGGCCAAATTCAGCCCGTGGTTACAGTCGGCCCGTTTGTGGCCCGTTAATACATTGGGCCGTTTTCATAGCGTCATCAAAATACGGCCGATTAACGATGACCCGTTATGGTCGGCCCATGAACGGACGATTTCAACTCTAGCCCATTTACGACCATAATGTGGTCTGTTATTGGCCCATGTTTGGCGAACCGATCATAAGCCCGTAGAAGGCCCATTGATGATACGACCCATAGAAGGCCCATTGTGTCTACGGCTTGTATAAGGCCCATTGTTTCTACGCCACGTAGAAGGCCCATTGTTTCTACGGCCCTTAGAAGGTCCATTGTTTCTACGGCCCGTAGGAGGCCCATGTTAACTACAGCCGGTGGGCATCAAAGTTCGCCACTAGTGCAAATATAGGGAACACCCTACACTATACAAAAATGGCTTGCTGTTTTCTTCGGCCGGTGGCTGCACGTTAAGAACAAATTTTGTATCGCACCAAAACAAATTACAACTATAAAACAAAAGGAAGGTTGGCATAAAAGTTAACAGTCTAGCAGATAAATGCACCACCAGAAGTTCAGAAGCTCAGTTCATTTGACCCGACTATTATGTTTTCATGCTGTATTGTCCGATGGAGCACCATAACCTTCGCCTTCAGTTCTCCTAGGCTCCTGAACAACATAGCAAATGTCTGATAGTCTGGTTTCAAAACCATGCATATCTTGACAACATCGAACAACGTCTCTCCTTGTTTCACAAAGGGTCTCTGTTAGGGAATGGACTTGTGTCTGGAGCGCAGATACAACATTGTTTTGAGCTTGCATATCTTAATCATGAGGCAGTTTGGACGAGATTGCCGTAACAACCAACCCAATATTACGCAGGAACGTGCTTTTGGCACTGTTAGTCGACATGTACTCACCCACTGCAGCAAGAGCTGACATTGCGGTTATAGTTGCCTCGCCACCTTCAGAAGGTGGCGGTTCCACCATTTTTTCCATAGCTCGCTGAAAAGTTGTGGTTTACATTAGTAGTACCAGAATAGAAGATATTAAGGAGGCAGCAAAACCAAACAAAATAGCTTTGGTCTATATACAGAACTTATTCTGGTGAACCCATGTAAAATAATAGTTGAATTTTATTGCAAAGTACATAATAAAACCAGGTTGCAAACATATGACCATGTACCATCGCTAATGTATTGTCTATTTGTTCACATTGTATTGAGGGCTAAGGATAAAGAGACGAAGTTTATAATATGGTAAGCATAGTATGACATCATTCATATCACAAAACAACTGAGAACAGACAAACATGCAATTGTAACATTGTGTGGGCAAGTCCAGCACGGAACTAGATTACAGGTCAAGATCAAAGGAACATCACTCCTCTCTTTTAAACCTTGTAAGGTGCAATGATACGCTAAGACAATTGTGTATAAAATTGAAAAGAGTAATAGACATTGGCTGCAAACCATGCAGTTCAAGGCACAAGTCAGAGTAAGTAGTAGTTAAAAGGCATGAGGATTAAGGACTTACAACAACGGCTTTGACTGGTGTAGTCATGCCCTTCTTCTTGCTGGTGTGACAGTCCTTGAAGATTTCCACAACATTTGGTTCAGGTACTTTTGGTCCTTGCGGGCTTTCCTCTGCATTTGGAACAAGTCAATATAGATATGATAATATGGTACAGCGAAAAGAGTGAAACAACAGCTAATTACAAGAGCCTCGCAGTGTGCAATATAGCTACGAGATCCTGTCGTCTGTTGGAATTTCACTTTCGCACGGTTGGCCTTGTTCTTTGAACAGTTCACCTACAAGAAGATAGATTTGTGTGGCACATGCGTAAATAGGACTTCAACATGTGATCTGATGACATATATATAATGTACCTGATACTTCGGATCGGACCAGTGTTTAACGAGGCCTCTCCAGTCTTCATCAGATATATTTTCCACTGGAGATGTTTGGGCAAGTTCACTGTTAGCCTTTCCTTCAAAGTGAGTTTTCCTCAAGTTATACCGATATTGTCGCAGAGCAGACTTGAAAACATGGGTGCAAGCTTGTCTGGTTGCATCATCTTGTCTATCCAACTTGAACCTCATCTATTGAAAATTATGGGAGTCTCACTATCAGCAACCTAGAAAGTATTGGACAGAGCAAGACGATATTACTAGTTTCCATACATAACCATACTTACAGATAAATGGTCGAGGAAGGTGTTGAACTGGGTTTCGTCTTTGTAATTCCTGTACTGAATCCATGTTGGGAGGATACGTACATGACACCTAACAGCAACCGCTGCCTCTGATACTAACTTGGCTGACTCTGTAGCATCACGTGGCCTTTTTTAAACCTGCCTGAAAACAGATCTCCATTCTTACTCCTCCAGATTTAGTTAACCTATCGAGCATTATCCTTGATGTTTGTTTCCTCTTGCGCCTAGGTGCTAGTCCAACAACAAACATAGGAAGTGTTAGTGTACATCAAACTGTGAGACTACATATAAAGAAGCATGCAACTGTAACTTGACTCCAGCAACTACCTTCTTGCTGTTGAAGCTCACAAAGTTCATCTGATCTTGCCAACTCATCTTGTGTCAAGAGTGCTTCGGAAGTAGTGTCAGGTGGCAAGGGAGCTTGGGAATGTGCTGCTAGCTGAGTTGACGAACGAGTAAATCGTGCAACTAGTGGTACTGTGGAAGGTGTTGCAACAACTAGGGTTGTCTCTGCTTGTTTGGTGGCAGCTATTTGTTTCTGTTTGGCTTGTTCTGCAGCTCGTGTAGCATGGGATACCCTGTCGGTACAATTTTCCACTGGACTTTGACCTTCTATTGCACCATCAGTACCAGCAGAATCTGCAGGATTGTTCCGCTTCCCTTTCCCTATCGTTCTGTCTTGCTTCCTCTTTCTCTGTGCCATGTTAAGTCAAGCCGACAAGAAAAACGAATAACAATTTAGTTCTTCAGAACAAATGTACTTTGATGTAAGAACATGGTGTGATAGACAGATACTAAGACACGTGTTCCTGTTTCTAGAACATGGTGTATGTTCTAGAAACAGGAATACGTGTCTTAGTCACAAGTATAATGTGTAAAGTAAGCAGATGAAATTCAAAAAAATTAGAAGCAATACAAGCTAGACATCATACATAACATGCAACCACATATAACAGTGCCAAGTTAGAGGGAGCACCTGTGATGGTGCACTAGGGGAGACGTGCTCATCACCAACACAACTACGTTGAGTGTCTATGCATGTGTTGTCTTGGAAATCATCTTGGGGGGATGGAGGAGTAGAATCTGTAGAGGCCCTCCATTTGGAAGGAGCACCTTCATCCGTTGCCTTGCTAACTTCCTTCCGCTTTATTGATTTTGAATTGTCAAGTAAAACCGACAAGAAAAAGCAATAAAATTCACTTTTCAGAACTCATTCGTGCATGATACTGACAATCACTACTTTGATGTAAGGCAAACACATGATTCCAGGATGGAATAATACGAAAAACAGGATGTCATGGCATATTCACAACTATTTGTGTAAAGTAAGCAGAAACCATTTCACCAAATAAGAAGCAATGCAAGCTAGACACCACGTGAAAGATGCAACCAATATGACTCTGCCAAGTTAAAAGTGTCCCATCATAAATGGCATTTCAACAAATTAGAAGCAGCGCATGCTATAAATCATATCAAAGATGCAACTAATATCACACTGCATATACTGAAGGTGTCTCGTCATATTGATTTATGCGGGATACAAAAAAACAATAGTTTTATGTGAGGACATGCTTAATAGACAGATGTACTATGTACTAAATACAGGAAGGCATGTCACATTAATAGGTATAATGTATAAGCTAAGCAGAATAGCACATGCAGTTTAACCAGATTGGAAGAATTACAATCTAGACACCATATGCAACATGCAACCACATATCACGCTGCCAAGTTAGGGGAAATGCGGTAATCAACTACAGAGCTACATTCACTATCTTCATCTAGCCTTGCTGTTTCTTGAGAATCATGTCGGGAGGCTGACGCTGCATTCTTTAAATGAGGAGTAATCCACTTGCCTGACTGCCTCATCATAAGTGATTGATGAGGGATACACAAGAACATTAGTTTGATGTAAGAACATGGTTAATACACAGATGTACTAGCATGTACCAAAAACAGAAAGGCATGTCATATTCAAAGGTATAATGTGTAAGCTAAGCAGATGCAATTTAACCAAATTGGAAGCAATACAAGCTAGACATCTGGCTGGAGTGGTGAGCATGATCATCTAGGACCTGAGAGCCTGGTGGGAGGCGGGCTGCTTCGCCACCATCGCGGATTTTTAGTTGGCTTCCAGGTGATGCCTCTCTTTGCTGGGCTTGTCACTGGCTCGGCCAGTGCCCTGTCTAGCTATTTGTCTGCTGGTGCTCACGGGATGGTGGTTCATGTAAAAAATATCTTTCCTTATCTTAATAAAGACCGACTTCAGCCTTTCGAATACAAGCTAGACACCATATGGAACATGCAACCACATATGACACCACGAAGTTAAAGCAAGCACCTGGGATGGTGGTTCATTGCGAGCGAGGTCATCAACTCCAGAGCTATGTTTACCGTCTCCATCTGCTGACACTACACCCTTTAAAGCCTTGAAACGTGTCTGGCCTAGCCACGTACCACGCTGGAGTGACTTCTCTCTTCTCTTTTCTGCTTCTGTCAAGGCAGGGTCTGAAATACCCTTGCATAAAAACACAATAGTGAGAGTATGGGTGAAGTGTGTGCAGAACTAGTGCACTGTAAAAGTAGCAGATAGCAGGTGGCTGAAAAATAAATGGCAGGAGACATATGATAGCTCTACAACATTGCATGGCAAACAAAATTAGATTCTACTCCGTATGATTTTGTAATATATGAGCACAGGAAATGCAGGTACTCCTCCAGCACACCACCACATGTGGTCCTATCAAGATAACAGTCGACTGAAAATAAATAGGTCAGTCGATTTTTTTATGAACCGTCTGATCTATAAGGAACAGGCAGATGGCCTTTGTCTACCTCCCGCCAGTCACTATTGACGATCTTTCTCGAACCGCCAGTGACCACCGGCCCAGACCCCTGCCTCCGCCGCCCCGCCCTCCCCTCGACCTCACACCACCGCCGTGCTTGGCAGCGCCCCCAGGCCATCCCTTTAATCCCGGCCGACCTCCAGATCGGGCGCCAGTAGCTCTAGGCCCGACATGCCCCTAAGATAAACACCGAGGCGCTGCTTCCCCGGCGTAATAGGCGGACTAGCGTCTGTTACGCCGGGGAATGCTTCTGTTAATTGGGAATCAACTGACCAGGAATTGAAATTCAGGGGGCCGACGGTCCTCTAGCTAAGGTGAAATAGAATATGAGGAGAAACCCTGTGCATCGCGAGTTACTAGGAACATCTAGTATTAAGAAGAAGCGGTCAACTAGTGTTTTCTATGGGATGAATACCGTGCAAGAAGACACGTAAGATTTGCACGAATAAGGGAAGAGGAATACCATTTTCGGTTGCCGGTGTGGTCGCCTCCACATGTCGCGCCGATCTTCTTCTTTTTGCAGGGGAAACTGATGTTCTGGAGGGTGCAGGCTTGGACGAACCCATGGCCAAATTGTTGACTGTGTTGCCGTGGCCGTATGTCGGCGGAGGGGAAGCAGATCCAAGGCGGAAAAGGACGGTGTAGTAGGAACATCTCCAGTGCGGTGGAGGGTGGCGAAGTTGGAGCGGCAATGGTGAGGCGCAGGACGGCGTGGTTGAACTGGCTCGGGTACGGACGGCTCGGCCTCGGCTTCAACTACTAGCCGTGGAGGGCTTTGCGGTTGAGGTTGCAGTGGACGACGACGTCGGGGTATCAGCTCCGGCGTGATGGAGGAGGGCGGCGGTTGATGGGTGGAATGGGGTGGCGGACGGAGGACGCCGGGGTTTCGCGGCTGGTGGAGAGGTAGTTTTTGCGCCCACGGAGTAGAATGGGGAATCAGACGGGTGGGCAGGGCGGAGGGGGGAGAACCATGTTTCGGTCTGGGACGCGCTTGTTTTTGGCTTTTTTGAACAGAAGATGGGACGCGCTTGTTTGAAATTTTGGGAAAGTACAAATTTTGCCCCCCTCTTAAATTTTGGACCTATTGCGGGTCGGGGGTAGGATGGTAATCCCAGGTGTCCCAAATAGTGGGCGGGAGCGATTTCGGCCGCGCGTATGTGTCCTTAGGCAGACATTGTGTATGAATGTTTTTGGGAGGCGGTTGCGTGGCGTCTAGATGAAGCTACAAACCTACCCCGGTTTAGACCTTTGGACGTCGGGCCGGTAGGTTTCACGGGTCAGAGTTATTAGAAAAGTAATTTCCTTGTACTACCAAACATTGGTCTCACGCGGTTTCGGGCGAGTAGAGGCTCTTTTGGCGCTTCGTTCGAAATTTTGAAACACAAGCATTCACGTTTAGAGTACTCTTGAACTTTGAGGAGTGACCTAAATAGACAACGTTAAATTTGACCTTGTATGTTTGAAAACCTCATTAAATTATCCGCTTCTTTTTGAAATTTTGACACTTGAAAATCCTATAACTACGATTATTTTGGAATGGAGGAGCTAAACTAGAATCTATTTTGTACACGACTACATATGCTATTATGTACAAAATCAGAACAAAGATTGGTGCCCCCATAATTTAGGTATGATTTACAAATGCCATGATATCAAATTCGAATAATTGAATGGACTTCATGTTGAATTCGATTTTTTAAAACCACCTTAAGTTGAATTCAAATGTATGATAGTTCATAGGTAGCTATTTATAATGTTCATTGTGTATCTTTCGTATGTATAATGTGCTTTACACACACAATATGAACTGTACTCATGTTTATATTCGACTGCTAAAGCGATGCATTGTCTGGAGTTCAAAATACTAACTATGTGGATCAATTGTGTTGAATAATAACATAGACATGCTCAAATTCGATAGAATCTAGATGTCTGATGGATCAATGACCGTTCCTTACGCGAATTGCAAATATCATGATCCCGTCCTAATATTTGGATACATTTTATATCTTTAATCAATGTGTACAATAGTCTTGTATGTGTAGTTTCAGTCTCCATCGGTGGTCTCTCACACATGCTCACACACTCTCTCCCGAGGTGTCTTTCTCACACACATGCTCTCGATATAACCCTCCCCCCTCTCGTAACCATTTACGACTATTTTCACTAACCTTTATCACAAGCACTCTTCCTCTCGCAAGCATACACACGCACAATCCCCATCGACCCTTTCTATATACATAGACCTGCATACGTGTCTCCTGTATGCACATTATCTTTAGGCCTGTCTCTCACGCATTGTCTCACACCTCTCCTCCTAATCGACGAGTATGATTCTAGCAGAGCATTCTGTAGGATGCCCCTTAAAGTTAGGTTGGATGAATAGTAATATCAGAGATAAAGGGGTTACCTTAGTCCGAGAACCTAGGGTTACAAATCCTAGCCGACTTTGTTAGTGGACATAGAGTCCTTCACAATTATGCTATCTTTGTCTTGTACGACTAGTCATCCATGGGTCTCCCTAAATGCGTCACGGGCCGACCAATGTGGCGCAGGACGGAACCGAACGAAGGGCCTCACCTCGACCCACCAGACCTCACGCGGTGACACACCCTCTGCCCCCACGTCTCGTTATCTTATCACACCCACACATACCAACACAGACACCACACACAAAAAATATATTCTCCTGGTGCCTCTATCCACTCCCCCCTTGCATATACACACTCAAGGGAATCTCTCGCCGTGATGTCATATTCGTCTCTCTCTCTAGACCACTCTCATTTCTCGTGCTATCTCTCCCACGCCCCCCTGTCGGCCCCTCTATCCATGCCTCTCTCGAATACGTAATACACACACATACCTCTCTAGGCCCTGCCAAATGCATCAACTACACATTCACACATGTTACATCACATACCCCATTGATCTAAAAAGCTCTCTCTTCATGTTTATTTCGCATACAACATTCCTTTTGAATAAAGTGTGGCCAAAAAAATAATTTAGAATTTCTACATATATACAACATTACAAAGTTATATGGAGGAGTATGAACGCTTGCATTGCATGGTGCCCAGAATGATATTTATTCCGCACTGTGAATTTGTATATTTTTATACTATATATAAAGTTAGTCATAATAAAGAGAAACAAAGAGCATCTCTCTCTCCATCGCATACCCCCCTCTACGCCCCTTTCACGTATGCACACAAACTATCTCCATGTCCTCTAAAAGTAAGCCCCCAGCACATTCACGCATGTTTCATCTTTCTCTCGCGATATATACAGTGATGATCATTGTATTTGAAGCGAAAGCACGATACGTACATTGGACTTCAGAATCCACTCATTACGGTCACCATTTACGTTTTGTGGTTATTATACAGTCACGGGCTCACCGTACAACTCTGTATTTGCTCAAGACACGACTAGTTGACCAGTTAAACGCTCCACGTGGCACCTCTAGTGTTGCATCACATTATCTCACTACCATTGGACCCACCTGTCGGCTTGTATCTACTCTACATCTACACTCTTATAAAATACTAGCAAGATGCCCATGCGTTGCATGGAACATCAAGATACATTTGTATGAGTAGTTTATCTTGTGGGAGAAAAGGATGAACAAGGGAAGGCCTTATTTGCAAGTGTGGAGAGGGGTGTGGGTATCTTTTTGCAAAATTGCCATAGTTTCCTTCCTATCCGTCAGATATAGATCGGACGACCTATATTGCAGGATGGCAGCCACACGATCATCACCGACTATGCTTTTTATAAGAGTAGGGATAAAATACACTCTTATAAAAAACAGAGTTGGTGATGATGGTGTGCCTGCCATTCTGCAATATAGGCCACCCGATTTATATCTGACGGATAGGAAAGAAACTATGACAATTTTGCCTAAGATGTACCCACACACCTCTCCACATTTGCAAATAAGGCCTTCCCTCGTTCATCCTTTTCTCTCATAAGATAAACTAGTCATACAAATGCATCTTGATGTTACGTGCAACGCACGGGCATCTTGCTAGTAAGAATGAAAACAAATGACAAAAAAATATTGGACGGTGGTTCGAAGTCATGACCGCGGGCACAGCGGACAGGGTGGCCTTGTATTGGTATGCTGAGCCGTCTGTTTTAACACACAGGAGCTGGTGTGGTGATTATACACACACGCACACATGCACACGAACTGCATGCACGCAACACTCACACGAACACATGCACCCACGCACGCACGCAACACTCACACGTACACACGCAGCCACGCACGCACGCAACACTCACACTCACACACGCACGCATGCATGCACACACCAGTACACCACACGACCAACACACTCTCTCACGCTCAAGTGCTCAACCTACACGTGCATGCGCACACATCAGGCCCTGACAGACACATACACAACCAGGTGATTCCCGCCCACGGGGTGGAGTCTTGTCGCGCCTGCGTAAATTTGTGTTTATCTGACCTTTTCCCTATGCGAACTGACAGGTGGGACCCACAAGGAACATGGTCAATTTAACTAGTCAACATGGTGCCACGCAGACTATTTGGCCGGTCAACAGAGTGCAATCCGATGCTGAACCATGAGCAAGTGACCGTATAATCACCGCAAAACGTATATAGTGACCGTAATCAGCTTATTCTGAAGTTTGGTGAACGTATTACGCTTTTCTCTCTGTAGGCCCTCCAAAACTACATCTCTACACTTTCTCGCATGTTACATCTAACAACTATGCAATACAACACTACCACTACACTCTAACACAATAAATCATATGTGTTTTTAGTTTTACTAGATATCATATTGTTACTTAATTATTCAGTTTGCATACATTAAAATTGCCTTTGAAATGTATGGCCAGTATCATATCCCGCGCGGGAAAAATCCCACCCTTTCCTGTTTAATCGGGTCTGTATCGATGGATCGTGCGAAACAGCAAAACTATAGTACTATATACAGTACAAGTGACAGTTCACTGGGCCGTCGTGTCGTGTACTCCTCCGTCGTAAGACTGGAGCGCTCGCTTTCATAAATCTTCTAGTCCCTTTCGCCGACATGTGGGGCATCAAGTTACCGGGTCCACGTGCCATACCGGAATACAGTGTAGAGCAGCCGGGGTGAAGCACCCAGTCATGGCGCCGGCGTAGTAATGAGCAATGAGGCATCAAATCACAAAGCTGCACCTTTCCCGCAGTTAAGTTGGAGGGACGAAGTAATAATGCTAAAAAAGAAGTTGGAGGGATGAAGCAACCATCATTTCACTCATTGCTGAATCCGCTTCTCCCTCATCTTCTTCAAGTTAACCACGTGTTGCTTCTGCCGTTGTTCTGCCTCATGTGGGAAGCGGATCGGCTTGGTAAAGCACTGACACGTGGGACCGCATGTTAGCAAACCTCCAGGACAACCTCCTCTAAAAATAATAAACCTCCCCCGCCATCCGCGCGGCAAAATCACCTCCTTTTTACTAATCTTGATTCTATAATTTTTTAGATCAATATAATTGAGATTTGTATAGATAGCACACAGGAGCAAAGCCAAGTGGTACGGTTAAGGGAATCCACAATGTGTAGCCAAATGTGAAGATAGCTTTTGGCATCGTGGGAACCATTGTGGACGGTGTTGCCAAAGACAAAAGGATGGAACCGAAGCTCCCTGATTGATTGATTGAAGGAATAGAAAAATGCAACGTCTCTCCTCTTTCTCCCGTGCTTGGACGCATGTACAGTATAGAGGACAGAGTCTACTCCCCTGTCCCTTCTATCCCAAATCACAAAGCAGTGAGGCGTCAAATCACAAAGCACGGACGAAGCAACCATCATTTCACTCTTTGCTGACTCCGCTTCTCCATCGTCTTCTTCGAGAAACCATCTCACCGCACTAAGCTGGACGAACGACGCTATTGTGTACGAGTAGTACTAGTACATTTACGCGCCCTTTGGTACAATGGACTACCTGGATGCAAATAAGGTAGTTGTCTCGGTTTGCAGGCGGCACTTGCGAATGACTTACCCTGGTCTCCCTCAATGGTGTTCTCCGTCGAACGCACTTCGCCAAACCACAACATTCGAGATATCATCGATGTCACCGCAATGGGGAAGGAAGTCAAATATAGTTACTACCTCCATTTTTTGTACACAAGGCCAGTATATCAAAATTACAATTTGCAAAAGGCCACTAACACTAATCAAGGCAAAATTGATGGGGTTTGCCTCGTACTAGCAACCATGGACATTAATATCCCCTGCATGCATGCGGAAGTGAGAAGGTTGGTTTGCATGGCGCTGCATTAATCAAGCGATGAGGAGTGAGATGGTTAGCTCTTTGGGCTTTGGATAAAAAAATATGCATTAATTGACACGTGAAACGAGGATTTGTATCGATTAATCCCTCGAAGGAAAACCCCGCCTTTCTTTTTTAACACTAGTACTCCTAGTACGTAGTACTACGTACTTATCCTGTTTGGGTCTAGGCCTTGCATTGCCATACTTCGCCACACATTTTTGCCAAGCTTGCCTAAAGTTTTCAAAATGAAAAGGAGGTACACTTGCGCACGGCTGTCGCGGTCGCACCGCACCCTCACACGGTCGCTCCTGCACGCCGCGGTCGCACCGCACCCTCACATGCACAGTCGCTCCTGCACGCCGCAAACCCAACCAAGGGAACACAACCTCACTGACACGTGTTGTCGCATGTGAACAAACCAAACTCAGCCATCCTACCACTAACACATAATTTTCGTTCATAGAGTATGTTTATCCAACCGCATGTTGGGGAGTATCTGTACGGCCCGTGCGGTAGTCTGTTGGGGAAGAAGAAGAGGTGAGGAAGAAGGGTTAGGGGACGTAGGATATTCATCCAACCGCCTGAAATGGTAGACTGACCCAAGTCAGGCGACTTGCATAACAATATATGTTTTTACACAGCAAAAGATCCATAAAAACAACAACATAAAGAAAAACTATCACTGCTCGCGGAACGAGACGACTTCGTCGTCTTTGGCTGCCGGCGCGAACCAGCCGTAGCTGCCGACGTGTGTCTCTGCACCGTGGTTGTCCTCGGCCTCCAGCTACTCGTTCACGCGGAGCGTGCGGGCGCTCTGCATGGATGAGAGCACCGCCCGGTTCAAGTCGAGGACATCCGGTTCCGCCTGCAGGAGGGCCTCGATGGTAGCGGCATCCGCGCGCTCCGCGTCGAGTCGAGCCTCCGCCGCCCGGTTCAAGTCCAGGACGTCCAGTTCCGCCTGCAGGAGGGCCTCGATGAGAGCGGCATCCGCGTGCTCCGCGTCGAGTTGAGCCTCTGCCGCCCGGTTCAAGTCCAGGACGTCCGGTTCTGCCTGCAGGAGGGCCTCGATGGCAGCGGCATCCGCGCGCTCCGCCTCAAGTTGAGCCTCCGCCGCCCGGTTCACATCCACGACATCCGGTTCCGCCTGCAGGAGAGCCTTGATGGCAGCGGCATGCGCGCGCTCCGCGTCGAGTTGAGCCTCTGCCTCCCGGTCCTCCTTTAGAATCGCCAGGTTGAACCACTGGTCCGCCTGCACCATGGGGGACTCGGACGTCGGCACGAAGTCGACGTCCATCGTCTCATACCCATCGGGGGCCTTCTGCGCCGCGACCTCCGCCATGAACATTGGATCGGCTTCCTCCTCCTCGTAGCTTGGCTCCAGAGAACTCGGGGATTGGCCCGCCGCAAAGCGAGCTTGGGAACGGAGGTCTCTGGCGCCGACCGCCACCACGATTTCTGCGCGGTGCTCCGGCGTCAGCATCTTGTAGTACATGATCTTGCGGTGCACCATGGCTTTCCAGCGAACTAGGGGATGCTTGATGCGGGCTAGGGGATCGAAAGGTGGGGGAAGGGGCTGGAGATTCGGTGTGGTTTTAGGGCAGTGGCTGGCGTAGGCCGAGTAGCGAAGGTTCTGGTGTGAATAATGGTTCCGGTGACGACCGGTCAATCGGTTTTGACTGTACATCGCTCTTGTCGCCTTCGCGTTGCATCCCGACATGTTGGACCCTCCACGTCGCTCACCGAATGGAACGCACTTCATCTTGCGTTTTCGCTCACTTGTGGGACCGCAGTTGAGAGCAAACTGACGTCCCTCCCACTCCCCCGCCCGCGTCATTTTATGCGGAGTAAATAAAAACAGAGGGAGTATACTACGGATGAGGATCCCCTGACGTGGCCGAACCCATTGAGTAACTAACATGCGGGTCCTAGCAAGCATGGGGTCCGCTTTTAAGTGACCGAAAGGGAGGGTAAGGCAGGGATACGTATGTGAAAGGAGCTTCCAATGATATAATTTTCACATTATACATCTCATGTACTATTAATTTTGTCAATAGTCAAATGCGGTTTTGAAAAACGCATTAGAGCATGGTTAATAATATAGCGAGTCGATGGCTATAAGGAACTGCCATGTCATCTATAGCCATCATCTATTATATGCACTCATACAGTAGTGTGGGCTATAAGGTTGGCTATTTCCCACAAAAAAATTATAAGGTTGGCTATTGTATTAGTACTTTTTTCCATCTCCTCTCCATCTCTTTCTTCATATTTATTGTTACGTATTTAACTAGGAATGCGTATATAGCTAGGCTCTTGCATGAGAGCTCACTCCCCTTACTTTTTCACATCTCTCTCCTCCACATAGGCCCTATATAAATGGAAGGAGGGAGTACAACTATGAGCACTGCATACTCTAGTACAGATGTTGTCAGTACTCCACTAGTACTATTGGACAGGGAGCTTAAAAAAAGTTACTATTGGACTGGCTATATGTGGCAAAATCCTAGTAGGAAGAGCATGCGCGAGAACAAGCACATTCACGTGGTTGAAAACAAATTGGAAACCATCTCGAGTACAAATCTAGGAGTACATATGAATCTAACAATATTGATTGGGCGTTGTTGAATGTTGATACATTTTTTTATCAAAGTAGAGATACTTTGACTACACATAAAACTTATATGTAAACTAGAAAGGATAGGAGGGAGTATATTGTACGTTCAAAAATGAAACGAACATTGAATACCCTTTATATATGATTTGCGGATGCTATGATCACCGGTTCAAAATTTTGAATCCGCCTTAGGTATCACACATGCCCCCACTCGTTCTCCCTCGATTTCATCTCGGGGTCCGGAGATCGATTGAAAGAGTACTAGGGTGGGTACAATACGTTCGTTTCGCTTATGAACGTACAATATACTCCCTCTGATCCACACAGACCCCCCCCGTGGGTCATTTCTATCATAGAAACAGACCAAACCTTTATCTCCTTGCACGACACACAATTAACCTCTGAACATCAATCGATCTCGTCAACATGTGTCGGGGCATGAACCGAATGGGATGTCAAAACTAAGATGCGAAGCGACACGTAGTGGAGGCAAAGTGAAACTTCAAACGAACCGTTTGTTTGTATGCATGTCAGACAAATTACAAATAAACATTGGAAATACAAGCATGGTCTAGGCCCACATGCGAATGATACTCGACGGAATGTTCAAATGAGGCATGCGGGAGGATGGACTCGACTGAAGGGCGACATGATCGATGGAGAAGAGGGTTGGAGAGGAATGAGAAATAAGCAAACGCCACATGATTATACTTGAACGGCTCAAATAAACAATAAGTTGTCTCGCTTGGCCTACATAGTGAAAAGCCTAATGCGCAACGCGGAGCACTGACGCTCGAATATGGCAGGGAAAACAGGGAAACCGACATGTGCGGCACACCTGTCGGGACGACGTAGCGCAAACTAGTCCAATGGAGGAGCTGGCCCACGACCTCCTCGCCACCGGCAACCGTTCATGTGGGTCGTGGGGGCCAACAACGTGGCGCAGCTCCAGCACCGCCTCTGGACACGGCGACCGCGGTGAGCGACACGCTCATCATCGCTAGACACGCGGTTTCAGTGTGCCGAGGGTGGCGTTAGTGCTATGGCACGACCAACAGTATGTTTGGTTTGTGCCCAAGGTTGCCCCATCAAAGCATTGGCTAGCCAAAATTTTGGTTAAGGTTTTGGTTGCATATGATTTGGCCGACATCGGCAAGAAAAATGAACTAGAGTTGGCTAGAGTTCATTGGCATGCCAAAAAAATGGCAACCATCCATTTTTGGGTCATGACCAAAACCTCAAAAACAAAATGGCAACCATCCAAACAAAGACCAATCTTTGGGTCATGACCAAAATTTTGGTAAGGTGCAGTTTGGCCACAATCCAAACACACCCCAACACCCAGCTCGTTGAGGATGCACGGGGCACCGGGACGCGTCCGCGGAGTGGTGTAGCGCGGCCAACTGCATCCTCAGGACCTGAGACCATGCCGGGTCGTCTTGCTTTTTCAATGACATGCGTCGATCTCTTGTGAGCAAAGGGCATCTCCAACGTTGCCACGACCGCAGCTGACTACCCTGGCACACCAAAAACCCTCGTCCCTCGCTCCGTCGCGCGGTGCATTCCCAGCCGGCGCCAGCTGCCCGCATTCATGCCGTTCGTCCGTATGCCGTCGTTAAGAGGCTCGGTGCCCGAGGAACCAACTCCGGCTACTTAATGATGCACCAGCACGCTTGACCTCACCGGAATGCGCTACTTAAAGCGGCAACACCCAGCTAACCTCCACACCATAGCGCATCGTCCTCCTACCTGGCACCACATCCGCCATGACCGCAAGCGTGAACGCTGTGCGGGAGAGCTTGTCTTCGGGGATGGAGCTCGAGGTCGCCGCCCTCGCTCAAGTTGCCGCACAAGCGGTGGCCATGATGGCGGCCGACGACGGGAGCACCGTCAGCCACGCGTCCTACTTGCCGCCGCCCAACGTCTGGCACCGCCGAGGTCGGGGACTCCTCCGAGGATGAGTAGGGCATGGTGTGCCAACTGGCCGGTCCGTCTCCTGTGTTCTACTTTTCCTCGCCGGAGACCGCATTCACTTCACGGGTCTTGAACCCCACCCCCGTACATGGAGATCGCAGATGGAGGACGTCGGTCGCCGCCGTAGAATAGGTTTAGGTTCGGGTTTCTTTTATTTTCCTATCCTATAAAAGTTTGAAATGTAATGAAAATCTACCGTGTTTGCATTAATCTCGGCTGTGTATATGAACTTTCACAATAATATAGTATATTGTAGGAGTACTACCAAGATGCCCGTGCGTTGCACAGAAGATCAAGATCTTGTGGGAGAAAAGGATGAACGAGGGAAGGCCTTATCTGCAAATGCACATTCACACATTTCACATTTTTCTACATCTACCGGGAACCTACGAAAGGGTTAACGTAAATTGCCTCTCTCTCTCTCCTCCCCTGATTTTCATGGTGGTGGGCCCCTCCCTCCCCCAGTCTACAATCAACAGCTCACATGTTTCACATTATGTTAATTACGTAACTGGGACTACGTAGGTGTATCATTACTCGTCCTAAAAAACCCAACTAAGCCAACCTCCCAGCATATCGCGCGGGAAAAGACCCGGCCGCGCCATTTTAGTCGGGTTACCGGATTACTAGTAGTTGTATCGATGGATCGCGCGAAGCAACAAGTTTTTTTTGAGGAGGCGAAGCACCTAGTTTAAAAGGAAAAAAGGCGGTACACTCACAGCACCCCTGTCGCGGTCGCATTGCACCCCACACACGTTCGGTCCTGCACACGGCTCACGCAAACGGAACACGCTTCGGCTTGCCTCTTCACTAACACGTGGGACTGCACTTGGAGAAACCGACCATGCGCCAAACTGCCCCGCCCACCGCGCGAAAATCCTCCCCCACCTAAAATTTCCCCCCAAATCCTAGATTCAACCGCCCTTCGGCCAACTAGCCAATAATATTCCCCAAACCTCCCTCCCCCCGTCCCCCTCCACTCCATTCGCTCCGCCAAAGCCACCCTCCCCGCCACGCCGATACGTCGGCGCCGCGGTTCATCGAGGGGACGCACGACGATCCTCTCGCTCCCACAGTATGCTCTCGTAGACTGCCGTCCTCTAGCCGCGCCGCCACCGCTGGGGACGTTCTTGTGGAGGCGCACGGCAGTCAGCGCCGCCACCACTGGCGACGTTTGTGTGGAGACGCACGGCGGTCAGCTTCTCCCATGGTACGTGCATTCTAGACTGAGGCCCCGTGCATGTCGGTGTAGCGCTGAATGTTAGCTGATAGACGCTGTTAATCTCACTGTTTGCCGAAGTAGTTTACAGTCAATATGCTCTGCTTAAGAAGCTTCCTTGCCCTGTTCTGCACTCAATCTGCTTAGCTGAGATGGCATGCCAAGGCCGATTAGTTGCTAAAATATCCTGCCATATATTTATTGTGATGTAGATTGCCATGGTCTAGTAGCCAATCTGTTAGGTGAAACAGCTCTACACCGTTTTATACTCGATCTTTGTTGCTGTGATGGCCTTCGATAGTTCGATGGCTGTGTGCTCGGCCTCATTGACTGCTGAAACAGCCTGCCATAATTTAGCACTCAAATTTGTTTGCTGAATTGGCTTTACATATATTTCGTTACTTAGATCTGCTCGTCCAAATATCTTGCCATAGCTTTAGACATCGACCTAGGTATTTTCTTCTGGACTTCATAAAAAAGCATATATGTTTTTCTTGTAATATCTAGTAGAAGAACTAATCTGTATGTCTAACAGATGGACATGACTTGGATAACTTCTGGTCGAAGAATCTCCGCTGCATATGTCGAGGGGGTTGAAAACTTCATGAACTTTATCAGACTTGAGTACGGTGGTCCGAAATCAGATGTGCTCTGCCAGTGTAGCAGTTGTATGAATTCAGTTACAAGACCCCAGTCAACTGTGCAAAATCATCTACATTTGTATGGGATGTCGGTCACATATACTAGGTGGGTTCATCATGGTGAAGCTGTGAACGTCAATGTTATTGACTACGTGGAAGCAGCAGATCACCATCTTGATCTGCTTGATGCTCAGGTGGAAGAGGAGGAGGAGGAGGTGGTGGCGGAGCCAGTGAGTTTGACCAACATTGAAACAATGCTACGAAATGCTCGTGCATTCCGTGAACTTTCACCTGCAGAAGAAAAATGGTGGGCCCGCATGTTGGAACAATGCAACGTGGCTGTCACCCCAGGAAATAAGCTGTCAATATTCTCAGCTATGGTCACCTTTCTTCAGGTGAAGACATCTGAGCGGATGACCAACAAATCATTCGATGCGATGTTGGCTGCTTTCCGCAAAGCTTTCCATGATGCGTCTGAGCTGCCACACACCTACAGTAAAATGAAGAATTTCCTTCGTGCAATTGGAATTGGATATGATATGATCCATGTTTGTAAGAATAATTGTGTTCTGTTCCGGAAGGATTATGCCAACTTAAGTGAATGCCCGAAATGCAAATCATCAAGATGGAAAGATGGCGATGCTATGAAGAGGATCCCTCATAATGTTCTGAGACATTTTCTAATTACACCAAGATTGCAGAGGTTGTTTCATGATGCTGAAACAAGAGAGGATGTACTATGGCATTCTAGGAACCAGGAGTACAGAGATCAGAATGTAATGAGCCATCCATCACATGGTAGTGAGTGGAAAAGCTTCAATCAGAAGCACGAAAAGTTCGCTGCTGACCCGAGAAACATTAGACTTGGCTTAGCTTCAGATGGATTTAACCCGTTTGGCCACCAGAGCGCCACATATAGCATGTGGCCAGTGCTTGTTATCCATTACAACATGCCTCCAAATGTCTGCACCAAAGAATCAAACTACATGATGGCCTTGCTCATCCCAGGTCAAAAAAGTCCTGGAAAGGATTTTGATTTGTTCATGGAGCCTCTTGTGGAGGAACTTCAACAGCTATGGAGGGGTGTTCTCACTCGAGACCTATATAGCAGCCCACCAGCTGATTTCTTTCTGCGTGCTATTATAATTTGGTGCATCCATGATTATCCGGCTTTGGGCACTATGTCAGGGCGAACGACACATGGTTACAATGCATGTGTTCGCTGTGATAGGAATCCGCTGTCATATGCAATACTTAGCAAGATCTGTTACATTCGACACCGCCATTTCCTTGCCAAAGACAAGCCGCATCCTAGAAAATACCGAAGACATGTGTTCAATGCAAAGCATGAAAGCCGTGATGCGCCAAAGAGGCTCACCGCCGATGAGTTGCAAGTGGAATTAGAGAACGTCAGGCATATTACACCAGGAAACCATCCTGATAATCGTAGCGGGAAAAGGAAGCGTGGCAGGGCAGAAGAGAGATTATTGTTTACCCATAGGTCCACTTTGTGGGACTTGGAGTATTGGAAAGATTTGGATCTGCGGCATAATCTTGATGTGATGCAAATCAAGAAAAATATATGTGACAACATTATTGGCACACTTCTTAATATTGAAGGCAAGATGAAAGATACCTTAAAATCTAGGATTGATTTGCCACAACTGGGTATCAGACAGGATTTGCAGGTGCAAGATGAAGGTAAACCACGGGATATGGCACCAGCTGTGTACGTCTTGGACAAGGTAAAAAGAAAAGAATTCTGCAAGGTCCTGTCACGTGTGAGATTCCCACATGGATTTGCTTTCAACCCTGAAAGGAGAGTCAGTGCAGATGGAGACAAGGTACAAGGGTTGAAAACTCATGACTGCCACGTCCTACTTCAAAGGGTTTTACCTGTTATCCTTAGAGGATTGGGCCGTCCTGACTTATACAGAGCAGTTGCAGAGTTGGGACAATTCTTCAGGGAACTCTACAGTAGAAATATCAGGATAGATGCTTTGGAGCGTCTTAGAGACAAGATACCAACTATCCTATGCGACCTTGAGAAGATATATCCTCCAGCCTTCTTTGATGTGATGGTGCATTTGGCTGCTCATCTACCTGATGAGGCACTACTTAGAGGTCCAGTATAGTATGGCTGGATGTACACTATTGAAAGGCGGCTAGGCACTTTCAAGGGCTATGTTAGGAACAGAGCTAGACCCGAGGGTTCCATTGCAGAGGCCTACATTGCTACAGAAGCGTTGACATTCTGCTCAAAATACATTGAAACAGCTGATCAGCTTAGCAAAGACGTGGATGAAGACAATCCTGGGCTCAATGTTTTCGATTATTCTGTTCGAGTTACAGGGAAGAGTCGACAAGAGGACAGATCTAAAGATTTGGACAAAATGGTTTGGTATGTGTTGAATAACTATCCTGAGATACTACCTTATATCAAGTAAGTGCTAAGTGCTGCAGCTTATACGTCGTAATCTACTAAACTTGCAGCACATTCTTATATATTTAGATGTTTGACGCGATCACTATGTTGTGCAGCATCTACAAAAAGGAGTTACTGCCGCAAAATCCAAGAACATTGACAAACTGGTTATGGCAGGATTTGCGAAATGTTTCAAGAGCCATGTAAGCTTTTGAATTGCACTATCAATTTTTTTAATATATTGAGTACATAAGATGACCAGCTTGCCTATTTTCTAACCATAGGTTAAGAAGATGTGGGAGGATGGGCAGGCAGTTGATGATGCCCTTTACTCACTAGCAATGGGTCCTGATACTCGGGTAAGACATTATGAATCTTGCTTTGTTGGAGATGTGCGCTACAACACCCTTGCACGAGACGAATGCAGGAAGACACAAAACAATGCCATCATGAGCACATATACGTATGACAAAGAGACAACTGGAATGTATGCTAACATAACAGACATTGTTCAGTTGCAGTATATCTCCAGTTTCGAGGATCATCGGTGTGTGGTTCTGTTGTGCTGTCGTTGGTATAACCTGTTTTCCAGGATCACAAAACCCAGAGCTGATGATTATTTCAAATCCATCAATGTCAAGGCGGCGTACCAGACCAACGAGCCTTTTATTTTGGCAAATCAAGCAACACAGATATTTTTCTTGGAAGACACATTTGCACGTAGCGATGACTGGAGAGTAGTGCAAAGGTTTGAGCAGAGGAATTCGTTTAATGAAGTTGCACAACAAGATGATGCTTACACTGCTCCTGATGTACAAGATAACACAAATGTTCCTAATATCTTTGAGAACCATCACGTCAATGACGCCGGCGAAAAGATTGCTTGTCGTGCTGTGGACATACAAGAGTTGATCAAGAAGAAGCCAACGTTTGAGGACGTTGAGGACGAAGAAGAAGATGACACCGTGGGGAATTACGATTCAGACTGATACACATGGCGAAGATGTTGACGCTGCTGCTGCGGATGATGATTACATTGCTTTTGTCGTATTTGCCTGTCAGAAGACGTTTTTATCTACTATGTGAAATTGTGTTTGCTATGACAACTGAAACTTGATGAACATGTTGGTTAGTATTTTCCTGTGAGAACATCACTTGTTATGTATGCTGATTTGTGTTTGGTGATTGTATAAAGACTAAAACATGATGACATTGTTGTTTAGTTGTACTCATATTTGGCTGTGAAATTTGAATTTGATGACATAGTTTGCTGTTGGACTGCAATTTGCTCGACGTCTTCGAATGAGAACAAAGCTGACCTGACAGGTCCTCTGCTAATTTATTTATTTATTTATTACCAAAAGGGCCTCTGATATTTATTTATTTATGAGCAAAAGGGGATACCCCCTGATTTCCGTTAATAGAAATCATTAGATGTTCACAACACTATGTCCAGCCTGCTACACATGTTTCATTCATTACTAGTTTCAGCAAAGTGCTCATGTCATAGCCACTGAATACATCACGAGTGCTACATACACTGCAAATAAAGAGACAATCATCCTACAGAGCACATCGATTTTGCCCATTATCTTCACAAGCTCTTTCATCTCCTCATTGCTGTCAAGGCCGTTCAGCAGCTGTTGCTTGGCCATGATAAGAGGAACTACATCTTTAACCTTATGCTCTACATCTTCCTCTTCTACCGTTCCTTCAGTTACTTGTCCAACACCCCAACCTGCTAGTATTGGGATTCCTCGGCTAACCAAATAATCAGCGTAGTTGCACTCCCCCACATCAGCAACTTCCCAGAAATACAAATCACACGAATCTTCCCTTTTCTGCATGAATCAAATTGGAAGATCATCAACCAAACTATTAAAAAAATCAGCAACTGAAATCAGCAGAGCAACACTTAAACATATTATTACCCCATGATTCGGGCATTTGTAGAAGACTCGGCCAGGGTTGAGGATTGTGGTTGAGACGCGACGGATGACTCTACGTGATTTGCAGCAGTGGCACCACACCAACGACAGCGGGTTGCGATGAGCAACCGGCTGCGGTGCGCATGCCGGCGGGGGTGTGATGAGACCCACAGGTGATGGTACAGGTGGCGACTTGGCGCATATTTGGTTGTTGCCTGCTGAAGAGCAGGTGGACGAGCAGCCAGCAGACATGGTTGCTGTGACCAGAGCTTCTGATGCTAGGCAGAGTAAGTAGAGAAGAGGAGAAGCGAACGTTGGATATGTCAGTTTCATTACTTGCATAGTAGCATAGCACCATATATAGTCATAGTCTAGGTTTGGATTCGAACCAGCTACAGGAGCACGTCTCTCTTTTTTCTAAAACTCAGCAACGTCTCTTTACTGGTACACTAGCTTGTTCTGTACGCCTTCTCAAGTCTTTGATTCCTCCACCTGACATCTGGGACCCACTGGAAGGGCCTCTGTATTTCGCAAAAAAAACATGCCCCCCGCTGACAGGTCAGACCCACCAGCTATCTTCGCACGCAAGGAAGTGCCTCCTTATTACGCACAAAAAAATGAATACTCCCCCTGCCAGCTAGAGCCCAGCATCGTGGGAGGCTGACTTGTGGGCCTACCAAGTTGACGGGGCCGGAGGGCTTTGTCAATTTAGTCAATATGAACGATTCTAGCTCCAGTTACCGTACGATGTTCATCCAACGGCTGTAGTGCTTCTTCAACCTCTGGTCTTCTTGCTCCAACCGCCCAAACCAGCGCCGGTCGTGCCGCGTGCTCCTGCCTCCCGTGGCTGGCTGCGATGCCGTGGAGGCCTCACCGCCCCTACTACTCCCACCGCTGGCCAGGCCATCCCTCTACTCACCCACGCCCCCTGTTATTCTGCGGCGACGGCAGCCTCACACCGCAGCCGAACCAGTGAACCCTCATACTCCTCTCCGCGTGGGCATCCACTGCCGCGTCTTCCCCGGCTCCGCGTCGTCCCCTTCCTAGGCCTTACCGTCGTCCACCGCCTTGGTGCTCTCGGCGCGGCGTGGTCAATGTGGTCAGCGATCGACTTCTATCGGAAGAGTACTGTACGTGGAGAGGCTGACAGCTGGGTCCACGGCCACAGCCCCTTTTTTTGTGATTTGGCAAGTAAGTCGCTTTGTCAGGCCTGTTGGGCTGCAAATCTTTCAAGACAAGGAGAGCTTCATTCGGCTGGCCGAGAAAATGGCCTATCAGTAATGAGAAATGAGCTCTACATTTTTAAAACACATCAAACCGGCAATTAGTTTCAAATTTCTTTTTTTATTTCTAGATTTTAAATTGCATTGATTTTTATGCGTGGACAATTTGTTGGATTTTATATTTATATACATTTATTTTTAAAATCAGTTTGAATGTGAATCGAAATTTCGGGATTAAAAACAGTTCGGACCGCACCGAAATATGCAAAATTTCGTATAATTTTTTAACCGTGGCCACAATATGGGCTGTAATGCTAAAAAAACAATATGGCTCCAAAAAAACCTTAATAATTAGCAAATGGGCTGTAAATTATTAGAAATAATGGCAGATGGGCTATATGCTGTTTTCCACAGATTTGAGGCTTTCCTAAAAAAAGGTTGACGCACAAGCAGTGACTGTTGGATGTCCATCCAACGGCCGTCGTGCTTCTTCAATCTCTGCTCTTCCTGCTCCAGGCGCTCAAACAAGCGCCGGCGGGACTGCCTGCTCTCTCCTCCCCGCGGCCAGCTATGCTGCCGTGCAGGCCTCACCGCCCCACCGTACTCGCATTGCTGGCCTAGCCATCCCTCTACTCACCCACACCTGCTGTTATTCTCCGGCGACGACAGACGAACCAGTAAACCCTCGTACAGTCGTACTCCCCTCCGCGTGGGAAACAACTGCCGAGTCTTCCCTGCCTCCGTGTCATTCCCTTCCTAGGCCTTGCCGTCGTCCACCGCCCTGGTGCTCTCGGCGCAGCCTGGTCAACGTGGTCAACGACCGACATGCATCTGAAGTGGATTGTACGTGGAGAGGCTGACAGCTGGGTCCATGGCCGCACGCAAGGAAATGCCTCCTTATTACCCGCAAAATAATGATTCCTCCACCTGACATCTGGGACCTGCTACCTCTTGAGCACTGCGTTGGTTTTCCCTTGAAGAGGAAAGGGTGATGCAGCAAAGTAGCGTAAGTATTTCCCTTAGTTTTTGAGAACCAAGGTATCAATCCAGTAGGAGGCCACGCACGAGTCCCTCGCACCTACACAAACAAATAAATCCTCGCAACCAACGCAATAAAAGGGTTGTCAATCCCTTCACGGTCACTTACGAGAGTGAGATCTGATAGATATGATAAGATAATATTTTTGGTATTTTTATGATAAAGATGCAAAGTAAAGAAAACAAAATAAAAACGGCGCCAGAAATAGCTTGTTGTCGGGAGATTAATATGATGGAAAATAGACCCGGGGGCCATAGGTTTCACTAGTGGCTTCTCTCAAGAGCATAAGTATTACGGTGGGTGAACAAATTACTGTTGAGCAATTAACAGAATTGAGCATAGTTATGCGAATCATGTATATAGGCATCACGTCCGAGACAAGTAGACCGACTCCTGCCTGCATCTACTACTATTACTCCACACATCGACCACTATCCAGCATGCATCTAGAGTATTAAGTTCATAAGAACAGAGTAACGCTTTAAGCAAGATGACATGATGTAGAGGGATAAACTCATGCAATATGATATAAATCCCATCTTGTTATCCTCGATGGCAACAATACAATACGTGCCTTGCTGCCCCTACTGTCACTGGGAAAGGACACCGCAAGATTGAACCCAAAGCTAAGCACTTCTCCCATTGCAAGAAAGATCAATCTAGTAGGCCAAACCAAACTGATAATTCGAAGAGACTTGCAAAGATAACCAATCATACATAAAAGAATTCAGAGAAGAATCAAATATTGTTCATAGATAAACTTGATCATAAACCCACAATTCATCGGTCTCAACAAACACACCGCAAAAGAAGATTACATCGAATAGATCTCCACAAGAGAGGGGGAGAACATTGTATTGAGATCCAAAAAGAGAGAAGAAGCCATCTAGCTAATAACTATGGACCCGAAGGTCTGAAGTAAACTACTCACACTTCATCGGAGAGGCTATGGTGTTGATGTAGAAGCCCTCCGTGATCGATGCCCCCTCCGGCGGAGCTCCGGAATAGGCCCCTAGATGGGATCTCACAGGTACAGAAGGTTGCAGCAGTGGAATTAGGTTTTTGGCTCCGTATCTGGTAGTTTGGGGGTACGTAGGTATATATAGGAGGAAGAAGTACGTCGGTGGAGCAACATGGGGCCCACGAGGGTGGAGGGCGCGCCCTGGGGGGGTAGGCGTGCCCCTACCTCGTGCCTTCCTGGTTGATGTCTTGACGTAGGGTCCAAGTCCTCTGGATCAAGTTCGTTCCAAAAATCACGTTCCCGAAGGTTTCATTCCGTTTGGACTCCGTTTGATATTCTTTTTCCGCGAAACTCTAAAATAGGCAAAAAACAACAATTCTTGGCTGGGCCTCGGGTTAATAGGTTAGTCCCAAAAATAATATAAAAGTGTATAATAAAGCCCAATAATGTCCAAAACAGAATATAATATAGCATGGAACAATCAAAAATTATAGATACGCTGGAGACGTATCAAGCATCCCCAAGCTTAATTCCTGCTCGTCCTCGAGTAGGTAAATGATAAAAACAGAATTTTTGATGTGGAATGCTACTTGGCATAATTTCAATGTAATTCTTCTTAATCGTGGTATGAATATTCAGATCCGAAAGATTCAAGATAAAAGTTCAATATTGACATAAAAGTAATAATACTTCAAGCATACCAACTAAGCAATTATGTCCTCTCAAAATAACATGGCCAAAGAAAGTTCATCCCTACAAAATCATATAGTTTAGTCATGCTCCATTTTCGTCACACAAGAATGCTCTCATCATGCACAACCCCGGTGACAAGCCAAGCAATTGTTTCATACTTTAGTAATCTCGAACTTTTTCAACCTTCACGCAATACATGAGCGTGAGCCATGGATATAGCACTATGGGTGGAATAGAATATAATGTTGGGGGTTATGTGGAGAAGACAAAAAAGGAAGAAAGTCTCACATCCACGAGGCTAATCAATGAGCTATGGAGATGCCCATCGATTGATGTTAATGCAAGGAGTAGGGATTGCCATGCAACAGATGCACTAGAGCTATAAATATATGAAAGCTCAACAAAAGAAACTAAGTGGGTGTGCATCCAACTTGCTTGCTCACGAAGACCTAGGGCATTTGAGGAAGCCCACTGTTGGAATATACAAGCCAAGTTCTATAATGAAAGGTTCCCACTAGTATATGAAAGTGCCAAAACAAGAGACTCTCTATCATGAAGATTACGGTGCTACTTTGAAGCACAAGTGTGGTAAAAAGGATAGTAACATTGTCCCTTCTCTCTTTTTCTCTCCTTTTTTTGGGCCTTCTTTTTTTATGGCCTTTCTCTCTTTTTTCCCTCACTTGGGACAATGCTCTAGAAAATGATGATCATCACACTTCTATTTATTTACAACTCAATGATTACAACTCGATACTAGAACAAAGTATGACTCTATATGAATGCCTCCGGCGGTGTACCGGGATATGCAATGAACCAAGAGTGACATGTATGAAAGAATTATGAATGGTGGCTTTGCCACAAATACTATGTCAACTACATGATCATGCAAAGCAATATGACAATGATGAACGTGTCATGATAAACGGAACGGTGGAAAGTTGCATGGCAATACATCTCGGAATGGCTATGGAAATGCCATAATAGGTAGGTATGGTGGCTGTTTTGAGGAAGATATAAGGAGGTTTATGTGTGAAAGAGCGTATCATATCACGGGGTTTGGATGCACCGGCGAAGTTTGCACCAACTCTCAATGTGAGAAAGGGCAATGCACAGTACCGAAGAGGCTAGCAATGATGGAAAGGTGAGAGTGCGTATAATCCATGGACTCAACATTAGTCATAAAGAACTCACATACTTATTGGAAAAATCTACAAATCATCAAAAACCAAGCACTACACGCATGCTCCTGGGGGGATAGATTGGTAGGAAAAGACAATCGCTCGTCCCCGACCGCCACTCATAAGGAGGACAATCAAAGAACACCTCATGTTTCAAATTTGTTACATAACGTTTACCATACGTGCATGCTACGGGACTTGCAAACTTCAACACAAGTATTTCTCAAATTCACAACTACTCAACTAGCACAACTTTGATATCACTACCTCCATGTCTAAAAACAATCATCAAGCATCAAACTTCTCTTAGTATTCAACACACTCATAAGAAAGTTTTTACTATCTTGAATACCTAGCATATTAGGATTATTTAAGCAAATTACCATGTTGTTTAAGAATCTCAAAATAATCTAAGTGAAGCATGAGGGAATAATAGTTTCTATAAAACAAAAGTTACCACCGTTCTCTAAAAGATATAAGTGAAATACTAGAGCAAAAACTACATAACTCAAAAGATATAAGTGAAGCACATAGAGTATTCTAATAATTTCCGAATCATGTGTGTCTCTCTCAAAAGGTGTGTACAACAAGGATGAATGTGGTAAACTAAAAAGCAAAGACTCAAATCATACAAGACGCTCCAAGCAAAACACATATCATGTGGTGAATAAAAGTATAGCTCCAAGTAAAGTTACCGATGGAAGTAGACGAAAGAGGGGATGCCTTCCGGGGCATCCCCAAGCTTTGGCTTTTTGGTGTCCTTAGATTATCTTGGGGTGCCATGGGCATCCCCAAGATTAGGCTCTTGCCACTCCTTGTTCCATAATCCATCAAATCTTTTACCCAAAACTTGAAAACTTCACAACACAAAACTTAACAGAAAATCTCGTGAGCTCCGTTAGCGAAAGAAAACAAAACACGACTTCAAGGTATTGTAATGAACTCATTATTTATTTATATTGGTGCTAAACCTACTGTATTCCAACTTCTCTATGGTTTATAAACTATTTTACTAGCCATAGATTCATCAAAATAAGCAAGCAACACACGAAAAACAGAATCTGTCAAAAACAGAACAGTCTGTAGTAATATATAACTAACGCAAACTTCTGGAACTCCAAAAACTCTACCAAAATAGGAAGACCTAGAAAATTTGTTTATTGATCAGCAGCAATTGGAATCAATATTTTATCACGTTCTGGTGATTTTTAACAATTATTTTCGTGAACAGAAAGTTTCTGGAATTTACAGCAAGATCAAATAACTATCATCCAAGAAGATCCTATAGGTTTAACTTGGCACAAACACTAATTAAAACATAAAAACAAGTCTAACCAGAGGCTAGATCAAATATTTATTCCTAAACATAAGCGAAAAGTAAAAAAAACTAAAAATAAAATTGGGTTGCCTCCCAACAAGCGCTATCGTTTAACGCCCCTAGCTAGGCATAATAGCAAGGATAGATCTAGGTATTGCCATCTTTGGTTTTAGGGAAGAAAAGAGCAAACTTGTTATCTATGGAATTAATCTTTCTATTTTGATAAAGCACATGGCTATTAATGGTAGAAGAAAGATTAAGCATGTTGCGAAAATTTGCATCTAGGCTAGCTTTTATTTCTTTGATAGATTCGTTTTGGTAAGACAGCAAAAGACATGTGGATTCAACTTTCTCGTTCATGGGGTGCCCAAATATAGTTTTCATCTTTTCATAGGTGTCTATGGGGTCCCCTTCAAGAAAACCCTCTTCAAAAATAGAATCTAAAACTTGTTTGAACGAAGCGGGCAACCCAACATAAAAGCTTTTTAAGTAAACATCAATTTGATATTGGGGTACATAGCTAGCCCGGACCCTTAACAGCCTATCCCAAGCATATTTCAAGGATTCATCGAGTAAATAACGAAAAATTCCAGAATCATCTTCATCAAAATTATTAATATTCTCATTGATAACTCTGGCAGGTTTTTCCATAGTATCTCTATTTATGAGTTTAGATAAAATAGCAGGATTATCTAAAGTGCTAAAACTCGGGAGAGAAACCCCACCCTTTTGGATTCTGACATGGCAAAAGGAAGGTGAGCGGAAAAGAGAGGGCGAATAAAACAGCAAGGGTGAAGTGGGGGAGACGAAAACGAGAGGCAAATGGCAAATAATGTAATGCGGGAGATAAGGGTTTGTGATGGGTACTTGGTATGTTGACTTTTGCGCAGACTCCCCGGCAACGGCGCCAGAAATCCTTCTTGCTACCTCTTGAGCACTGCGTTGGTTTTCCCTTGAAGAGGAAAGGGTGATGCAGCAAAGTAGCGTAAGTATTTCCCTCAGTTTTTGAGAACCAAGGTATCAATCCAGTAGGAGGCCACGCACGAGTCCCTCGCACCTACACAAACAAATAAATCCTCGCAACCAACGCAATAAAGGGGTTGTCAATCCCTTCACGGTCAGTTACGAGAGTGAGATCTAATAGATATGATAAGATAATATTTTTGGTATTTTTATGATAAAGATGCAAAGTAAAGAAAACAAAATAAAAACGGCGCCAGAAATAGCTTGTTGTCGGGAGATTAATATGATGGAAAATAGACCCGGGGGCCATAGGTTTCACTAATGGCTTCTCTCAAGAGCATAAGTATTATGGTGGGTGAACAAATTACTGTTGAGCAATTGACAGAATTGAGCATAGTTATGAGAATATCTAGGTATGATCATGTATATAGGCATCACGTCCGAGACAAGTAGACCGACTCCTGCCTGCATCTACTACTCTTACTCCACACATTGACCGCTATCCAGCATGCATCTAGAGTATTAAGTTCATAAGAACAGAGTAAGGCTTTAAGCAAGATGACATGATGTAGAGGGATAAACTCATGTAATATGATATAAACCCCATCTTGTTATCCTCGATGGCAACAATACAATACGTGCCTTGCTGCCCCTACTGTCACTGGGAAAGGACACCGCAAGATTGAACCCAAAGCTAAGCACTTCTCCCATTGCAAGAAAGATCAATCTAGTAGGCCAAACCAAACTGATAATTTGAAGAGACTTGCAAAGATAACCAATCATACATAAAAGAATTCAGAGAAGAATAAAATATTGTTCATAGATAAACTTGATCATAAACCCACAATTCATCGGTCTCAACAAACACACCACAAAAGAAGATTACATCGAATAGATCTCCACAAGAGAGGGGGAGAACATTGTATTGAGATCCAAAAAGAGAGAAGAAGCCATCTAGCTAATAACTATGGACCCGAAGGTCTGAAGTAAACTACTCACACTTCATCGGAGAGGCTATGGTGTCGATGTAGAAGCCCTCCGTGATCGATGCCCCCTCCGGCGGAGCTCCGGAAGATGCCCCAAGATGGGATCTCACGGGTACAGAAGGTTGCGGCGGTGGAATTAGGTTTTTGGCTCCGTATCTGGTAGTTTGGGGGTACGTAGGTATATATAGGAGGAAGAAGTACG
>NC_057796.1:323373405-323467373 GCF_018294505.1 Triticum aestivum | reverse complement strand
AGGGTCCAAGTCCTCTGGATCACGTTCGTTTCGAAAATCACGTTCCCGAAGGTTTCATTCCGTTTGGACTCCGTTTGATAATCTTTTTCTGCGAAACTCTAAAATAGGCAAAAACAACAATTCTGGGCTGGGCCTCCGGTTAATAGGTTAGTCCCAAAAATAATATAAAAGTGTATAATAAAGCCCAATAATGTCCAAACAGAATATAATATAGCATGGAACAATAAAAAATTATAGATACATTGGAGACGTATCAGGACCCATCGAAAGGGCCTCTGTATTTCGCAAAAAAAAACATTACCGCCACTGATAGCTTGGACCCACTAGCTATATCTTTGCCCGCAAGGAAGTGCCTCCTTATTACGCACAAAAAATGAATACTCCCCCTTGTAGCTGGGACCCAGTATAGTGGCAGGCTGACTTGTGGGCCTACTAAGTTGACAGGGACGGAGGGCTTTGTCAACTTAGTCAATATGCATGATTCTAGCTCCAGTGATCGTACGATGTCCATCCAACGGCCGTAATGCTTCTTCAACCTCTGGTCTTCTTGTTCCAGCCGCCCAAACCAGTGCGGGTCGTGCCTCGTGCTCCTGCCTCCCATGGCCGGCTGCGATGCGGCGGAGGCCTCACCACCCCCTACTACTCCCACTGCTGGCCAGGCCATCCCTCTACTCACCCATGCCCCCTGTTATTTTGCGCCGATGGCAGCCTCACACCGCAGCGAACCAGTGAACTCTCATACTCCTCTATGCGTGGGCATCCACTGCCGCGTCTTCCCCGGCTCCGCGTCGTCCCCTTCCTAGGCCTCACCGTCGTCCACCGCCCTGGTGCTCTCAGCGCGGTGTGGTCAACGTGGTCAAGGAACGGCTTCCATCGGACATGGACTGTACGTGGAGAGGCTGACAGCTGGGTCCACGGCCGCAGCAAGGAAGTGCCTCCTTATTACGCGCAAAATAATTATTCCTCCACCTGACAGCGGGGACCCACTGGACGGGCCACCGTATTTCATGAAAAAAATGTTTCCCCCTAACTGCTGGGACCCACCAGCTACATCTTCGCACACAAGGAAGTGCGTCCGGGCAAAAAAAATGATCTGCCCCCTGACTGCTGGGACCCACCAGCTACATCTTCGCACGCAAGGAAGTGCCCGACAGTAGGGAGCCACCTGGTCGAAGCGTACGTAGCGTTGTCATTCTGGTCGCGAACGTGTACGTACATACTGGTCTATGTAGAGGCGCGCATGAGTCGTAGTAGAGGCGCGCACGTAGCATGTACACGTACGTACAGCGGCCAGTGTGCAAGAAAGAAAATACGGCCACATACGTACATACAGGCAGGGTCTCGAACGCCTACTCGCGCATACGTACGGCCAGGGCTCATGTACATGGCTGGGTCAGGACGGAGAAACTGCATCGTCGTCGTGTTCATGGGGAGGCAACGGAATGTGTCGTGTTCATCGGGAGGCAACGGAACGCGTGGGAGCCAACCGGCTTGGACGGAACAGCCGATGGAAACGAGGCCTGGCGTACCACAGAACGGAGGAAACGGCCTTGTTTTCGACCGGCAACGGTCGAAATGGGATCCTGTTCATCGGGAGGGGTCTGGCATACCGCAAAACGGAGGAAACGGACGAAACGGGGGTCCTGTTGATCGGGAGGGGTGTGGAGTACCACAAAACAGAGGAAACGGACTTGTGTTGGAGCGCTACGGTCGAAACGGGGGTCCTGTTCATCGGGAGGGGTGTGGCGTACCGCAAAACAGGACTCCACGGGATACTGTTCATCTCCACCATCGACCCCCTCCAGCCTCCACGGGCTACTGTTCATCCACCGTCGACCTCCTCCAACCTCCACCTGCGCCTGTTCATCCACGGGCTCCTGTTCATCCATCCTCCACCGCGCGCTACTCCACCGGCTACTGTTCAACCAGCCCTCTCCACGGGCTCCTGTTCAACCACCCCTCCATGGGCTACTGTTCATCCAGCCCTCCACCATCTACTGTTCATCCTGCCCTCCACGGGGTGGTCCTGTTCATCCAGCCCTCCACGGGGTCCTGTTCATCCAGCCCCAACCAGCTCGATCGATTGGGGTCCTGTTCATCCAGAGGTATCACCACGGGGTCCTGTTCATCCACCCCCACCGGGAACTGTTCATCCAACCCCCCCAGCAACGCTCACTGTTCATCCAGAGGTAGCATCGATCGGCTTTAGTTAGCAGCAGTAGCGAAGGAATCGCTCGATCGAGTTCAATTAACAGCCATCGATTGATCGCTCGGGTTCAGTAACGCGTAGCCTGCAGTGTAATCGCTCGGGTTCAGTTAGAGCCCAACGCCTCGCTCGGGTTCAGTTAGAGCCCAATGCCTCGCACCCACGTGCGTACGTGTACGAGAGAAACACGCATCGCTCGGCCCCGACCACCCACCGTAACCGGGAACACCCTGATATTTTCCTCGCCCTCGCTTCTACCACGGTTTTTTCCGTCATGGACGGCCCAAAGAATTTCATGCAACTGCGTCTCCGTCCCGCCTAGGACGAAAAGTGTTGGAAATATGCCCTAGAGGCAATAATAAATTGGTTATTATTATATTTCCTTGTTCATGATAATCGTTTATTATCCATGCTAGAATTGTATTGATAGGAAACTCAGATACATGTGTGGATACATAGACAACACCATGTCCCTAGTAAGCCTCTAGTTGACTAGCTCGTTGATCAATAGATGGTTACAGTTTCCTGACCATGGACATTGGATGTCGTTGATAACGGGATCACATCATTAGGAGAATGATGTGATGGACAAGACCCAATCCTAAGCCTAGCACAAGATCGTGTAGTTCGTTTGCTAAGAGCTTTTCTAATGTCAAGTATCATTTCCTTAGACCATGAGATTGTGCAACTACCGGATACCGTAGGAATGCTTTGGGTGTACCAAACGTCACAATGTAACTGGGTGGCTATAAAGGTGCACTACAGGTATCTCCGAAAGTGTCTGTTGGGTTGGCACGAATCGAGACTGGGATTTGTCACTCCGTGTAAACGGAGAGGTATCTCTGGGCCCACTCGGTAGGACATCATCATAATGTGCACAATGTGACAAGGAGTTGATCACGGGATGATGTGCTACGGAACGAGTAAAGAGACTTGCCGATAACGAGATTGAACAAGGTATCGGGATACCGACGATCGAATCTCGGGCAAGTAACATACCGATTGACGAAGGGAATTGTATGCGGGATTGATTGAATCCCCGACATCGTGGTTCATCCGATGAGATCATCGTGGAACATGTGGGAGCCAACATGGGTATCCAGATCCCGCTGTTGGTTATTGGCCGGAGAACGTCTCGGTCATGTCTGCATGGTTCCCGAACCCGTAGGGTCTACACACTTAAGGTTCGATGACGCTAGGGTTATAGGGAATAGATATACATGGTTACCGAATGTTGTTGGAGTCCCGGATGAGATCCCGGACGTCACGAGGAGTTCCGGAATGGTTCGGAGGTAAAGATTTATATATGGGAAGTCCCGTTTTGGCCATCGGAAGAGTTTCGGGCGTCACCGGTAATGTACCGGGACAACCGGAAGGTTCCGGGGGTCCACCGGGAGGGGCCACCAGCCCCGGAGGGCCCTATGGGCTGTATGTGGAGAGGGACCAGCCCCTTAGTGGGCTGGGTGCCTTCCCTCCCAGGGCCCATGTGCCTGGGGGTTTGGGGAAACCCTAAGGGGAGGCGCCCCCCTTGCCTTGGGGGGCAAGGCAACCCCCTGGCCGCCGCCCCCTCCTCAGATTGGATCTGAGGGGCCCGGCCCCCCTCTCCCTTGCCCCTATATATATGTGGGGGGTGGGAGGTCAGCAGCAACCCAAGGTTCTGGCGCAGCCCTCCCCCTCTTCCATGTCCTCCTCCTCTCCCGCGGTGCTTGGCGAAGCCCTGCAGGATTGCCACGCTCCTCCATCACCACCACGCTGTCGTGCTGCTGCTGGACGGAGTCTTCCCCAACCTCTCCCTCTATCCTTGCTGGATCAAGGCGTGGGAGACGTCACCGGGTTGCACGTGTGTTGAATGCGGAGGCGCCGTGTTTTGGCGCTTAGATCGGAACCAACCGCGATCTGAATCGCTACGAGTACGACTCCTTCATCCGCGTTCTTGCAACGCTTCCGCATCGCAATCTACAAGGGTATGTAGATGCACTCCCCTTCCCCTCGTTGCTAGATTACTCCATAGATTGATCTTGGTGATGCATAGAAAATTTTGAATTTCTGCTACGTTCCCCAACAGTGGCATCATGAGTTAGGTCTATGCGTAGTTTCTATGCACGAGTAGAACACAAAGTAGTTGTGGGCGTCGATTTTGTCAATTTACTTGCCGTTACTAGTCTTATCTTGATTCGGCGGCATCGTGGGATGAAGCGGCCCGGACCGACCTTACACGTACTCTTACGTGAGACAGGTTCCACCGACTGACATGCACTAGTTGCATAAGGTGGCTAGCGGGTGTCTGTTTCTCCCACTTTAGTCGGATCGGATTCGATGAAAAGGGTCCTTATGAAGGGTAAATAGAAATTGGCATATCACGTTGTGGCTTTTGCGTAGGTAAGAAACGTTCTTGCTAGAATCCCATAGCAGTCACGTAAAACATGCAACAACAATTAGAGGACGTCTAACTTGTTTTTGCAGGGTATGCTATGTGATGTGAAATGGCCAAAAGGATGTCATGAATGATATATGTGATGTATGAGATTGATCATGTTCTTGTAATATGAATCACGACTTGCATGTCGATGAGTATGACAACCGGCAGGAGCCATAGGAGTTGTCTTAATTTATTGTATGACCTGTGTGTCATTGAAAACGCCATGTAATTACTTTACTTTGTTGCTAACCGTTAGCCATAGTAGTAGAAGTAATAGTTGGCAAGACAACTTCATGAAGACACGATGATGGAGATCATGATGATGGAGATCATGGTGTCATGACGGTGACGAAGGTGATCATGCCGCGCCTCGAAGATGGAGATCAAAGGCGCAGGATGATATTGGCCATATCACGTCACTTTATGATTTGCATGTGATGTTTATCATGTTTACATCTTATTTGCTTAGAACGACGGTAGCATAAATAAGATGATCCCTCACTAAAATTTCAAGAGACGTGTTCCCCCTAGCTGTGCACCGTTGCGAAGGTTCGTTGTTTCGAAGCACCACGTGATGATCGGGTGTGATAGATTCTAACGTTCGAATACAACGGGTGTTGACGAGCCTAGCATGTACAGACATGGCCTCGGAACACATGCGAAACACTTAGGTTGACTTGACGAGCCTAGCATGTACAGACATGGCCTCGGAACACATGCGAAACACTTAGGTTGACTTGACGAGCCTAGCATGTACAGACATGGCCTCGGAACACAAGAGATCGAAAGGTCGAACATGAGTCGTATAGTAGATACGATCAACATGGAGATGTTCACCGATGATGACTAGTCCGTCTCACGTGATGATCGGACACGGCCTAGTTTGACTCGGATCATGTATCACTTAGATGACTAGAGGGATGTCTATTTGAGTGGGAGTTCATTAAATAATCAGATGAACTTCATTATCATGAACACAGTCAAAAGGTGTTTGCAAATTATGTCACAGCTTACGCTTTAGTTCTACTGTTTAAGATATGTTCCTAGAGAAAATTTAGTTGAAAGTTGATAGTAGCAATTATGCGGACTGGGTCCGTAAACTGAGGATTGTCCTCATTGCTGCACAGAAGGCTTATGTCCTTAATGCACCGCTCGGTGTGCTGAACCTCAGCGTCGTCTGTAGATGTTGCGAAACATCTGACATACACGTTTTGATGACTACGTGATAGTTCAGTGCGTAATGCTAACGGTTTAGAATTGTGGCACCAGAGACGTTTTTGAAATGTCGCAGAACATATGAGATGTTCCGAAGACTGAAATTGGGATTTCAGACTAGTGCCCACGTCAAGAGGTATGAGACCCCTGACAAGTTTCTTAAGCCTGCAAACTAAGGGAGAAAAGCTCAATCGTTGAGCATGTGCTCAGATTGTCTGAGTACCACAATCGCTTGAATCGAGTGGGAGTTAATCTTCCAGATGAGATGGTGATGGTTCTCCATAGTCACTGCCACCAAGCTATTAGAGCTTCGTGATGAACTATAACATATCAGGGATAAACATGATGATCCTTGAGCAACTCGCGATGTTTGACACCGCGAAAGTAGAAATCAAGTAGGAGCATCAATTGTTGATGGTTAGTAAAACCACTAGTTTCAAGAAGGGCAAGGGAAGAAGGGATACTTCATGAAACAACAAATAATTTGTTGCTCTAGTGAAGAATCCCAAGGTTGAACCAAACCCGAGACTAAGTGCTTCTGTAATGAGGGGAACGGTCACTGAAGCAGAACTACCCTAGATACTTGGTAGATGAGAAGGCAGGCAAGGTCGACAGAAGTATATTGGATATACATTATATGAATGTGTACTTTACTAGTACTCCTAGCAGCACCAGGGTATTAGATACCGGTTCGGTTGCTAAGTGTTAGTAACTCGAAATAAAAGCTGCGGAATAAACGGAGACTAGCTAAAGGTGAGATGACGATATGTGTTGGAAGTGTTTCCAAGGTTGATGTGATCAAGCATCGCACGCTCCCTCTGCCATCGAGATTGGTGTTAAACATAAATAATTGTTATTTGGTGTTTGTGTTGAGCATAAACATGATTGGATTATGTTTATCGCAATACTGTTATTCACTTAAGGAGAATAATGGTTACTCTGTTTATTTGAATAATACCTTCAATGGTCTTGCACCTAAAATGAATCTCGATCGCGGTGATACACATGTTCGTGCCAAAAGATATAAAATAGTAATGATAGTACCACATACTTGTGGCACTGCCATTTGAGTCATATTGGTATAGAACGCATGAAGAAGCTCCATGTAGATGGATCTTTGGACTCACTCGTTTTTGAAAAGATTGAGACATGCGAACCATGTCTATTGGTATATATGCATGAAGAAACTCCATGCAGATGGATAGTTTGGACTCACTTGATTATTGAATCACTTGAGACATGCAAATCATACCACATGGGCAAGATGACTGAAAGGCCTCGTTTTCAGTAAGATGGAACAAGAGAGCAACTTGTTGGAAGTAATACATTTTGATGTATGCAGTCCAATGAGTGCTGAGGCATGCAGTGGATATCGTTATGTTCTTACTTCACAGATGATTTGAGTAGATGCTGAGTGTATTTACTTGATGAAACACAAGTCTGAATTATTGAAAGGTTCAAGTAATTTCAGAGTGAAGTTGAAGATCGTCGTGACAAGAGGATAAAATGTCTGTGATATGATCATAGAGATGAGTATCTGAGTTACGAGTTTGGCACACAATTAAGACATTGTGGAAAGTGTTTCACAGTTAATACCGCCTGGAACACCACAGTGTGATGGTGTGTCCGAACATCATAACTGCACCCTATTGGATATGGTGCATACCATGATGTCTCTTATCGAATTACCACTATCGTTTATGGGTTAGGCATTAGAGACAACCGCATTCACTTTAAAAGGGGCACCACGCAATTCCGTTGAGACAACACCGTTTAGAGAAACCTAAGTTGTCGTTTCTTAAAAGTTTGGGGCTGCGACGCTTATGTGAAAATGTTTCAGGCTGATAAGCTCGAACCCAAAGCGGATAAATGCATCTTCATAGAATACCCAAAATAGTTGGGTATACCTCCTATTTCAGATCCGGAAGCAAGGTGATTGTTTCTAGAAACAGGTCCTTTCTCGAGGAAAAGTTTCTCTCGAAAGAATTAAGTGGGAGGATGATGGAGACTTGATAAGGTTATTGAACCGTCACTTCAACTAGTGTGTAGCAGGGCACAGGAAGTTGTTCCTGTGGCACCTACACCAATTGAAGTGGAAGCTTATGATATTGATCATGAAACTTCGGATCAAGTCACTACCAAACCTCGTAGGTCGACAAGGATGCGTACTACTTCAGAGTGGTACGTAATCCTGTCTTGGAATTCATGTTGCTAGACAACAATGAACCTACGAGCTATGGAGAAGCGATGGTGGGCCCATATTCCGACAAATGGTTAGAAGCCATGAAATCCGAGATAGGATCCATGTATCAGAACAAAGCATGGACTATGGTGAACTTGCCCGATGATCGGCAAGCCATTGAGATAAATGGATCTTTAAGAAGAAGACGGACATGGACGGTAATGTTACCGTCTATGAAGCTCGACTTGTGGCAAAGAGTATTTTCAAAAGTTCAAGGAGTTGACTACGATGAGATTTTCTCATCCGTAACGATGCTTAAGTCCGTCGGAATCATGTTAGCATTAGCTGCATTTATGAAATCTGGCAGATGGATGTCAAAACAAGTTTCCTTACCAGTTTTAGTAAGGAAAGCTGGTATGTGATACAATCAGAAAGGTTTTGTCGATCCTAAGGATGCTAAAAGGTATGCTAGCTCCAGCGATCCTTCCATGGACTAGAGCAAGCATCTCGGAGTCAGAATATACGCTTTGATGGAGTGATCAAAGTTTTTGGGTTTATACAAAGTTTGTTAGAAACTTGTATTTACAATAAAGTGAGTGGGAGCGCTACAACATTTCTGATAAGTATATGTGAATGACATATTGTTGATCCGAAATGATGTAAAATTTCTGGAAAGCATAAAGGGTTGTTTGAAAGGAGTTTTTCAAAGGAAGACCTGGATAAAGCTGCTTACATATTGGGCATCAAGATCTATAGAGATAGATCAAGACGTCTGATGATACTTTCAAAGAACGCACACCTTGACATGATTTTGAAAGAGTTCAAAATAGATCAGCAAAGAAGGAGTTCTTGGCTGTGTTACAAGGTGTGAGTATTGAGTAAGACTCAACACCTGACCACAGCAGAAAAGAGAGAAAGGACGAAGGTCGTCCCCTATGCTTTAGACGTAGGCTCTACAGTATGCTATGCTGTGTACCGCACTTGAAGTGTGCCTTGCCATGAGTTGGTCAAGGGGTACAATAGTGATCCGGGAATGGATCACATGACAGCGGTCGAACTTATCCTTAGTATCTAGTGGACTAAGGAATTTTCTCGATTATGGAGGTGAAAAGGAGTTCGTCGTAAAGGGTTACGTCGGTGCGAGCTTTGACACTAATCCGGATGACTCTGAGTAGTAAACCGGATTCGTATAGTAGAGCAGTTATTTGAAATGGCTCCAAGTAGCGCGTGGTAGCATCCACAAGATGACATAGATATTCATAAAGCACACACAGATCTTAAAGGTTCAGACCTGTTGACTAATAACCTCTCTCACAAGCATAACATGATCAAACCAGAACTCATTGAGTGTTAATCACATAGTGATGTGAACTAGATTGTTGACTCTAGTAAACTCTATGGATGTTGGTCACATGGTGATGTGACCTGTGAGTGTTAATCACATGGTGATGTGAACTAGATTATTGACTCTAGTGCAAGTGGGAGACTGTTGGAAATATGCCCTAGAGGCAATAATAAATTGGTTATTATTATATTTCCTTGTTCATGATAATCGTTTATTATCCATGCTAGAATTGTATTGATAGGAAACTCAGATACATGTGTGGATACATAGACAACACCATGTCCCTAGTAAGCCTCTAGTTGACTAGCTCGTTGATCAATAGATGGTTACGGTTTCCTGACCATGGACATTGGATGTTGTTGATAACGGGATCACATCATTAGGAGAATGATGTGATGGACAAGACCCAATCCTAAGCCTAGCACAAGATCGTGTAGTTCGTTTGCTAAGAGCTTTTCTAATGTCAAGTATCATTTCCTTAGACCATGAGATTGTGCAACTCCCGGATACCGTAGGAATGCTTTGGGTGTACCAAACGTCACAACGTAACTGGGTGGCTATAAAGGTGCACTACAGGTATCTTCGAAAGTGTCTGTTGGGTTGGCACGAATCGAGACTGGGATTTGTCACTCCGTGTAAACGGAGAGGTATCTCTGGGCCCACTCGGTAGGACATCATCATAATGTGCACAATGTGACCAAGGAGTTGATCACGGGATGATGTGCTACGGAACGTGTAAAGAGACTTGCCGGTAACGAGATTGAACAAGGTATCGGGATACCGACGATCGAATCTCGGGCAAGTAACATACCGATTGACAAAGGGAATTGTATACGGGATTGATTGAATCCCCGACATCGTGGTTCATCCGATGAGATCATCGTGGAACATGTGGGAGCCAACATGGGTATCCTGATCCCGCTGTTGGTTATTGGCCGGAGAACGTCTCGGTCATGTCTGCATGGTTCCCGAACCCGTAGGGTCTACACACTTAAGGTTCGATGATGCTAGGGTTATAGGGACTAGATATACGTGGTTACCGAATGTTGTTCGGAGTCCCGGATGAGATCCCGGACGTCACGAGGAGTTCCGAAATGGTCCGAAGGTAAAGATTTATATATGGGAAGTCCCGTTTTGGCCACCGGAAGAGTTTCGGGCGTCACCGTTAATGTACCGGGACCACCGGAGGGTTCCGGGGGTCCACCGGGAGGGGCCACCAGCCCCGGAGGGCCCTATGGGCTGTATGTGGAGAGGGACCAGCCCCTTAGTGGGCTGGGCGCCTTCCCTCCCAGGGCCCATGCGCCTGGGGGTTTGGGGAAACCCTAAGGGGAGGCGCCCCCCTTGCCTTGGGGGGCAAGGCAACCCCCCTGGCCGCCGCCCCCTCCTCAGATTGGATCTGAGGGGGCCGGCCCCCCTCTCCCTTGCCCCTATATATATGTGGGGGGTGGGAGGGCAGCAGCAACCCAAGGTTCTGGCGCAGCCCTCCCCCTCTTCCATGTCCTCCTCCTCTCCGGCGGTGCTTGGCGAAGCCCTGCAGGATTGCCACGCTCCTCCATCACCACCACGCCGTCGTGCTGCTGCTGGACGGAGTCTTCCCCAACCTCTCCCTCTCTCCTTGCTGGATCAAGGCGTGGGAGACGTCACCGGGCTGCACGTGTGTTGAACGCGGAGGCGCCGTGTTTCGGCGCTTAGATCGGAACCAACCGCGATCTGAATCGCTACGAGTACGACTCCTTCATCCGCGTTCTTGCAACGCTTCCGCATCGCGATCTACAAGGGTATGTAGATGCACTCCCCTTCCCCTCGTTGCTAGATTACTCCATAGATTGATCTTGGTGATGCGTAGAAAATTTTGAATTTCTGCTACGTTCCCCAACAAAAAGCCCATTTTCTGTCAAGATTTTTTGTCATAGAAGTAGGACCCCACCACATCTATGATGATACCGGGTTTTGTCACAATTATCGTCATAGAAGTGTCATAAGTATGACAGAAAAAAATTTCGTTCGGCCCAAAATGTCACGGATGTGTGTTTTTTTGTAGTGGCACCCGGCCACGCGCGTCATCCCTGCTGCCTTCACCGAGGTCGGCCCGAATCAGTACCCGTTGTTCGTCGACTACTTTTCTTGCGGCCTTTGCCCCCATTCTCTGATTTCTTTAGCGACATCATGCACATCTACGGCTTCCACCTTTTGGATTTTACCCCAAATGCCGTGGCGTGCATGGCTCTTTTTGCGCACCTCTGCGAGGGCTTCGTCGGGGTGCATCCCAACACGGCGCTCTTCCGCCACTACTTCTTCCCTCGGATCCAAAAGAGGGGCGCCATTTCCGGTTGTGTCGCCTGGATCCCAAGGTCCAAGGGGACATACCCGGAGGGCGCTCAGAAGGAGAGGTGGGAGGAGTGGCGGGGCCGGTGGTGCTAGATTGAGGAGAAGGATCCACCAGCATTCTGCGAGGTTCGCCTGGCACCGCTGGTTCATCGAAGTGACTGGAGCGATGTTGATGCTGATGATGCGAAGCTCACGGTCGCCACCACCAGGATTCTTCGCCTCACCGAGGCCGGGCTCACCCTCGAGATGATCGGGGCGGATTTCATCCGCCGCCGAATCGCCCCGCTGCCCAACAAGGGGAGGCCGACCTAGCTCTTTACGAATGTGGCCGACATCATGAGGCTTCGCCCCGGCCTCGACCACAACCTCATGGTGATGGGGCACGCCCACTTTTGCCAGCGGCTCTTCCAGCTCGACGTGAACCGCGGCGGCAAGGTCGAGCGGTCCGGCAAGGCCGCGAAGGCCGCCGTGAAGGCCGGCAAGGTCGCCAAGGGGCCCTTGTTTAAGTTGCCGGCGGGGGTGGTCCCGCTGAGCAACAACTCGCGTCGAAACGACATCATCGCCATGATGCCGGAGTTCAACGCGCACGACCTTGTCCCAAATTGGGCTGAGCCGCCGGAGGAGCAGGTGCAGGAGTTTTTCGACACCCTGGAGGAGAAGTACGTCCGCGATGAGCCGCGGCTCGTCCAGGACACCACCCAGGCGGAGCTGGACTACATCGCCGCCAGGGCGGCGGAGGCAGAGCTCACCAAGGAGGCCGGCAGTGCTGGCGGCGTGGAGGATAAGGCCGTGGCGGCCGTGGAGGAGAAGGAGCTTGCCCAGTGGGCGGAGTCCGCTGGGGAAGCCAGCAACGCCGGCACCGGGGCCCTCTTGTCGAAGATGTGGTTGATGAGTTGTTGGAGGAGGAGGCCGAGGCTGTCGACCCTCCGGTCGCGGGGAGAGGGCGAGTCCTGCGGCGGGCCACCTCTGGCGAGCCGGTCCGGCCTGGCAGGGCCGTACAACCACGGCAAGCCCAGGAGGGGTCCGCGCGCCAGACAAGGGCCACGGCGGCGAAGAAGTTGGTGAAGGCCGCGGTGACGAAGAAGAAAGCATCGGCCTCTTCGTAGTCCAAGCACGTTCAGACTCCGCCTTCTTCCCCTCCTCCGGCAGACGTCGACGCGGAGGTCGTCTTTGACTTCGGGTCCCTCAGCCCAAGGAGGAAGAGGAAGGCAGCAGAGGAGGAGGTGGAGGAGGAGTAAGCTTCTTGTTCCCTCCCCCTTTTTGTCATCTCCATCTCCTCAAACTATGCCGCTTATCTTGGATTGTTTCCATTTTTGTAGGGACGTGGAGACGCTGGCCCAGAGGGTGAAGAGGGCTAGGTCCTCGGCGGGCGGCCAGCCCCCGGCGGGCACCTCGAGGGCGCCACTAGTGGTGGTGAGCAGCCCGGACAGCAGCCCCCAGCGTAAGTTCGCCGCTCGCTCCTCGTCGACGTGTGTTGGTGGGCATGATCCATTGGCGCCGACCTTGCCGAGATCGCAAGAGGAGGACAGCAGCAAGAGGAGCCACTGAAGGCCACCCCCAACACGCTGCCCCCATCGACCACGCCACCCCGAGGGGTGTCCCCGGCAAGGGCGCCAAGCACCGAGCCCATGCACACGGAGGAGGAGGAGGAGGCGAACTCGGGCTCTGGTGGCTTCACCTCGGTGCCAAATGTTGGCGGGGAGGGGACCTCTGCTTCCCAGCCCGACACTGGTAAGTCACTTGCCTTCCGTCCCCGCTCTTTTTCTGTTCTTTCCGAGTCTTGGTCTCGGCTTCGCCTCATCCCCTTCTCGGTATCCAGATCCTCCCTCGACGGATCTGGAGGATATAGACACCGTCATCGAGGATGTCACCAAGGGCACCGAGGCGGAGGCCGAGAGACGCGGCCAAGGGGCCTGCCGGGGAGCTCGACAAAGCTACTGCCGAGGAGGCCGGCAAGGGGCCTGCCGGGGAGGCCAGCAAGTCCGCTACCGAGGAGGAGGTGGTTGATGACCAGCCTTCCTCCTCCGCTGCCTCTGGCTCCGGCAGGTATCTGAAGGTGAGCGACGACCTTTTCGTCCACCTTCCAGGGACGTCGAGCTCCAGGGCGCCCATCGAGGGAGAGGTGTTCGACGAGGAAGTGCTTGCCGCCGCCGGGCTCGAGGTTGTTGACGAGCCGAGCGGCGGTGGCGACGGTTCTCAGGAGGAGCGGCTTCTCCAGGCCATGGGCGCTAGCTTTCGGAAGCTCCAGGCGCTCCACCGCGCCCTCCTGGACAAGGCCAAGTCTCGGATGGCAACGGTGGACAAGGCAGAGGTGGACCTCAAGGGACGCGTCGCCGAGGCGCAAACTTGGTTCTGCCAAGCTTGTGAGGAGCTGAAGGCCGCCCAGGGCGAGCTGGCCAAGCGCGAGGTGGAGCTCAACATGCAGCGGGCCGACATCGAGAAGGCCCAAGAGACGGCGAAGAACCTGGCCGCCGAAGCCGAGGCCGCTCGAACCCAGCACCAGGCCGTGTTGAACTCCCAGGAGGAGGACCTTGCCGCTCGCGAGGAGAAGCTTGCTGCGACTCTCCGCGGCAAGGACGGGGAGGTGGAGAAACTCGTCGTGCAGCGGACCCAAGAGCTGGAGCAGAGGCACGGAGAGGCACTCAATGCCCAGGACCTGGCTCACGCCGACAAGGTGAAGGAGCTGGAGGTGGAGCGGGATGGGCTGAAAGTTCAGGTCCTGAAGCTGTCCAAGGAGATGGACACGCTCAACAACGCTCTGGTTGAGGCGCAGGGCGCGGTCCTCAGCAGGGCTGGGCAGCTCTCCGAGGCCAACAACTCCATCAAAGACCTCAAGCTGAAGCTGGAGGGTCTCGAGGGGATGCTGTCGGAGGGCAAGGCCCGGGAGGAGGCTCTGGCCAAGGACCTGGAGACTAAGAAGTAGCTACGGAAGAACGAGACCGCCAACCACAAAGACTTTGTGGAGGGTGAGAATCGCTGGATCGGGCGCCTCGAAGGCGTCGCTGGCAGGATCACCATGCAGCGGGCTACCATGGGGATGCCAAACGTGAGGTATACCCCGGAGCGCAACGTGAGCCCCAAAGCCAAGCTGACCATCTTCTTCGAGGGCGTCCTCGGGGCCCTGGAGCAGTTCCACTCCAATCGGGCGGGGTGCCATGACCAAGGTCCTCACCAAGGTGGCGCACTAGAACCCCAACCTCGACTTCGAAGCTGCGCTGGAGAGCTTGCCGGAGGATGTGGACCTCACGGTGCTCAATGAGCGTATCAAGCCCATCATCAGCCGCATCGACGGAATCCAGAGGGTGGAGGGCCTGCGCCGGGACTAGGCACCCCGTTTTTGACTGCCGCTGTAGGTTCACGACCAAGACAATTTTTATCTTTAGTTAGAACCGCAGCAACACTTGATGTAATATAACTCTACAGTACTTTTGATATGATGCATGTCATCTTCCTATTCGATCTTCCTTTGTATGTTCACCCTACGCTAACCGGGTAGGCTTGCCGGCGCGTAAACCCAGGGCGGCAACTTGAGGACGGATCCCGAATGGCCTGTCGGGTGTGCTTGCTGCCGAGCGAACCACCTTACCGCTCTCAACGTGGCCGCTCGAACTGTCGAGCTTGACTCGAGTCAGAATCGAGAGCGTTGCCAATTGCGGAAGGCTACCCTGCCACTCTCGACACGGCCGCTTGAGCTATTGAGCGGACTTGAAACAGAACAAGGGCGTTGCCAATTGCGGAAGGGCCCCTTCGCGTGCAGGTTTCCATACATAGGGTAGGACCTTCGAGGACAATAACCTCATATATAAAAAGGAAATTGCTTAAAGTTTCACATGACTTAGCTTTTCTGTCGTTGTAAGGGCGCCCACCGCATCCGCAGACGGCGCCATCATGCTTGGTCATCTTCTTCCTTGGAACGACGGCCACGATGAAGCCGCTGCTTCAATCAGACCAGATTTTCACAACTGCGTCCCCTACCCGGCGCGCCAAAGATGTCGGTGGGAACGACACCTATGGGATCACTGGGATCCCTTCTACGGTCGGCGGACGCAAGGTTGTGCAAAGAGCAGGTCTGACAGGAAGCACACGGATCGTTTACCCAGGTTCGGGCTGCGAAGATGCGTAATACCCTAGTCCTGCTTTGGTGGGTGTATTGACTGTTCTTGTGTTCTTGAGCTAGCTACGGGGTGCAACTTGCCCAAAAGAGCCGAATCCCTCTCTTGGTCGCCTCGGGCCTCCTTTTATAGGCAAAAAGGGGTTGCCACAGTGGCACACAGGAGGTGGAAAGGTCTATAGTTGATAAGCCTATCCTCTGGGACCGTCAGACAAACACATTTAATGCGCTGCCGACGTGCCCCCCTTGCTTTATCGGGGTCGGCAAGGAAGCACGTCCCAGCTGTCGCCGCCTCGTTTGGCCTTGACAAGCGTCTGAGCTGACGAGGCATCGTGGCGCCACGTTGGCTGGCTGCTGGGCTAGCGTGGTGGTGGAGCCTTCACGAAGGGTTGCATGCCACCACGCACGTGCTTGCTGAGTCGGTGTAGAGGCCGCCCGTCGCCACACAGGTGCCTGCCCAGCTGGTTGAGCTAGCAGCTGCTTGGGGACGACGGTGGAGTCTTGGCTGGCGCGGGCCTGGCAGTGGCCCCGCTGATGCCTTCGGCAAAGGTCTTGTCGGGGGCTCGGCAAGGGTCTTGCCGTGGAGTTGCAGTCGTCCCCGGCAAGGTGCTTGCCGGGGATCTTGTGGATTTCCTTGGCTAGGATCCCGCCGAGGGTCACCGTCTTCTGGTCCTCATCTGATCTCACATGTTTATGATCTTGACGAAGATCTGCATGCCACCTCAGAGGCGCCTCCCGAGCCTTGGTTCCAATGTAGTTGGTGTGTTGGGACCCATGGGCTCAAGGGTGGCTTGCTCTGCTAGCATCGGGCAGGTTGCCCCGGCAAGGCTCTTGCTGGGGCTGCGGAGGCTGCCTCGGCAAGGATCTTGCCGAGGGAGCTTACCTCGCCCTCTTGCTCTCCTGTGTTCCTGGTCTTGGCGTTGCCTTGGTTGTCTTGTGCTTTGGCTTCTCTTCGGCTTCCCTCCTCTGCCCTGCTAAGTGTGGCCGCGGCGCGTGGCTCTGACTGCCCGTGCACAAGTAAAGGGGTCAAAAGGAGAGCCCCTACTTTTGTACACCGACATGCATGTACATCCATGACAAATTTATGACAGAATCAAGATAGTCATACCCGTGCTGTCGTAGAAGTGTTCCATGACATTACCAAAATTATCATCACGGAAGTGTCCACTTCCATGACGATAAATCACGCGTCATAGAAGTGCTTTCGTCAAGGGTGACCAACACATGGCATCCACCGTAACGGAACGCCGTTAAGCTATCGGGTCCGGTTTGGATCCGATAACCCGTTTACAGCCCGTACCAATGGGAATTTTCCACATGTAAAATTCTCATTGGCCGGAGGAAACACGTGTCGGCTCAACGTTCGGACAAATGTCATCCACTCATTGGACAGGAGGCGCCTATGACATGTCGACACATGGCACGGCCCAACAGAGGCCCATTCTGATGAAAAGGCCGGGCCTGTCAAAATAAGCGGGCAGACCCATTAGCGACCTACTTGAGTCAGGCCCATTTACTAGTATGGCCCATACAAGTTACACAGAATCGGCCCATCAAAGGCCCATTCTAGATTCGACAATTTCCAGCCCATCGTCAGTTTAAGCCCGTTAACAGCCCGCTACATTTTTGGGCCCAATTGCGGCCCGAGCTTCTTTCGGCCTGTTAGCAGCCCATCGCCAGTTCCAGCCTGGAACGTCTTTCGGCCTTTTCTCGGCCCATTCTGCAGTTAGGCCAATTCTAGCCCGCTGTGACTTTAGGCCTGTCCTCGGCACATTCGGTAAATGGGCCAACTCTTAGCCCTTTTTTTCTCTCGGCCTATTAAGGGCCCGCACAACAGTTGGGCCTTTGACTTTAGGTCCATTAGGGGCCCATGTTCCGTAGGGCATCATTTCAGCCCAACGCGACTTTCGGCCTGTTAAAAGCCTAGTTTGCAAATTGGGCCTCCTCTGGCCCATAACACTTTCGGCCTCCTACTGGCCCATAAAGTAAAAGGGCCGAGACAAAATTGACATTTATTTCGGCCTGCTAAAGGCCCGCAGGCCATTTCGATTTATACGGCCCTATCGAGCTTTAGGCCTGTTGACGGCCTGCTAAGAGCCGTTGTTACGGTGGGCCCATTTGGGATCCAATTAATATTATTTTGACCAGCCCAATTAAGGCCTGCTTTGACTGCACATGTTTGTTCGTTTGTATGGCGTCTAGGAAATGTTTAGGCGTGTTGGCCCCCGTTTCAACGATATAGCATATTCAACAAATATCCTACTCTATACTATCGCCTCTAAAAAACATACACTATACAATAAAAAGCATAGAAACGTAGAATAATCCTACACTATACAATAAAGAAATTACAGCCGAATATACCCACTGGGCATTATAGTTCAACACTAGTGATTATAAAGCATACACAAACAGCAAATTACATACACTGGACAAATAAAGCTCATACATCATGGACACGCATCAACAGAACTTACCATTTGAACTATAATCTCTTCAGAAAAAAGGATTGGCCGGATTCAGATAGCACAAATTTCAGTTTGCAAAATCTCCAATTCCTTCGTGGTTACCTCAGTGTCTTGTTTCATTTTTTTGACTCCTGCATCTAATACCTGCATGTCCAGTCTCAACTTGTTGATTGTACGTTGAGAATCATGTACACGTTGTCTTGCCACCTCTAGTTGATGCTCGAGAACATCAACACATTCCAATTCCAATCCATAATCATTCGGTAATGGCCATGCCGCATGCTCGCAGATCTTTGTGTTGATGTCACTTCATCCTGAAATGTTTTTGTAAGTACACATGACTAGGGCAAAAATATAGTTACAACAGTGAAGCGAGCAAGATAGACTATTTTGTACATGGCAAAACAGGACTAACAATAATGTTACACGTCATGAAGCATAAGCAGGTGATATTTTAAAAATTATAAAAAAGGTAGTCTGTGCAGCGTGCATACAGAAATCTCTCTTAGCTCACCAGAGGAGCATGATGTTGGGGCCCAATCCAAAACACAGACAAGTTACAAATTTAGACAGCACATTGCGTATAAGTAAGCAAGAAGTTGGCCATTCTGTAGCTCAATTAAAGTCTTAGGGAGCATAATGAACAGCAGAGGGATTCATACAAACCTACTACAGCAAGCAAAACTATGCAATCATTAGCCTAGTATAAAATAGATTGTGAGCCTCATGTAATAATAGTTGGTTAATAGACTTCAAAGCTCCAGGCACACTTCGCCAGAGTAAGTAAATGGTAAGGCCTCTAATTATGTTAACTAATAGTTATACAAGTACCCAACATTAGGCATCATTGTTTGGGCATCTCATTAACTGAGGACAAATAAAGCAATTGAAAAGAGCAAATTAACTATGCCTGAAACAAACAAGGAATTGACCTGTTGAGTTGGATACAGTGACTTACCTTAACTGGTTGAACAGGCTCAGCGCAGCTCCTACTTCTCTTGCAAGGCTCCTTCCTAACATCTTGTACTTGGAAATCCTCAATCTTATCTTCATTGCACCCCCTCTGCAAGGTGACACAAACTAGTTACTCGTCTCATTGGAAGATAAATATGCATACTTTCCAGTCTGTGAACAACACAAAAGGATGAGATTATAACAAAAAAATACCACATAATGAAACGTGCCACATCTCTTGCACTTGCAGACAATGAAATGAGGATTTACTATGTCTGCACTATGTAAAAACTAGGCATACCTTCGAACTGGATCTCCAGGTACTCTTGGAGAGCCTACTTTAGTGTATAGCCAGACCTTTATGTCACCTATGAGTTAGACAAGGCCCCACTACAGCAGCCCTTAGTGTTTAAATCATTGACAAGCTCTGTTAGAGTGTTAGGTCAAGAATAACAAGTAATCAAAGCAAACAGTCCTAGTATGGCCGGCTGATGCGAACAACAATTGAACATATGTGTGAGCAAATCTTACATGTCAAGAAAAGAAGCAAAGAAGGAGGCTTAAAGACCATCACTTGACTGACCAGATTTAAGGGGCATTTAAACATCATGTGCAACGTATGAACTAACATAAACATTGCATATTCTAGATTCTACAATGGAATGCACATGTATTAGGTTATGCCATGTATGATGATGCCTAAATGTACACTATAGCAGGCAGGAGTGATTCATCATTGCACGCACAATTGAATTGCAGGTTAAGGGCCAGTTCGATTCCGCCTTTTCAAGGCTTATTGTCAAAATAAGCCATAAAAGATGAAAAGAAGTCATTTTTGAGTTATGGGCTTGGGCTTAACTTATTTCGCTTTGGAGGGGGTGTTTCGGGTAGAAGCTCACTAAAAATTGAAGGGAAGGGGAATAGTGAAATTACTCCGTTGTCTGCCTATATTACACTCAAAATGCAACTGCTCACGCCCGCGTCAGACCTGACCCTCAGGTAAAAACAAACACGTAAGCGTTCATTGCCCTTCCCGCTTGCATCTCCTCTTCCCTTTCCCTCTACCTCGATCCCCTGCCTGCAGCCCTAGGGTTCCTTCAGCGAGCCGTCGCCTCTGGTCCCATTTGGCCTAGTCCTCAACGATGCTCTGTCCAGCTAGGATACATGGCCGGCAGGTAGGGGAAAATATCCCTGGCTGCTCCTCCCTCTGGTGCCGCCCCTCATTCTCATGGTCTCCAGCACCTGCTCCACTGTGGTCCGTCCAACGCACTACTCCGGCGGGCGCCGCACAACTACGGCTGATGCCACACTGCAGCAGAAGGCACCTTATTCCCACTCCCCTCCTCCTAGGCCGTGGCCTTGAGGTGCTGTTGAAGGATGAGCTCATCCAACAAGGTGAGGATCTCCTCTGACTTTTTGCCAAATTTTCATTCTGATCCACTATATGCTGAATTTCTATGAGCTGCTTCTACTGCTGCTATATGATGCATTGCTATGAGCTACTCCTGCTGCTGCTATATGATGAATTGCTATGAGCTGCTACTACTATATGATAAATTGCTATGAGCTGATGCTGCTATATGATGAGTTGCTATAAGCTGCTCCTGCTGCTGCTGTATGATGAATTGCTATGAGTTGCTCCTGCTGCTGCTATATGATGAATTGCTATGAGCTGCTCCTGCTGCTGCTATATGATGAATTGCTATGAGCTGCTGCTGGTATATGATGAATTGCACACTACTGCTGCTGCTGTATGATGAGTTGCTATGAGCTGCTGCCACTGCTATATGATGCTTTCAGGTGGTGCTGCTGTATGATAATAACCAGCCACTTGGACCATCAAGTTTCAATAAATAATTGTTCTTCATTTAAATGTGGTTCATGCGTTCTTCGTTTAAATTAGGCAATGAGATCTCTATGGAAGACATTGACCAAAGTAGATTGTGCCAAGTAGATGGTATCTTTGTATTTGCATTTTGAACAAATAGTGATGGTCTGTTTTCCTATCATATTAATTACTACACTGGGTTCAATTTGTGATGTTTGCAAGTCAAACTATTTTTCATATGGGCAGCAAAATGAAAAAATATAATGCAATCTAGACTTTTCACTGATCATACCAAAGATAAGCTGAAAAGGAAGGCAATGAAAAGAACTGGTTGGCTTATTACCTGGAGCTTATATTCACATGTGCTTATTTTCTTAGGATAACTCGTAATAGCTGTCCCTAAGAAACTTGGCCAATAGAACTGACGTACAAATAACATGTCATGATGATTGCAATGGAGGAGTGACCTACCATAGCACACTGTATAGGCTCACCGCTGCCTCTCCTTTTTTTTGCGATGTTCCATGAAATTGCCACATACATCTTGTACTTTTTCATTGTGTAACCCTATCTGCAAGTTGACACGGCTAATTTCAGACATCTCTACATGATAATACATTGCATATCCCTTGCGCATATTTAAACCACCTATTAATGATTGTGTGCGTAGCATAAACTAGCCATGACTCTGTGTGCTGGACTAGCATGCACTCTAAGGGAGCCTAATGTAGTGCACTGGAATTCTTACATGCCACCTACGATTTTGTGTAATGTACTACCTCTGTTCCTAAATATATGTCTTTGTAGAGATTCCAGTATGGACCACATACAGATGTATATAGATGCATTTTCGAGTGTAGATTCACTCATTTTGCTCTGTATGTAGCCTATAGTGGAATCTCTAGAAATACTTATATTTAGGAACGGAGGTAGGAGGTAGTATCATGTATGACATCTACATATCTAATTTAGCAGCCAGTAGTAGAAATCATTGTCTGCACAAAGGGATTACTGGTCGAAAATCCTAGCAAAGCACGCTGGCAGGCACACAACAATACAAGAGAGAGAGACGCACTTACAAGATCATAGCAATGCCTCAGTCCAGGATCTTGGTTGGCCAAGCTGTTAGATCCAGAAGAAACATCGTCCTTGTAGTTTTTGCCAGCTGCATAAAGGTAACAGCGACCTGTTAATATATTTGAAGTACATCGGGCAGGTGATGCTGGACAGGTTTAAAGGTGACAAGTACCTAGGCCGTGGTGCATGGTGGGCATCTTGCCAGACGGTGGGAGTCAGGTTAGAAACGTCAAGGGTGATGACACTGCGCTGGCTGTCGGGGTCCGATAAGGAGATCTAGAACTGACAAGTAGGTGTTTGTGGAGCGGCTCCGGTAGGGTAGACTATGGTGTGGGCGAAGCAGATCTGTGGCCGTGGACGAGGGCATCGGTGAAGCTGCTCCTGTGGTTGGGTTAAGGATGGTGTCGACGATGCGGATCTGCGGCCGTGGACGGGGCGTCAGAAGCTGCTCCGGTAGGTTGGATGAGGGTACAACGAAGCGGATCTGTGGCCGTGGACTTGTGAGTTGGCAAAGTGACCCCGGTAGGGTTGAGAATGGTATAGGCGAAGCTACTCCGGTAGGGTTGACGATGGTGTCGGCGAAGCGGCCTCGGTAGGGTTGAGGAAGGTGTCGGCGAAGAGGATCAGAGGCCGTCGGTGGGGCGGCTCCGAGGGGGGGTGTGGACGAAGCATCTCCGGTAGGGAGTACGAATGAGCCGCTGTAGATGCACTGCGGTTGACGAGAGTACCGGCGAAGCAGATCTGGCGCCGTGGACAAGGCCGGCACTGAATGGGCTGTGGTACAGTGGTGGATGAGAAGTCTACTTGTTTCTAGTGGAGGTGGGAGGGGTAGATGCGGCCGCAGAAGCAGAACCTGCGAGGTGGACGCCACTGGCAGTGAATGGGCTCTGGTACGCCGGTGGATGAGCAGTCTAGGGTTTAGAGAGGGGAGGGGTAGAAAGGCCGATGAAGTACGGATGGCGTGATGTAAGATGCTCTGGTGCTGTGGAGTTAGTCATTTTTGCGGGAGGGGAGAGGAAATGGGGGTGCCGTGTGGTGGGGGGAACCAGAAGTTACCAAAGCAGCCCTGACCTATTATGTAGATGAGGGTGGTATTGCTACTGTTGTTCTCCGTGCACCAAGGACAAAAGGGGAATTTCGCATGCTAAAGAATAGGTGGCAGAAATTTTAGAAGGAGGCGGGAGATTTTGCCGCCCGCGGGATCGTTCGTATCCAGTTTCAACTAATTTTGGACCGTGCTAGCGGGAAGGTCATGCGAGACTGTGTACACGGGGCACATGTTAGAAGTTAATAACTAGTGTGAAGTCCACCCCAGAAAAAAAGACAATAACTCGGGATGATGCGCCGATAACTTGGACGTTCACACGGGCGCAGCCAATCGTACGGGTGTAGATGCGCGTTCACAAAAAAAGGGATCAAACGCTCAGCCTATGTATTTCTCGTGTAAATAGATAATTTAGTGCCATTGGTTATTTACTTTAAACATAATGCATTGACGTGTTAGTGTAGAGGCGCACAAAAAGAAATGGATATTGTAGTCCCACAAAAGAAATGGATATTGTAGTCCGTTACTTAAAAGTGTTACCTCATATGATTACATAGCCTCCATTTCATAAATTGTGTACCTGCTGAATTCATATATGTATATTACATATATTACTTCATAATAGAACCTTAAATCATCCAAGACTAATGAATTTGAATGCAAGAGTAACAATGGTGCATGTACATGATAGCTACATTGGTTGTTTGAAGAAACATCACTGTAACTTTGGCATGCACAATTGAAAAGGTTTATTTAGATAGAAAAAATGTGATATGTGAGTGTCCAATCTTTATAGCGTTGAATCGATATTGTACCTTTGGCCACGATACGAAGTAGATATTGATTTATGTTCAAGCGATGCACGTCCACGATCTCTAGATAGTGATACGTGAATGAATTGTGCAATCTCTCTCACACGCACACATATCTCATTTCCCCGTGGGCATCGGAATCACACACGTGCACTTCGTGTATTTCTCTCCCTCCGTCAAGGTTAGAATTCGTATTTCTACCCCATCCTACAAGTCTCTCACACAGAAACACACACGCTCTCTCTGTCGAACATGCCCACCCCTTTAATTCCGCCCACCCACAGCCACTAACGTCTCAAAGGATAATTATGTCTCTCACACATATGCCTAAGGTTAACTCGAGTTCCGGAACCATATGAATATATACAATGGGATTCCAGCAGATCACCTTTTGTTTTGAGATCTCGCTCTCTCTCTCTCTCTCTATCTCTCTCACACACACACGCGCGCGCGCGTAGACATTGTTTATCGCTTCATTTTTTCCGGCACTTGCATGCACACCATTTGTTTATCTCCGTGATGCTTTAAGTATGCCTCCCACACAACCTATCTACCTATCCCTTGATATAGATATGGGTCACACAAACTCCTTCTCCCTACTAGCAAGATGCCCATGCGTTGCACGGAACATCAAGATGCATTTGTATGATTAGTTTATCTTGTGGGAGAAAAAGATGAACAAGGGAATGCCATATTTGCAAATGTGGAGAGGGGTGTGGGTATCTTTTTGCAAAATTGCCATAGTTTCCTTCCTATCCGTCAGATATAAATCGGATGGCCTATACTGCAGGATGGCAGGAACACCATCATCACCAACTCTGTTTTTTATAAGAGTAGAGATATGTGAGTGTCACTGCCCCCCCACCCACCCACCCACACACACACTTCCCGACACCGAAGGAGTAGGGTGACACCTCAATCTTGATACTAATCTATCGACTGGCTTCTCTCTCAAACACACACACACACACAAACACACACACACACACACACACTACCCGACACCGAAGGAGTAGGGTGGCACCTCGATCTTGATAGTAATCTATCTACTCCTCTTTCAAACACACACATACACACACACACTCGCTAGTTGTGCCTCTGTGCCTACCGTGCACACTCTCGATACGTCTTTCTCTCCCTCCCCTTCCCCACCCCCCAACCCCAACAATGACGGCAGAAGGGTGACAACTCGATCTGATCTTAATCTGTCAATCGGTTTCTCTCTCAAACATTGTGTCTCTATGCCTCGCTCAAACACACAAGATACGTCCTTTTCTCCGTAGCCCCCTCGATATGTAGACTTCTCGCGCGCGCACAGCTGTAGTGACGATGACGCTGAACCAATGTGCCTTGTTTTCACCCGCCTCATGTGATAGTTTTCACCCTGTTTTCTGTTAATTAACAAGACAACCTTTTCTTTGTTATTACTAGTGAATCTGAAATCATTCGGAGCAGACATATAATATATCACTTCAACCCAATTATCGCAGTAACTATTTTAAAAGAAACTAGCTAGATGCCCGTGCGTTGCACAGAACATCAAGATGCATTTCTATGAGTAGTTTATCTTGTGAGAGACTAGCAAGATGCCCATGCATTGCATGGAACATCAAGATGCATTTATATGAGTAGTTTATCTTGTGAGAGAAAAGGATGAACGAGGGAAGGCCTTATTTGCAAATGTGGAGAAGGGTGTGGGTATCTTTTTGCAAAATTTCCATAGTTTCCTTCCTATCCGTCAGATATAAATCGGACGGCCTATATTGCAGGACGGCAGGCACACCATCATCACCAACTCTGTTTTCTTATCTCTAACTCCTATAAAAGACTCAGTTGGTGATGATGGTGTGTCTGCCATCCGTCAATTCTGACCATCACATCTGCATCTAATGACTATGATGTAAGTCGTGGCATTTCTGCAACAAGACCCCACTTCTTTGCTCCAATTTGCAGAAACCCCTTAGTATCTTGAAACTAACCACATCCCTCCCCCACCTCATCAAAACAGCCACAAGGAATATATTTTGAGTGAAACCTAATACGATTATATTTTTAGTGATATATACACCAAACTAGAGTGTTTTTCTTTCAAGTTTGTGAACATGTATTATTCTATTTTGGATCCGTTGCAACGCATGGGCACATCGCTAGTAAGGGTAGAGAAAAGGATCAATGAGGGAAGGCCTTATTTGCAAACGTGGAGAGGGGTGTGGGTATCTTTTTGCAAAATTGCGATAGTTTCCTTCCTATCCGTTAGATATAAATCCGAGGGCCTATATTGCAGGATGGCACGCACACCATCATCACCAACTTTGTTTTCTACTCCCTCCGTTCCTAAATATTTGTCTTTTTAGAGATTTCAACAAGCGACTACATACGGTGCAAAATGAGTGAATCTACACTCTAAAATATGTCTACATACACATCTGTATGTGGTACTCCATTCGAAATCTGAGGAAGACAAATATTTAGGAACAGATGGAGTATAAGAGTAGACATGGAGATATATCTCAAGCATGGTCTACAACAAAAATGTGCTGGACTGGTTAGCGCCAGATGCTTGCAATGCAATGACCTGAGTTTGAATTCTATCTTTACCTTTAGATTTTTATATTATATATTACTTATTTAATATATACTTCTTTCGCTACTGTACTGACAGTGGAACCCACAAAGTACTTAGAATACAAGATTAAGGATGGACTTGTTTCTTTTAAACTTTCTGTACGAAGCTGTAGCCACCCTGCAAGTCATGTGTACACTGTACATGCAATCAAGTTTTTGTAGAGGGAGAATCATACACGCAATTAACTCAAATGGATTGGATGTGACTCTATTATTTCCAGCATAAGAGCATCTCCAACGGCAGCCGGCAAATTTCCTCCCGCTTCCTTCCGCGGAGGACGACATCAAACACTAGCGGCATACATTTTCACAACTCTAACCAACCAGATGAAATTCATGCAAACACGGACTGTTTTCATACAAGCATGCAGGATTTCGTATAAAAAGGCTGGATCTTCATATAAACATGATGGATTTCATTACATTTACATGAACTAAGCGGTGCTAATCCGGCTCTCTTGGTATAATTAATACTCCCTCCGTCCGGAAATACTTGTCCTAGAAATGGATGTATCTAGACTTATTTTAGTTATAGACACATCCAATTTATCCATTTTAGAACAAATATTTCCTGCCAGCAGGAGAGGGAGTACCTAATCTAAATGGCCGCCCGCGGATCCCATTGTCTTCCTCATGTCCGGCAGACACTTGCGGGGTCGACGAAGGTCCTCGGAAGAGACGAAGCAGCAAAGAAACCACCTGAATGCACAGTCATCGCCTCGGCGGTGGACTTCATGGGACCCAAGTGGCCGCCGCCTCCCGTGTTCTACTTCTCCTTGATGATGGCGGCGGACATGGAGAATCTGGCCACCGACTCGTCGCTCTCCACACACCCGGCTTCTGTCTCTGCCTGCATGGCGTTGCCGCAGGCACGGGAGGCGCGGCCGCAGGCACGAGAGGCGCGCCCACAGACACGGGAGGCGTGGCCACCGCAGACACTAGTGGCGCGGTACGACGCGACAGTGACGACGCCCATACCGGCGTGCTCGCCGCCGTGCCGACGGGGAGCAACTCGCCACTCCTCATCGAGCTGAATTGGAGCGGCGAGTTGCTGAACCACGCGCCGGATTGGGGCGGCAACTGGTTCCGTCGGGCCAATCGAGGTTGATGAAGCACCGAGCGGCCTCGCCCGTGTCCGGAGGGCTCGGTGGGCCACCCAACTAGGTAGTATACCGGAGAATGGCTCCTGGGAAGCCATCGAAAGAGTGGAGAAAATGGTGGAGGAGGAGATGGGGGAGCGGCGGAGGGGTGCGATTCTTGCCTACTGTCTGTCTGGCCTCCTTTAAATAGAGGGCGGATGGTGGGAGCTTGGCCGGCGTCTGGCCTAGTTTAAACTGAGGGCGGACGGGAGGAGCTCGGCCAGTGTTGCATTTAATTCCGGCCCACTCATGAATGGACGTGTGGCCGGAGTAGGTTTCTCGGTTTGCATGCGGGTTTAACGGAGGGGTTTGATGGAGGCGAGGAGGCGTGTTCAGCTGGGCGTGCAGCGGGAGACGCAGTACTATTCGATTTGACAACGGACAGCGCAGTTCCCGATACAGCTTTAATGCAGACGAGGGAGGGGTAGCGGTTCCCGAAATGTTGAACGGCCAATGATGCATCCTCCTTCAATTAGCACCGTGCATGCATGAGGGAAGTAATGGGAGGAGGACCGGGAAAAGAGGCTGCACGATGTGAATGCAACGCAGTTTGCACTCATATAAAGGTGCCCCTCCATTCCAATGCATCTACCACATCGTACACACCTAAGCATTTGCCTAAGCACCTACACTAAGCGCAAAACTGCTCACTCCAGACCCATGGCGGCGATGCGCGCGAGCGGCAAGCGGCTGTGCCAGATGGTCCACGATGCCGGCCTGCGGCATGGCGCCGAGGATCGTCTCCAGATGGTGTTCGCGACCGGCTGGTGGATGGCCGCCGTCAACGCCAACTATGACTCTCAGTTGGACCAGATGATCGTTGCCACCACCAACAAGTTCACCATCCTCAAGAAGCTTGGGGACGACATCGCCGTACTCCTCCAGCCCGCGCGGCCGGGCTCCTCATTGCCTACCACCCTAATCGGCCTCCATGGCCGGAATCTCTTTCAAGCACTGGTGGCCCTACGACTGCCCGCCGATGCCACGAAGAATGTCCACCTGGAGGTCGCGCTCGCCGCGAGGCGCCTCGCCCTACAAGAATTCGTCGACCTACACATCCACATGTACAAGCACATAGTGTACATAGGTATCTACAAGGCCACTGAGGACGCTACGACGTTGGCCTTCCTCAACCGGCTGGAAGCCTTTGCTGAGAAGCACCTTGACCTCGCCACAAAAGCCGCCGCTCCTTAGCCGTAGGTCGGTGGCTCGGCGCACTAAGTTGAGGAGGAGGAGGTCGTACGTTGATGGATGCATCTTTCTTCTTGCCTCCTGTAACCACCACTGTGATCGCATCATCTTGCCCTTAATTCTTATTCTGCTATTGCATTCTCGTTCCAGTCAATACCGACATGTGCGATCCCTTTGCTTAATTATATGCATCACTGTAGCTAGTACTCCATCCGTCAATTTATAAGTTGTGCTTACCTTTTCCATCAACTTCGTGCAACGCACGGGCATCTTGCTAGATACACTAGAACATGTCGGACCGCATGTGACCAAACCGACGATGCGCCAACCTAGCTACTACGTACCCTGCTTATCTGGCGGAAATAGCCCCGCCATAGCGTTTCCAATCGTTATTTCTATCTATCAATCGTGCCAAGGAGCAGAACCAAATGTTACAATTTATACATTTTCCTCTACTCCTACTCCTATAAAAGACTCAGTTGGTGATGGTGGTGTGTCTGCCATCCGTCGTTTATGACCATTAGATCTGCATCTAATGGCTGTGAGGTAAGTTGTGGCATTTTTGCAACAATAGCCCACTTCTCTGCTCCAATTTGCAGAAAACCCCTTATTATCTGAAAGCAACCACATCCCTCCCTCACCTCATCAAAACAGCCTGAGAAATATATTTTGTGTGAAAAGTAATATATTAGGAGTATATCAAAACAAGAGTGATTTCTTTCAAGTTTGTGAACAAGTACTACTATTCTACTACTTTGGACCCGTCGCAACGCACGAGCACGTTGCCAGTAAAAGGAAAAGGCATGTCGCGTTTGCGTCGCACCCCCACACGCCCGGGAATCGGGAGTACTCCACGGCCTGTCCGGCACGCCACATAGCTAGGGAAGGCGTGTTGCCTAGCATTTTCACTTTCATGTGGGACCGCCGTTGAGCAAACTGACCATTGGCCAACCGCACCCGCCCGCTGCCATGTTGGAAAACAGAAACGAGGGGAATATCTAGCTGTAGCACGGAAGCCAAGAAATTTAGTGTTTGATGGGGCTCGTTGATAGAGTGTTATTTATTCATAACTAGCAAGATGCCCATGCGTTGCACGGAAAATCAAGATGCATTTGTATGAGTAGTTTATGTTGTGGGAGAAAAGGATGAACAAGAGAAGGCCTTATTTGCAAATGTGGAGAGGGGTGTGGGCATCTTTTTGCAAAATTGCCATAGTTTCCTTCCTATCCGTCAGATATAAATCGGACGGCCTATATTGCAGGATGGCAGGCACACCATCATCACCAACTCTGTTTTATAGATATAGATATAGATATAGATATAGAGAGTAGAGATTTGGTTACCAAATCTCATGCGTGCAATGCACGTGTAGCTTACTAATTGGTTACCAAATCTCATCCGGGTTTGGCACGAGCTCGTACTGCGGGAGCACCACAAGGCCTGCCGCAGGAGTTACCATTTCCCTCTCGGGGCCCACGGGACCGAGCTTCAGTGGCTTAGTGCACCGGCCTATGAGTCAATGACATGCGGACCTTAGATGCGGCTGGCCCACATTTCATTCTCATGGTGGTGGCGTGGTTCGCGACTCACTCATTCGAGATGAACCGGCCGGTGGTGGCGTGGCCATGGCGAGGGTGCCATAGCTGGGCGTCGAGGCATTACGAGGCGTAGATGAACACACCGGCGGGTACTACTTGTAGTAAAGAAGTACTGCAGCTGAGGATTGATGCCCGGGACGAGATGTGTCACAGCCACTGGATGAAAATTCGATGGTGCGGGAGTATGGATCGGAGCAGGCAAACCGCGTCCAATCGGGTGTGGCTGTGGTAGAAAGTTGATGGTCGCCGCAGTTCAGCTGCTCGCATGTCATGCACACAAAGGCAGAGGAGCGGTGGGGCCGAGAGGGATGAGGCGCACGTCGGGGGACGTCGTGCCGTGGGTTGGAGCGGCGTCGTGGGAATCGCGTGTGGGTGTGGCAGTGGTAGAAACAAGAAACGTGATGGTCGTCGTGGTTCAACTTCCATGGACATGTTGTCATGTCTGCTGACACATGCATTGCATACCGCTCACTGCAAGGAGCAGCAGTAGAGAAAACTTGTTCCAAAGATACCATTTTTCTGATAAAATTCTCGAGATATCATTAGTTTTTACACATGGGATTACTCCTGCAAGGGGTCAATCACAACAGGTGTTTTGTAAAAAAATGCATCTTGATGTACCCTGCAATGCGCGGGCATCTTGCTAGTTATAGAAGAAGGCCACACGGGAATCTTGCCGTAGGGTGTGCCACCGACCCAAACTCATTTTTCTTTTCAGACGATTAGGTGCACCGGATGCCGTGCCACGCTACAAAATGTTAAAAAAACAGCTCCAAATTTTTTAAAACCTGTTATCTTCAAACCATCAAAACAGCCTGAGGAATATATTTTGAGCGAAGCATGATTTACTTTTACTCATATATGTATATCAAAACTAGAGTGTTTATATTTCAAGCCCATGAACAAGTATTATTCTACTACTTTGGATCCATTGCAACGCACGGGCCAACACATTGGTAGTAGTAGTCTCTATCTCTATCTCTATCTCTACTCTACTCTTATAAAAAATAGAGTTGTTGATGATGGTGTGCCTGACATCCTGCAGTATAGGCCGTCCGATTTATATCTGACGGATAGGAAGGAAACTATGGCAATTTTGCAAAAAAATACCCACACCCCTCTTATACTAGCAAGATGCCCGTGCATTGTACGGAACATCAAGATCTTGTGGGAGAAAAGGATGAACGAAGGAAGGCCTTATCTGCAAATGTGGAGAGGAGTGCGGGTAAATTGTCATAATTTCCTTCCTATCGGTTAGATATAGATCAGACGACCCATATTGCAGGATGGCAGGCACACCACCATCACCAACTCTGCTTTTTTATAGGCCATCCGATTTATATCTGATGGATAGGAAGAAAACTGTGGCAATTTTGCAAAAAGAAACCTACACCCCTCTTCACATTTGCAAATAAGGCCTTCCCTCGTTCATCCTTTTCTCTCACAAGATAAACTACTCATACAAATGCATCTTGATGTTCTGTGCAACGCACGAGAATGTTTCCTTGGGGGTCTCTCCAGCGCGGCGTGGCCATAGTTGCAAGTTGACGCCCCTTGAGATGCCGATGTTGAGGGGCACTCGGATTTTGTCCGATGAGCAGGTAAGATGAGTTTGATCACGTAGTAAATGCATTCTAAAGACTACTTCCGTGCCCATTTCCTAATTCTCCCCCTGCCCATTGTTTCACAGGTTAGGCTCGGTGCGAGTGGAGATTGGCTTGCATATGTACGGGAGGGTACCAACATCAATTTGCACAACATTTACAACGGTGACACCGTTCCCGTAGAACCTTTGTCCAACACTGGGATCAACCATGCAACGGGCCACCGCCTGAATTGGTACGATGGAACCATGGTGAGATTGAAGAAGATAGCACGAACCTTGCACATGGCGGTCAAAGGTGGACGATGCTGTCTGCGGCCGATTTGTTGCCGTACGAGTACGAAGACGCTGTGCTCCTTTCTAACCGCATGTTCACGATGACAAACCAGGGGACTTGTTTTGTATGGGACACATCCAACGGTATACTCCCTCTCTCCAAGTTTATTTGTTTTGAATTTTTTCGTTTTATAAGTTTCAAATTCAAATTTAGAGCTCCCCGTCACATGTTGAGATTACAATGTCCATTAAATCGTTGTGTGCATGTATAGTAAAGAAACAAATCTTGAGTTTGCCACGAGTTCGTGCAGCGGTAGAACCACAAGGCCTGGTGCAGGAGTTACATTTACCTCTCGGGGCCCTCGGGTCTGACATTCAGCACCTTACGACACCTGCCTTTGAGTCAATAACATGTGGACCCGATAGGTGGCTGGTCCACATGTAATGCTCCCGAAGGCAGAGAGGCAGTGGGGCCGAGAGGGGTGAGCCGCAGGCCGGGGGACGTGTGGTGTCATGGGTTCGAGCGGCGTCATGGGAATCGCGTGTGGCTGTGGTAGAAACTTGATGCTTGCCGCATTTCAGTTGGCCCACATGTCATGCACACAAAGGCAGAGGGGCGGTGTGGCCGAGAGGGGTGAGGCGCACATCGGGGGACGTGGTGCCGTGGGTTGGAGCGGCGTCGTGAAAATCGCGAGTGGCAGTGGATGAAACGTGATGGTCGCCGTAGTTGAACTTCCATGGACAAGCTGTCATGTCTACGGACACATGCATTGCATATCGATCACTGGAAGGAGTAGTAGAGAAAGCTAGGCGGATAAATAGTTCCTTATAGTCAAGCGGACCCACACTACTACTTGTTCCAAAGACATGCACACCATCGAAATAGTCCATCTATATCAATATACATAGAGAGGGAATATTTTTTTACAAGAGAGGAAATAGTTCATCCATCCATAATGCCCTGCTGCTGGTGCAGCACCTTCTTCTTCTTCTTCTTCTTCTTCTTATTCTCATTTTCTGGAGGAGACGACTTCACAACAAGCTCTCTGGACCTTGCAGCTATCTCGAAACTTACACGGGCATCGAGGGTAGCATATTTTATCCGCTCGTATGTCAAGGGATAATTCTCCCATCCAGATGACCTTAATGCCAGCGTCTCGTCACCCTTCTGAAGGTTTGTTCCGAGCACAAAATTTGCTACGTCGAATAGGGATGGTGTCGGTTTATCACAATCTTCTACATGAATTTTTATTTTGGTTTGTAGGTCAGCGATGCTCTTCAAATCAAGGTTGTATGGTTCCAACTTCTGTTTCTCCCCTGCGATGGCTGCCCCACAGAAGTATATGTCCTCCCGAGACAAGATATCGTGAAGCTCAACTGGTATGGAGGGCGCGTGTATGATGTGGTACACCAAAACATCATCTTTGAGGCACAACTAAAGGACGGCGGCGCGTTGGATCTTCCCAGTGGCACGCTCCGTGTACTCTGCGTCGAGACTGATGACAGTCATATCCACCTTTTGGAGGGAGTTGGATACATTGTTGATCCACTTCCGAACAACGCTTGGGTGGTCGCTGACTGTGGCAACTATGCTCAATGAGCCTTCGACGAGGACATGTTGGACGCTAAAAACCTGCATCTCGATCTCTTTCGCCATTTGGAACGGCTGGACCGGAGGGCTATGGTTTGGAGAATTAGGATTAGATGGCTAGTCTAACTGAAGAAGATGATTATTTATAGGGGCTTCGGAATTACTCCACGAGGATGTGAAGAGGTTAAAACAATGTGAATGCAGTGCGGTTCGGATGCAAAGGAAGATCAAGGAGTAGTGAAGAAGCCGAGGAAAATCGGTTCCCGATGGTGAAGTAAATGGGAGAAGTTATGCGCATGCATGAGGAGAGCTGTGGTGGTTTGACTGCTGCATGCAATGGATTGGACGGGCTCTTCGGTTGCCTTTTTTTCTCTCCCACGCGCACAGAATGGCCCACTTGCATGCTGCAGTTTATTGGCTGGAGTCTGGCTGCAACTGCTCATGCGTACGCTAATTAATGTTGTGAATGCGGGGCATGGAGGGAAATGGGCGCATGCAAAAGGGTATATACGCAGTCTAATTAGAGAAATACTGAAAAAAGTTATGCGCAGACAAAAGAGGACCGGAGGGAGTACTACTCATGTTCCTACTACGGTTAAGGAATATGCGGTTATCCTCAAAAAAGAAAAGTCCTTCGTCGCGCTTCCGCATGCACGAGAATTTGGTTCTGCTCGCAATATGGATGATACCTGGAGGATGAAGTGAACCCAGAGGCATGCTAGCACGGGAGTACTACTCATGTTCCTACTACTCCTACTACTAGTAGTAGTACAACTGTGGTACACTTGATGGTCAAAATATTATTATTCATCCGGTCCTCACAGTGAAGTGACAAGACCCTGCGCCCGAGGTGACACCAGTCCAGGCGGCGTGTCCGGGTTACCAAAGTCAGCCTCACCTTGTGCACTGTGCAGTCACTGTCGCCGCCGCTGTATAGCATGCCTAACCTCATCTCCCTCTCCCTAGCACCACTCCATCTCCATCTCCGTCTCGTCGGAGATCTTGAGGTCACTCTTCATCATCTCACTGTGCCCCCGCGTACCCTCGCCTTGCTCGCCTCCCCAAGTACCACTATTCCCTCGCTAGCCGCTCCAGCACCGAAAGCCTTCTCCCCCGTAAATCAAGCCCCCCAAAACCCCACCTTCCAAACTCCACCATGGCCGAACTTGAACCGCGCAACATCCATATGAGCCGCGATTGGAGCAATCTCCCCAGTGACGTCCTCGACCTCTGTTGTTCATTTATGGATATGTTGAGCACCCTGCGGCTGGCTGCATGCTCTAGGGGCATGCACACGGCCATCGTCGAAGCGAGGCCTAAGCTTTTCAAGACACCCTGCTTGCTGCTATCTGGTCTTGCGAGATTTGCTCACCATGATATGGAGGCATACATGATGCCCCTCAACTTCAATCCGACCTCCATTAGCCGAAACTTCTTTGCAGGTATGTAGTTGGTCGTCGTACATCATTTCCCTCGACTTCGATCCGATCACCATCGCCCGAAACTTCTTGCAGGTATGTACTAGGTCGGCATGAACTCCCACTGGATGGCTGTCGTCAGAGTTGACGGGGAAAAGTTGGTGCTCGTGAACTTCCAGACCTCCCATGAGATTATCCTTCCTCCGTTGGATGATATAGAGTTTTACCTTCGCGGTCCAAGTCATCTAGATTACGCCGTCAGTTGGACGCACCTGGTTTTGCAGAAGATTGTAATCTGCCAAGTGACCACATGACGGTGGCCTGGACTAGGGGGTACTCATCACGTCATCTCCCAATCAGTTGAGATTGGGCCGAGGACAACCATGGCCGTATACTCATGGGCCAGTTCGAATAGCTGCCACATACAAGGAAGATTCCACAAGACTTGGTGATCAAGACAAGGACTCCTCCCCACCGGCGTATTCGGCTAGGACTCTTGTTATCCTAGGCCTTTGGTGCATTATATAAACCGAGGCCAGGCTAGTCGATAGATCATATACAACAACGACAATCATAATCATAGGCTAGCTTCTAGGGTTTAGCCTCTACGATCTCGTGGTAGATCAACTCTTGTAATACTCATATCATCAAGATCAATCAAGCAGGAAGTAGGGTATTACCTCCATCGAGAGGGCCCGAACCTGGGTAAACATTGTGTCCCCCGTCTCCTGTTACCATCGATCCTAGACGAACAGTTCGGGACCCCCTACCCGAGATCTGCCGGTTTTGACACCGACATTGGTGCTTTCATTGAGAGTTCCGCTGTGTGATTGGCAAAAGGATCAATGGCTCGACTGCAGATCAACTGCGACGTCGGCTTCTTCGTCACCGGCTCAGCTGGTCACCTTGGCTGGACAGAGGACTGCGCCCTACCTCCAATCGTCATGTTCGGATGCGGGCCTTCAGCAAAATCAACTCCGATCTCTATCAAGGTCATGGAAGAATCATCCAGGGAGCCTGGGGGCTCAACGTCAACATTGCCCTCGGGCAACCGTGCTGTTTTTCTGGACAGCGAACTTGTATCCACCGCCACCGCCACCGCCTCCTCAAGTGTCATTTTAACGATTACTTTGGTGGAACTCTGCGGAATTGAGACTACAACAACCCTGGAAAATTTCGTCGAGTTCCGATGGAGAAATCTCTGGCAATCTGCGATATACCGGAGCACTGTCAAATCTGGACGGGAATCTGGATGAGTTTAGGGCGTGGTGTCTAGCTTCTAGCTCGGACGTCCTTTGGAAGATCCAACCGTTGATCGGTTGCGGAATTCCTATATCTACCACCCCTCAAAATTTCAGCTCGATCCGACCGTCCAGACTTTGGGAACCTTCCGATTAGTGCATCACTTTTCGGATCTGTTTTCTGCGCGAAAACGAATCCGACCCGAGTTCGTCTTTTTTATGAACGGGATTTCGGACATCCTTTTTGAAGGAAGTTTTGTATGAGGTATTGTGTTTTGTTCCCGAACACATCCCACTAACTTTAAAATCTTTTGAACATGATCTTCACCATCATGCTGGTATCAAACCAGTCCGGCAATATCGCTCCACGGATGCCGACCTGCGCTAGACACGTCGTCACTTTGTTGAGCTGAGCTCAACTTCTTCGGATCATCATCTCGGCGAGCCGAACAGGAGCCTGGCATCGCGAAGGATAAATCATCACCAACATCGCTGCCCCATGGATTACACGGAGCGGGCACGCCGGCCTCGCCGCACGGTCACTTCATGAAGCCGGCATTGACCACGTCACGGGTCACGACCTGCATCGGCAGGGCCGCACTATTGCTTTTTCAAGCCGATGTCCATCACGCCGACCTACTTCGACTCATCGGCTGACATCAAGGCTTCAACACCTCGGCTGGACCGGGGGCTTCGCCATCTCTTCATCAACCTATTCCGGAGACTTCAGCGTCACCAGTCAACCGGCTTCGTCACGTTAGCTGGACCGGCGGCTTTGCCTCGGCGAGCCAACCTTTACCAGCATCGCCATGCCGTCGCTTCACCGCCCATCAGGCAATGAGAATGTGGATCGAGTCCCAATTTTGGGAGTCACTTTTCTTTGGATTGCTACAACAAATAAACTAGGTGCTATTAATCCTAGTATTTTTTGCTTGTTTGGGTTTATTTTTCCCAAGGAATTATTACTCTGGTTTGTCCATCATCTGTACACAGGTCTATCAAATGATGGCTGCATTAACGACGATCACGTGGTGGTTCGGTCAGTTTCCGTACATAGTCTGGCGAACGCCGCATCCGGAACTCGGACCGACCTGCGAATTCAACCTTTGCCACACCTTTACCGCATCACGCCGACGCCCGGCATCGACATTGACTTCGGCGCCAGGCCATATTCCTTTTATTACTCACTTTGCATAAATTATTTATTATGCAACATTTTTTTAATTTATCATTATTATTATTATCTCCGGTTTGCACTATTTTTTGTGCACAGGTAAATGATTCGGGTCGGGCAGTGTTGTCACCTCGGCATACTGACATACCACGGCTGGACGGGGCGCTTCGTCAACACCTCATTAACCCACGCCGGGGACTTCGGCGGCCTGCATTGGTCGTGCTATGTCACCTCTTCGGAGTGCCGAGTTCTTCGCTCGGCCACATCGGGCTTGGGGGCTGAGACCTAGTCCCTGTCACATCCTAGTTAGTTCGTGCATTAGAGTGTTGCTACCTTTCACAGAAACTTGAAATGGGGATGCCAGAAACCCCCAGCACCCCCCTGAACACAACTAGGGTTTACTAAAATCCTTTTCAATGAACCTGAAATGCCCTCCAGAAATGTTCACCATCTTTGGTCCTGGCTAAAACCTCTGCCAAAAATGGTTTCATATTTTTGGAGGCCATTCTGGATTTTTGCACCAAGCCATAAGTATTTGCATTTGGGCAATTTAAATCCTATAAATATTTTAAAATACCCAAATAATCTTGAAGGTATTTTTAGGCTGTTGAGAATATTTTCAAATGTGCCTCTGAATATTTCCAGGATTTTTCTAAATGGAATAGTATTTCTACTATTTCAAAACACAGAACAAAAATAAATAAAAAGAAAAACAGAAAGCAGAGAGGAATTTACCTAGCAGCCCACCTGGCGGCCCAGCACTGTGCTGGCCCATGGCCAGTCAGCTGCTTGCTCTCGCCAGAGCAGGCAGAGAGGTGATGCCGGCGTGCGCGAGCTCGCCACGGCGCCACCTGCTTGCCGCCTCGCCCGTGGACGAGGTGGACGACCTCCACGACGCGCCCCCGAGCCCCTGGACACCCCCTTTCTCCCCCATCGCCTCTCCCTCGCCTTCCTCCACCATGGCCGACGCAGCCGCTGCCACCTCGCCAGAGTAGCCGCAGCCACCGTCGTCCTCGCGCCGCCCCACCGTGTCCAGCAGCTCCGCCGTCGCCTTCTCCTTCGAGCAGGTCGAGCCCCGAGCGCTCGCTTGCCCCGAAGCCACTGCTCCGACCTCGCCTTAACCGCCCACCGCCGGAGATCCCCTCCGCCGTCACCACCGCAGCAGTTCGCCCCCGACCTCGCCGTCCGCTCCGTCGCCACCACCGTGAGCCTGGCCACCTCTCTATCCTCTCCATTCTCCCTCTCGAGCTCCGTAGCCACTGCACGTAGCTCACCTGCACGCGTCGCCGCCGAGCTCGTCGCCGACGAGGCTCCGGCCATCCAACGGTCGCACCACCATGGCCGTTAGCTTCACTGCATCGCCAGGAGCCCGTAGCACCATCGCACGCCCTTCGCCGTGCTCTCTAGCGACGGGTTCGACTACACCCGTACCCCGGCGGCCGCACGGCTCGTCGCCGGCGTCGATTCCGGCGACCCCGAGCTCCACCTTCACCACCAACCGACGCGGGTTGCTCCCAGCTACGCGTAGGTGCTCTCCGCCGCCCATTTGGTCGCCGGAGCACGGATCCCGCACCCCACCGCCGCGTCTGGACGTCGCCAACGGCTAAACGCCGGCGAGTCAGCGTGGTTTGACCAAGGGTTGACTCCCCAGAGTCACTGACAAGTGGGGCCCGCCTACTAATTAACCCGGGTTAGATTTAAGTTAATCCTAATTAGTTAATTATCTAACAGTGACACTGACACAGGGGACCCACACGTCAGGTTTGACCTGGACGACCCCGTTGACCGCTGACGTCATCATGACACACCGCTGACGTAATAAGTAACTTAATTACTGGAATTATTCTTATACAGGAAATTCCAGAAATTATCACAAACTTCAAAAAATCATAGAAAATAATCTATAGCTCAGAATGAAAAGATTTATATATGAAAAATGATTAGAAAAATCCATTCTATCCATCTGTATTGGTTTCATGCATGTTTAAGCAAGTTGACCTACTGTTTAATGCAGAACAAGATAAAGCACTAACATGGGCCATTTATGAACTTGGAATTTGAATCTTTGATTCAAAATAGTCCAAACCCATCTGGTCTTAGTTGCATTAGCCCAATACATCCATTTTGCCATGTCTCATGCATGCATCATATTGTTGCACTTGCTTGGTGTTGATTGTGCTTCGATGTGTTCATTGTGGTAGGTTCTGCCTCCTAGGATATTCACGAGTATCCAACTGAAGGGCAGTATTCCACCACCACTCCGTCAGGCAAGCAACCCATTGATCATTTTGATACAAACCCATCTTCTAGCTTCTGCTCTCATTTACTGCATTAAGACAACGCGATTCAAACTGCTGTGTGTTGCGGTAGTTGAACCCACTTTCCTTTGCATGACCTGTCATTGCCACAGTAACTAGATGAAACCCACTAGCATGTGTAGGAGTTGATTGAGCCATGTTGTGTTCCTACAATGCTATGCTTTCTACGCTTAGAGTCGTGTCAGGTCTGGCTCATTAGGGTGATGAACTAGAGTGAAAGCGTGTGTCGGTAATGAGAGTGAGGTGTTGAATACGATTTGGTAAAGGTATCGATGGGAGGCCATGTAGGAGTACATGGTGGGTTGTTTCATTGAGACCGTCCCTAAGAACTGAGATCTGTATGCGTGATTTAAGATTCAGCTACTACCACGCATTGGGCCCGAAACCAATGGACCCCCTCGGCTTCTTAATCACCCTTGTCCTCTGTCCAGGAGTTGCACGTAGTTTCTGGTGTTTGTAGTAAGCTGGAGGCCGTGGACAGCGCTGACCAAGGGGTGGGCTGTGATGCGGTAGGCTCGTGGCACGGTGTACCGAGTCGCCCGTTTGGTGTCCGGGAACCCTGCACACATCGTTTGGGGCCGTATGTGGAAACCTCGGCCGGACTCCCTGCGGATGGAACCTGAATAGGCGATAAACCTGGACTAGTGACTTGAGTGTTTAGGTAGGCTGTGGCCGACACCCACGTTGGGCTTTCGCTTGAAGGTTGCCGAGTACATGTCGTGTAGCGACGGTAAGTGGTGAGAGCGTGTGTGACGAAGTACACCCCTGCAGGGTATAAAACTATTCGAATAGCCGCGTCCGCGGTAAAGGACTACTTGGTCGCTTATGCAGTTCATAGACAAGTAAATGGATACTACTAAAAGCCTCAAGATAAGTGTGAGTACCGCGGATGGCCTCTCGTGGGATGACGAGGGAGGATCCACGGTGGAGTATTGAGATGGTGATTAGTGGACTCGTGTACGAAAACTATTTCACAAGTGGTGTCTCGTAGGATAGCTTAGCCAAGAGTCAAAGCTGGCTTGCTGCATTAACTCCACTACCTTCTTGAGAATGAACATGTATAGTAGGATCTGTTGTAAGACTTGCTGAGTACCTTTGTACTCATGTTGCTTCAATTACTGTTTTCAGACGACAACACCGCCCCTTCCGATGGGTTCTACGTAGAACTCGACGACGACGAGTGACTTGCCACCCAGGTGGTGATCTAGGCTTGTGAAGGGCCTATGTAGATAGACAGGCTTCGTCAAGCCTTCTTTCTTTCTAGTGTCTGTACCCAGACAAATTGCTTCCGCATGTGCTTGTATGATTGTATGACTTGAGTGTCGGGTCTTGTGACCCCTATCTGTATGAACAAGTTATGTAAGGCTCTCTGGAGCCCTTTAAATAAAGTACTTTGAGTTGTAGAGTTTTGTTGTGATGCCATGTTGTATTTGCACATATCGAGCATATTGTGTGTATGATTGAAATGCTTGGTATGTGTGGGATCCGACAATCTAGTTGTTTATCCTTGGCAGCCTCTCTTATGGGGAAATGTAGTCTGGTGCCTCCTTGAGCCATAGTAGTCCGCTACAGCCCGGTTCACCGGAGTCCTGCTAGCCCAGCACTACTGCTCTGGACACTTGACTGGCCGGCATGTGTTTCATATTGTTCCTGTGTCTGTCCCTTCGGGGAAATGTCACGCGGTGACATCCGGAGTCCTGCCTAGCCTGCTACAGCCCGGGTTCCCGGAGTCCTGTTAGCCCAGTGCTACAGCCCGGATTCACACGCTGCTGACCGACACGTTCGGTGTTGATACATGTATGCCTGTCCCCATATGTTAGTGTCGCTTTGGGTTCACGACTAGCCATGTCGGCCCGGGTTCTCTGTCATATGGATGCTAGCGACATTGTCATATACGTGAGCCAAAAGGCGCAAACGGTCCCGGGCCATGGTAAGGCGACACCCGTGGGAGTACCGTGCGTGAGGCCGCAATGTGATATGAGGTGTTACAGGCTAGATCGGTGTGACTTAGAATCGGGGTCCTGACAGCGTTGGCATCAGAGCCGGACAGCCTGTAGGTGCGTTAAGCCAAACTGGTCGATGTCGAGTCTAGAAATGCTTTAGTTATATTTAGGGGAATTGATTGTGGGAGGGAACGTAAGGCGCTTTTACTCCTTTACCTTATGCCCTCTGATCTGAGTCATTCTCTTCTCATTCTACGTGGGTTAAGGACTAGGCTCTCTTCTCTCTATCAGGTTCACGTGTTACTAATCCGTAGTAACTTATAGGATGGTTGGTTCCATGCTTCGGTTCAGTTTCCACTACCATAGTATGTTGTCGGTTGAGCCAGAACCTTGATATGATGTTGTTGAGTGGTATTGCAAACTGTTGTGAATGTCTCAAATCTTTTTCCGAGCATTTACAGCCGTTATGCTGTCCGAATTCTCCTAGAAATACTAATGCCTTGCATTATTCCGTGCTTTCAGATGGCCACCCGTTCCCAGAATCAAGTGGTTCGTCTGACCCGGTGCCTCGATGTACCTGGTCACACGGCCATGCTGGTCCAAGTGATGGTTGAGACAGGCTATCGGTGGTATCCCGAGTATACCGTCGAGGAGCAGTTTCGAGACTTTAATCAAAGCCAATGTTTTTGCACAGTCAGGATTTACCCTTCCTATCCTGGAGCTACTGAACCCCTCCATTGCTCTTATGGACTTGGGGTTACCATCGAGATGTTCGTGCAGGACGCAGCTTACTCAATGATGACTATCATGCGAGCCAGAACTGCCTTGCTTCAGAACACTGATTTCCGCTATATGCCAGCATCACTCCCTGGGGCACAGGGGTACTATCAGGCTACCTACTGTGATCCTACCCATGAGGATTCACTACTCCGCACCACCACCGAGATGCTTGAGGACAAGGACCGTGAGAATCGTGCCTTGCGAATGGAGCTCTTTAATGCCCGTTCTGATCACTGGGCCACTCTGACACGGTTTGCACCTGCCGTGGAGGCCGGGTATATGGACATGAGGGACTTGTACCCCGTGCGGTCTGGTCTGCCAGAATGTATGGAATGGCGTGATGTAGGAGGCATCACCCCTCCTCGTGGACCCCGTCTGCCACCGTTTGTTGGACCAAGGCCACACCCAAGTCCTTATGGACCGCAAGCTCCACAGGACCGACTATTCCTAGATGATCATGTTCAGCTCCCAGGATATGGTGGTGACTTCTATGAAGATTACTACGGAGACGTCTGAGTTGGTAGTAGTTCCACTAATAATGTAACAGTTGTATTCCCTACAGTCCTGCGTGTCTTGTGGGATACGACTTGGTGTGTATCACGTTCCGGAGGTGTAGAAAAATAATGTATAGGAGCTTGGAATGCCTCTGATGAGATGTATCGTCTTTTCATCGTAGCTGTACTCTAGCCTGGGCTTGTACTAAACTATGTATGGTGTGTATGACCGTTGGTATATATATGTCAGTTTCCATATTACCATGTCATACTGATGATCATCTCTGCATTCCGTGTTATCCATTACATTCTGCATTTCCCTGCCAAGATTTAGCCATCCTTGTCTAAACCGTTGTTTTGTTTCTCCTAGGATGGTTAACACCCGCAACAACCCTGCTGTCCAGGCGCAGGGTGAAGCCAATGCAGTTAGGGGGAGAATCTGCCTCAACCGCCTTCTCTGGCCGAAGTCATGCTGGAGGCAGAAAGAAACAAGCGTGAGACTAACCGCTTGCTAGAGCGAATTGAGCAGAATACTGCACGTCATCAGAGGAACGACTTGGTGTCCATCAATGACTTTATCAAGTTGTACCCACCGAAGTTTAACCATTCCGTCGAGCCCCTTGATGCGGATGATTGGCTTCGCAGCATCACCCATAAGCTACGTTCTGCCAACGTAGCCGAAGCTGATAAGGTTACCTACGCTGCCTATCACCTCGAAGGCCCTGCTAGCCTTTGGTGGGAAAACTTTGAGGCTATGCGCCCAGCCGGCCAAATCACTATATGGGCTGAATTCAGTGAGGCTTTCCGTGAGCATCATATTCCGGAGGGTCTCATAGATCGTAAGCGGGAAGAATTCTGCAACTTCACCCAAGGCCGACTGACTGTGGATGCATACAGCCGTGAGTTTGGAAATCTAGCACGCTATGCTCCTGAAGAGGTATCCACCGACGCCAAGAAGCAGGCAAGGTTCCGCAAGGGACTTAGCCCCGAGCTTTGCCGTGATCTTCGTCTGCACGAGTGCACCTCTTTCCAGAAATTGGTCAATAAGGCCATCAGTGCTGAGACAGGACAGACTGACTATGACGCTACACGCAAGCACTCTCGCGATTTTGGTTCCTCATCCGGCTCCGGATCTCAGAAGCGCCAGGTCTGGATTCCAAACACTGCTCTGCCACCTAGGTTCACTCTGAGGCCATCCTTCGAGGCGCCTCGCCCCAACCAGCAGTATGCACCGCCCAAGGTCTATGGTGGCCCCGCTGCTAATGCTGCTCCATGCCCCAATGTTGTGACATGCTTCAAGTGTGGAGAAACGGGTCACTATTTGCGCGAGTGCCCCCGAAACAACCCCAATCAACCTGGACAGTCCGTTGGCCGTGGTAAGCCAGCAGGAAAGACTTACTACGCCAAGCCAGCCACCACTGCACGTGGCCATGTCAACTATGTTTCAGCTGAAGAAACTCATGAGGAACCCAACGTCGTCCTTGGTACGCTCCTTGTTAATTGCCATCCGGCAACTGTTCTTTTCGATACTGGAGCATCTCATTCATTTATCTCTGAGAGCTATGCTCGATTGCAAAACACCACATTTTGTGACATGCCCACCTCCATGGTAATTCAAACCCCTGGTTCTAAGTGGCAAACCTCTAGGATAAGCCATGGAAATGAAATTCTTGTCGACAGATTGGTCTTCCTTGCATCACTAATAGCTCTCAAGTCCTCGGACATAAATATCATCTTGGGTATGGACTGGATGTCAGCTCATTATGCTAAGATTGATTGCTCTACTAGAACTGTTCAACTCACCCATCCGTCGGGCAAGACAGTCAATGTTCTGACCCGAGTGTCTAAGCGTCAGCTCTACTCATTAAATGCCAACCCTCTTCCAGACCTTGAAGATGTTCCGGTAGTCCGTGACTTCCCGGATGTCTTTCCAGAAGAACTGCCAGGTATTCCACCTGACAGGGATGTCAAGTTCGTGATAGACCTTGTTCCAGGAACCGTCCCAATCTCTAGAAGACCTTATAAGATGGCACCCCTAGAGCTAGCCGAGCTTAAGAAACAACTCGATGAGTCCTTGAAAAAGGGTTTCATCCGTCCTAGTTCTTCTCCGTGGGCTTGCCCCGTCCTCTTCGTCAAGAAGAAGGATGGTACGGATCGGATGGTTGTAGATTACCGACCTGTCAACCTAGTCACCATCAAGAACAAGTATCCGCTTCCCAGGATCAACGACCTGTATGATCAGCTCGCTGGATCCTCAGTCTTCTCTAAAATGGATTTGAGGTTGGGCTACCATCAAATCAAAATCAAGAACGGGGACATTCCTAAAACGGCCTTTGTTACTCGTTATGGCCAATACAAGTATACCGTCATGTCTTTCGGTTTAACCAATGCTCCAGCCACCTTCTCTCGGTTAATGAACTCAATCTTCATGGAGTATTTGGATAAATTCTTCGTAGTATACCTCGATGATATACTCATCTACTCCATTTATGCTAAATTCTCTAAGTGTGAATTCTGGTTGCCAGAAGTGACCTATCTAGGCCATGTAATCTCTGGTAAGGGTATTGCTATCAATCCCGAGCGAGTTCAAGCCATCCTTGACTGGACTCCACCTGAATCGGTCAAGCAAGTTTGGAGTTTCCTTGGCTTAGCGAGCTACTGTCGCCGCTTCGTCGAGAATTTCTCCAAGGTTGCTAAACCTCTAACTGAACTTCTCAAGAAAGATAAAAAGTTCGAGTGGACCCCACAGTGCGAGTTCAGCTTTCAGGAACTGAAAAGACGCCTGACATCTGCTCCTGTACTCATACCACCAGATTTTTCTAAGGACTTTGTTACCTATTGCGACGCCTCGCGACAAGGACTAGGTTGCATACTCATGCAAGATCGTCACGTGATTGCCTACGCTTCCCGACAGTTGCGTCCACATGAGGATAATTATCCCACACATGATCTAGAGCTTGCAGCCGTAGTCCATGCACTCAAAACATGGCGACATTACCTTCTCGGTAATCGTTGCGAGATTTTCACTGATCACCAAAGTTTGAAATACATCTTCACCCAACCGGATTTGAATCTCAGGCAAAGACGTTGGGTCGAGTTGATCACAGATTACGACTTAGGAGTAACTTACACCCCGGGCAAAGCCAACGTCATGGCTGATGCGCTAAGCCGTAAATCTTACTGTAACAACTTGATGTTACAACAAAGTCAACCACTTCTCCATGAGGAATTCTGTAAGCTTAACCTTCACATTGTTCCTTGAGGGTTCCTATCCACCCTGGTGACGAAACCTACCCTTACGGATCAGATCATCAAAGCTCAGAAGGTAGATCCGGGAATCTCCCGTATTAAAAGAAACATCAAGAAAGGAGTTGCGGATTGTTTCTCCATTGATGACCAAGGTGTTGTGTTCTTTGGAGACCGTCTAGTGGTTCCCAAGGTACGCAACCTGAGGCGATTGATCCTTAAGGAAGCTCATGAATCTCCTCTCACCATTCATCCGGGTAGTACCAAAATGTATCAAGACCTACGCCCGCAACAACCCTGCTGTCCAGGCGCAGGGTGAAGCCAATGCAGTTAGGGGGGAGAATCTGCCTCAACCGCCTTCTCTGGCCGAAGTCATGCTGGAGGCAGAAAGAAACAAGCGTGAGACTAACCGCTTGCTAGAGCGAATTGAGCAGAATACTGCACGTCATCAGAGGAACGACTTGGTGTCCATCAATGACTTTATCAAGTTGTACCCACCGAAGTTTAACCATTCCGTCGAGCCCCTTGATGCGGATGATTGGCTTCGCAGCATCACCCATAAGCTACGTTCTGCCAACGTAGCCGAAGCTGATAAGGTTACCTACGCTGCCTATCAACGTGTGGTGTCATGGGTTCGAGCGGCGTCGTGGGAATCGCGTGTGGCTATGGTAGAAACTTGATGCTTGCCGCATTTCAGTTGGCCCACATGTCATGCACACAAAGGCAGAGGGGCGGTGCGGCCGAGAGGGGTGAGGCGCACGTCGGGGGACGTGGTGCCGTGGGTTGGAGCGGCGTCGTGAAAATCGCTAGTGGCATTGGATGAAACGTGATGGTCGCCGTAGTTGAACTTCCATGGACAAGCTGTCATGTCTACGGACACATGCATTGCATACCGATCACTGGAAGGAGTAGTAGAGAAAGCTAGGCGGATAAATAGTTCCTTATAGTCAAGCGAACCCACACTACTACTTGTTCCAAAGACATGCACACCATCGAAATAGTCCATCTATATCAATATACATAGAGAGGGAATATTTTTTTACAAGAGAGGAAATAGTTCATCCATCCATAATGCCCTGCTGCTGGTGTAGCACCTTCTTCTTGTTCTTCTTCTTCTTCTTCTTCTTCTTATTCTCATTTTCTGTGGGAGACGACTTCACAACAAGCTCTCTGGACCTTGCAGCTATCTCGAAACTTACACGGGCATCGAGGGTAGCATATTTTATCCGCTCGTATGTCAAGGGATAATTCTCCCATCCAGATGACCTTAATGCCAGCGTCTCGTCACCCTTCTGAAGATTTGTTCCGAGCACAAAATTTGCTACGTCGAATAGGGATGGTGTCGGTTTATCACAATCTTCTACAGGAATTTTTATTTTGGTTTGTACGTCAGCGATGCTCTTCAAATCAAGGTTGTATGGTTCCAAATTCTGTTTGTCCCCTGCGATGGCTGCCCCACAGAAGTATATGTCCTCCCGAGACAAGATATCGTGAAGCTCACCTGGTATGGAGGGCGCGTGTATGATGTGGTACACCAAAACATCATCTTCGAGGCACAACTAAAGGATGGCGGCGCGTTGGATCTTGCCAGTGGCACGCTCCGTGTACTCTGCGTCGAGACCGATGACAGTCATATCCACCTTTTGGAGGGAGTTGGATACATTGTTGATCCACTTCCGAACAACGCTTGGGTGGTCGCTGACTGTGGCAACTATGCTCAATGAGCCTTCGACGAGGACATGTTGGACACTAAAAACCTGCATCTCGATCTCTTTCGCCATTTGGAACGGCTGGACCGGAGGGCTATGGTTTGGAGAATTAGGATTAGATGGCTAGTCTAACTGAAGAAGATGATTATTTATAGGGGCTTCGGAATTACTCCACGAGGATGTGAAGAGGTTAAAACAATGTGAATGCAGTGCGGTTCGGATGCAAATGAAGACCAAGGAGTAGTGAAGAAGCCGAGGAAAATCGGTTCCCGATGGTGAAGTAAATGGGAGAAGTTATGCGCATGCATGAGGAGAGCTGTGGTGGTTTGACTGCTGCATGCAATGGATTGGACGGGCTCTTCGGTTGCCTTTTTTTCTCTCCCACGCGCACAGAATGGCCCACTTGCATGCTGCAGTTTATTGGCTGGAGTCTGGCTGCAGCTGCTCATGCGTATGCTAATTAATGTTGTGAATGCGGGGCATGGAGGGAAATGGGCGCATGCAAAAGGGTATATACGCAGTCTAATTAGAGAAATACTGAAAAAAGTTATGCGCAGACAAAAGAGGACCGGAGGGAGTACTACTCATGTTCCTACTACGGTTACGGAATATGCGGTTATCCTCAAAAAAGAAAAGTCCTTCGTCGCGCTTCCGCATGCACGAGAATTTGGTTTTGCTCGCAATATGGATGATACCTGGAGGATGAAGTGAACCCAGAGGCATGCTAGCACGGGAGTACTACTCATGTTCCTACTACTCCTACTACTAGTAGTAGTACAACTGTGGTACACTTGATGGTCAAAATATTATTATTCATCCGGTCCTCACAGTGAAGTGACAAGACCCTGCGCCCGAGGTGACACCAGTCCAGGCGGCGTGTCCGGGTTACCAAAGTCAGCCTCACCTTGTGCACTGTGCAGTCACTGTCACCGCCGCTGTATAGCATGCCTAACCTCATCTCCCTCTCCCTAGCACCACTCCATCTCCATCTCCGTCTCGTCGGAGATCTTGAGGTCACTCTTCATCATCTCACTGTGCCCCCGCGTACCCTCGCCTTGCTCGCCTCCCCAAGTACCACTATTCCCTCGCTAGCCGCTCCAGCACCGAAAGCCTTCTCCCCCGTAAATCAAGCCCCCCAAAACCCCACCTTCCAAACTCCACCATGGCCGAACGTGAACCGCGCAACATCCATATGAGCCGCGATTGGAGCAATCTCCCCAGTGACGTCCTCGACCTCTGTTGTTCATGTATGGATATGTTGAGCACCCTGCGGCTGGCTGCATGCTCTAGGGGCATGCACACGGCCATCATCGAAGCGAGGCCTAAGCTTTTCAAGACACCCTACTTGCTGCTATCTGGTCTTGCGAGATTTGCTCACCATGATATGGAGGCATACATGATGCCCCTCAACTTCAATCCGACCTCCATTAGCCGAAACTTCTTTGCAGGTATGTAGTTGGTCATCGTACATCATTTCCCTCGACTTCGATCCGATCACCATCGCCCGAAACTTCTTGCAGGTATGTACTGGGTCGGCATGAACTCCCACTGGATGGCTGTCGTCAGAGTTGACGGGGAAAAGTTGGTGCTCGTGAACTTCCAGACCTCCCATGATATTATCCTTCCTCCGTTGGATGATATAGAGTTTTACCTTCGCGGTCCAAGTCATCTAGATTAGGCCGTTAGTTGGACGCACCTTGTTTTGCAGAAGATTGTAATCTGCCAAGTGACCACATGACGGTGGCCTGGACTAGGGGGTACTCATCACGTCATCTCCCAATCAGTTGAGATTGGGCCGAGGACCCCCATGGCCGTATACTCATGGGCCAGTTCGAATAGCTGCCGCATACAAGGAAGATTCCACAAGACTTGGTGATCAAGACAAGGACTCCTCCCCACCGGCGTATTCGGCTAGGACTCTTGTTATCCTAGGCCTCTGGTGCATTATATAAACCGAGGCCAAGCTAGTCGATAGATCATATACAACAACGACAATCATAATCATAGGCTAGCTTCTAGGGTTTAGCCTCTACGATCTCGTGGTAGATCAACTCTTGTAATACTCATATCATCAAGATCAATCAAGTAGGAAGTAGGGTATTACCTCCATCGAGAGGGCCCGAACCTAGGTAAACATTGTGTCCCCCGTCTCCTGTTACCATCGATCCTAGACGCACAGTTCGGGACCCCCTACCCGAGACCTGCCGGTTTTGACACCGACATTGGTGATTTCATTGAGAGTTCCGCTGTGTGATCGGCAAAAGGATCAATGGCTCGACAGCAGATCAACTGCGACATTGGCTTCTTCGTCACCGGCTCGGCTGGTCACCTTGGCTGGACCGAGGACTGCGCCCTACCTCCGATCGTCATGTTCGAATGCGGGCCTTCATCAAAATCAACTCCGATCTCTATCAAGGTCATGGAGGAATCATCCAGGGAGCCTGGGGGCTCAACGTCAACATTGCCCTCGGGCGACCGTGCTGTTTTTCTGGACAGCGAACTTGTATCCACCGCCACCGCCTCCTCAAGTGTCATTTTAACGATTGCTTCGGTGGAACTGTGCGGAATTGAGACTACAACAACCCTGGAAAATTTCGTCGAGTTCCAATGGAGAAATCTCTGGCAATCTGCGATATACCGGAGCCCTGTCAAATCTGGACGGGAATCTGGACGAGTTTAGGGCGTGGTGTCTAGCTTCTAGCTCGGACGTCCTTTGGAAGATCCAACCGTTGATCGGTTGCGGAATTCCTATATCTACCACCCCTCAAAATTTCAGCTCGATCCGACCGTCCAGACTTTGCGAACCTTCCGATTAGTGCATCACTTTTCGGATCTGTTTTCTGCGCGAAAACGAATCCGACCCGAGTTCGTCTTTTTTATGAACGGGATTTCGGACATCCTTTTTGAAGGAAGTTTTGTATGGGGTATTGTGTTTTGTTCCCGAACACATCCCACTAACTTTAAAATCTTTTGAACATGATCTTCACCATCATGCTGGTATCAAACCAGTCCGGCAATATCGCTCCACGGATGCCGACCTGCGCTAGACACGTCGTCACTTTGTTGAGCTGAGCTCAACTTCTTCGGATCATCATCTCGGCGAGCCGAACAGGAGCCTGGCATCGCGAAGGATAAATCATCACCAACATCGCTGCCCCATGGATTACACGGAGCGGGCACGCCGGCCTCGCCGCACGGTCACTTCATCAAGACGGCATTGACCACGTCACGGGTCACGACCTGCATCGGCAGGGCCGCACTATTGCTTTTTCAAGCCGATGTCCATCACGCCGACCTACTTCGACTCATCGGCTGACATCGAGGCTTCAACACCTCGGCTGGACCGGGGGCTTCGCCATCTCTTCATCAACCTATTCCGGAGACTTCGGCGTCACCAGTCAACCGGCTTCGTCACGTTAGCTGGACCGAGGGCTTTGCCTCGGCGAGCCAACCTTTACCAGCATCGCCATGCCGTCGCTTCACCGCCCATCAGGCAATGAGAATGCGGATCGAGTCCCAATTTTCGGAGTCACTTTTCTTTGGATTGCTACAACAAATAAACCAGGTGCTATTAATCCTAGTATTTTTTGCTTGTTTGGGTTTATTTTTCCCAAGGAATTATTACTCTGGTTTGTCCATCATCTATACACAGGTCTATCAAATGATGGCTGCATTAACGACGATCACGTGGTGGTTCGGTCAGTTTCCGTACATAGTCCGGCGAACGCCGCATCCGGAACTCGGACCGACCTGCGAATTGAGGCTTGGCCACACCTTTACCGCATCACGCCGACGCCCGGCATCGACATTGACTTCGGCGCCAGGCCATATTCCTTTTATTACTCACTTTGCATACATTATTTATTATGCAACATTTTTTTAATTTATCATTATTATTATTATCTCCGGTTTGCACTATTTTTTGTGCACAAGTAAATGATTCGGGTCGGGTAGTGTTGTCACCTCGGCATACTGACATACCACGGCTGGACGGGGCGCTTCATCAACACCTCATTAACCCACGCCGGGGACTTCGGCGGCCTACATTGGTCGTGCTATGTCACCTCTTCGGAGTGCCGAGTTCTTCGCTCGGCCACATCTGGCTTGGGGCTGAGACCTTGTCCCGCACCAAGCTCGCACCGCGTCATCAATGCCGAACACATTAACCAGCTAAGTCGCTTTGATGCTAAAAAACTCCCAGTTTTAAATTTTGTTCGATTCAACCAAGCATTATACCTTTTTGGCAAAAAGTGGCTTGTGAAAAACTTCCTTGTCGAAACTTTGTTTGTGACACACAAATTCAAATACCCAGTTTAGTTGGGGGCTTCCTTTATGAAGCTTCTCCTCTTGCATATGATTATACTTGTACGGCTTCGTTCCTTGTTCGTGTATTACGCCATAATATGCACCATATTGACTTAAGCGATTTGCAAGCTGGGTTGCCTCGCTCCTGTGTTTACCCCTACGTTCCCGATTGTTCGGCTAGGGAGTAAAGGGAGCACCTCTGCGATTGTCACGATTGGGTCATCCGAGCCGGACCTCAGACTGGGTGAAGCCGAAAGCTAGCGCTCTTATTGTTTTCAATTATGGTCGGCACACAACGGAACTCATGAGTACAAAAAATCTATTGCACAAGTCTCATAGTAACAATGAGCACCGAAGAAAGGTATCGGTGGGGGTACTATTTTCTTCGAAGATGCTTCTTACACTTCGTCAGTAATATAGCATAAGTTCCCTGAGTGCGCTTTGTCTCTTACAACCTTATGGCCTGATTGCTTGGTTATTGGAAACATCGTCGATATTCCCGACAGGTGGAGTACATAACACTTTTTGGCCCTTGACCGAAGAGGGAGAAGTCGACGGCCGGTTAAGAAGCGTATAAAGTTTGGGTGAACACAGATATGATATAAGTACTTTGGTACATACAATCATTATACATAAAGTTCTTTTACCCAAGTCACTTGGGGGCTCTTAAATTTATATGAGCCGTTTTAGAATAAGTGTTCTTCTTCTTAGTCATTGAAAAGTTTTTTATTATTATTATTTATCACTCCTTTTTTCAACACGAGTGTGTGGTCACTAGACGGGGAGCCTAATTTCCCTCTCAAAGCCGCTAGAGTTTAGTTTGCTAAACTGGCCTAATGAGAAGTACTCCGCCTTCGGGATAGGAGGTTGAAGCCGTAGGCTGGCCCGCTTGAAGTCTTTAGATAGGATGTGTCATGTTAAAGCATGACAGAAGCACTTTTTTCTATAAGTCCAATTTTCAGATTGGCACCAAACACTTGATCTTGTTCGGACGTCAGGTTTTCACTGAAGTTTTTGGTTTTCCAAGCCTATGGCACTTTTAAACTATTTGTGTGTTTCCAGCATTAGTCTCGTAGTGCGGCACCGGACACCTTTAGGGATTCGGCAAATACATTCTCAGACATTGCCATATATGCATCGGTTTCGAATTGTGTCTTCGGTCAATAGTTGGGTTGCCCGGCTCCTATGCTTGCCTCCTACGTTCCGCTTTGTTCGACTAGGTGTGCAAAGGGAGAACCACTGCGATTGTGCTTCCAGCTCGCATGGTTAAGCACCTCAGTGGAGAAAGCCGAAAACTGACTGTCACAATAGGCGTAAACCGGTCAGCGATCCGATGACTATGTTAAATGACGGGCCATTCATAACATTGGCTGAAGTGTTTAGGGCTTGACCTCGGCTGTCGTCGAACACTAACCGGGGGCTCATAGCTAGCTTCCCTAGTATAAAGCTCCTATGACTAAGCGAAAGTTATAAAGCCCGCATATCTGATTGCCTCGTTTCCGCTAACACAACCGCCTTCGGGCACCGAGACGTCGGCTAAGGGTTCTCTTGTTATTGCGGAAACACCATGCGTAGTATCTACAAAGGGGTAGAAGCCGACGATGGGCCACTTTCAACTGATAAACGCTCGCAATGGAGTCAAAACAATGATGTAAAGTACTTGGATACATAGAATCATTACACATAATCTGTGATTTTACTCTGGATATCGATCCTTAATTTGGCCACCCGTGCCCACATTAAGGCTCGGGGGCTACTGGATTTTGCACTCATTATTTACAAATATTAAAGGGGCACATCGATCCCCTGATCTGGTGTTGCCACCTGACCAGTGTCTCGGGGGCTACTGCATTGCCTATTCAATGTAGAAAATTCAAAGGGCTCAGTGTTCGGCTTGATCGAACTATGGGAAAGCGCGTCTTCGGACAACAATAAGTACCATCTGGACCTATCTGGCATCAAGCTAATATATCACGGCGACTTCTCATGACCCTCTCTCAGGGGCCCGTCCGCTGATCATTATTATTTCTAATATATTACACTGCGTTTCTATTCCTATGTATGATGCCGAGCTAGGAGTTGATCCTCAGGCTGATGTCGCAAATCGACCTGAGTCTCAGGGGCTACTAGGATCAGCAGTTTTATGTTTTCCTTCAGGTGCATCTCGGGTTTTAGACCGACACACACCTTGAGGGTTACTAGTTATACATGTTGACAGTGAATAAATTTACACGCATCAGAAATAAAATCCGTAAACAATTTGCCCAAGCCCGAGGTGGTGCACCACCTTGGAGGTAGTCCGTCATAAAGCTCACCTGGTATGGAGGGCGCGTGTATGATGTGGTACACCAAAACATCATCTTCGAGGCACAACTGAAGGACGGCGGCGCGTTGGATCTTCCCAGTGGCACGCTCCGTGTACTCTGCGTCGAGACCGATGACAATCATATCCACCTTTTGGAGGGAGTTGGATACATTGTTGATCCACTTCCGAACAACGCTTGGGTGGTCAGTGACTGTGGCAACTATGCTCAATGAGCCTTCGACGACGACATGTTGGACGCTAAAAACCTGCATCTCGATCTCTTTCGCCATTTGGAACGGCTGGACCGGAGGGCTATGGTTTGGAGAATTAGGATTAGATGGCTAGTCTAACTGAAGAAGATGATTATTTATAGGGGCTTCGGAATTACTCCACGAGGATGTGAAGAGGTTAAAACAATGTGAATGCAGTGCGGTTCGGATGCAAATGAAGATCAAGGAGTAGTGAAGAAGCCGAGGAAAATCGGTTCCCGATGGTGAAGTAAATGGGAGAAGTTATGCGCATGCATGAGGAGAGCTGTGGTGGTTTGACTGCTGCATGCAATAGATTGGACGGGCTCTTCGGTTGCCTTTTTTCTCTCCCACGCGCACAGAATGGCCCACTTGCATGCTGCAGTTTATTGGCTGGAGTCTGGCTGCAGCTGCTCATGCGTACGCTAATTAATGTTGTGAATGCGGGGCATGGAGGGAAATGGGCGCATGCAAAAGGGTATATACGCAGTCTAATTAGAGAAATACTGAAAAAAGTTATGCGCAGACAAAAGAGGACCGGAGGGAGTACTACTCATGTTCCTACTACGGTTAAGGAATATGCGGTTATCCTCAAAAAAGAAAAGTCCTTCGTCGCGCTTCCGCATGCATGAGAATTTGGTTCTGCTCACAATATGGATGATACCTGGAGGATGAAGTGAACCCAGAGGCATGCTAGCACGGGAGTACTACTCATGTTCCTACTACTCCTACTACTAGTAGTAGTACAACTGTGGTACACTTGATGGTCAAAATATTATTATTCATCCGGTCCTCACAGTGAAGTGACAAGACCCTGCACCCGAGGTGACACCAGTCCAGGCGGCGTGTCCGGGTTACCAAAGTCAGCCTCACCTTGTGCACTGTGCAGTCACTGTCACCGCCGCTGTATAGCATGCCTCGCCTCATCTCCCTCTCCCTAGCACCACTCCATGTCCATCTCCGTCTCGTCGGAGATCGTGGGTTCACTCTTCATCATCTCACTGTGCCCCCGCGTACCCTCGCCTTGCTCGCCTCCCCAAGTACCACTATTCCCTCGCTAGCCGCTCCAGCACCGAAAGCCTTCTCCCCCGTAAATCAAGCCCCCCAAAACCCCACCTTCCAAACTCCACCATGGCCGAACATGAACCGCGCAATATCCATATGAGCCGCGATTGGAGCAATCTCCCCAGTGACGTCCTCGACCTCTGTTGTTCATGTATGGATATGCTGAGCACCCTGCGGCTGGCTGCATGCTCTAGGGGCATGCACACGGCCATCGTCGAAGCGAGGCCTAAGCTTTTCAAGACACCCTGCTTGCTGCTATCTGGTCTTGCGAGATTTGCTCACCATGATATGGAGGCATACATGATGCCCCTCGACTTCGATCCGACCTCCATTAGCCGAAACTTCTTTGCAGGTATGTAGTTGGTCGTCGTACATCATTTCCCTCGACTTCGATCCGATCACCATCGCCCGAAACTTCTTGCAGGTATGTACTGGGTCGGCATGAACTCCCACTGGATGGCTGTCGTCAGAGTTGACGGGGAAAAGTTGGTGCTCGTGAACTTCCAGACCTCCCATGAGATTATCCTTCCTCAGTTGGATGATATAGAGTTTTACCTTCGCAGTCCAAGTCATCTAGATTACGCCGTCAGTTGGACGCACCTTGTTTTGCAGAAGATTGTAATCTGCCAAGTGACACATGACGGTGGCCTGGACTAGGGGGTACTCATCATGTCATCTCCCAATCAGTTGAGATTGGGCCGAGGACCCCCATGGCCGTATACTCATGGGCCAGTTCGAACAGCTACCGCATACAAGGAAGATTCCACAAGACTTGGTGATCAAGACAAGGACTCCTCCCCACCGGCGTATTCGGCTAGGACTCTTGTTATCCTAGGCCTCTGGTGCATTATATAAACCGAGGCCAGGCTAGTCGATAGATCATATACAACAACGACAATCATAATCATAGGCTAGCTTCTAGGGTTTAGCCTCTACGATCTCGTGGTAGATCAACTCTTGTAATACTCATATCATCAAGATCAATCAAGCAGGAAGTAGGGTATTACCTCCATCGAGAGGGCCCGAACCTGGGTAAACATTGTGTCCCCCGTCTCCTGTTACCATCGATCCTAGACGCACAGTTCGGGACCCCCTACCCGAGATCTGCCGGTTTTGACACCGACATTGGTGATTTCATTGAGAGTTCCGCTGTGTGATCGGCAAAAGGATCAATGGCTCGACTGCAGATCAACTGCGACGTCGGCTTCTTCGTCACCGGCTCGGCTGGTCACCTTGGCTGGACCGAGGACTGCGCCCTACCTCCGATCGTCATGTTCGGATGCGGGCCTTCATCAAAATCAACTCCGATCTCTATCAAGGTCATGGAGGAATCATCCAGGGAGCCTGGGGGCTCAACGTCAACATTGCCCTCGGGCGACCGTGCTGTTTTTCTGGACAGCGAACTTGTATCCACCGCCACCGCCACCGCCTCCTCAAGTGTCATTTTAACGATTGCTTCGGTGGAACTGTGCGGAATTGAGACTACAACAACCCTGGAAAATTTCGTCGAGTTCCGATGGAGAAATCTCTGGCAATCTGCGATATACCGGAGCCCTGTCAAATCTGGACGGGAATCTGGACGAGTTTAGGGCGTGGTGTCTAGCTTCTAGCTCGGACGTCCTTTGGAAGATCCAACCGTTGATCGGTTGCGGAATTCCTATATCTACCACCCCTCAAAATTTCAGCTCGATCCGACCGTCCAGACTTTGCGAACCTTCCGATTAGTGCATCACTTTTCGGATCTGTTTTCTGCGCGAAAACGAATCCGACCCGAGTTCGTCTTTTTTATGAACGGGATTTCGGACATCCTTTTTGAAGGAAGTTTTGTATGGGGTATTGTGTTTTGTTCCCGAACACATCCCACTAACTTTAAAATCTTTTGAACATGATCTTCACCATCATGCTGGTATCAAACCAGTCCGGCAATATCGCTCCACGGATGCCGACCTGCGCTAGACACGTCGTCACTTTGTTGAGCTGAGCTCAACTTCTTCGGATCATCATCTCGGCGAGCCGAACAGGAGCCTGGCATCGCGAAGGATAAATCATCACCAACATCGCTGCCCCATGGATTACACGGAGCGGGCACGCCGGCCTCGCCGCACGGTCACTTCATCAAGACGGCATTGACCACGTCACGGGTCACGACCTGCATCGGCAGGGCCGCACTATTGCTTTTTCAAGCCAATGTCCATCACGCCGACCTACTTCGACTCATCGGCTGACATCGAGGCTTCAACACCTCGGCTGGACTGGGGGCTTCGCCATCTCTTCATCAACCTATTCCGGAGACTTCGGCGTCACCAGTCAACCGGCTTCGTCACGTTAGCTGGACCCGGGGCTTTGCCTCGGCGAGCCAACCTTTACCAGCATCGCCATGCCGTCGCTTCACCGCCCATCAGGCAATGAGAATGCGGATCGAGTCCCAATTTTCGGAGTCACTTTTCTTTGGGTTGCTACAACAAATAAACCAGGTGCTATTAATCCTAGTATTTTTTGCTTGTTTGGGTTTATTTTTCCCAAGGAATTATTACTCTGGTTTGTCCATCATCTATACACAGGTCTATCAAATGATGGCTGCATTAACGACGATCACGTGGTGGTTCGGTCAGTTTCCGTACATAGTCCGGCGAACGCCGCATCCGGAACTCGGACCGACCTGCGAATTCAGGCTTTGCCACACCTTTACCGCATCACGCCGACGCCCGGCATCGACATTGACTTCGGCGCCAGGCCATATTCCTTTTATTACTCACTTTGCATAAATTATTTATTATGCAACATTTTTTTAATTTATCATTATTATTATCTCCGGTTTGCACTATTTTTTGTGCACAGGTAAATGATTTGGGTCGGGCAGTGTTGTCACCTCGGCATACTGACATACCACGGCTGGACGGGGCGCTTCGTCAACACCTCATTAACCCACGCCGGGGACTTCGGCGGCCTGCATTGGTCGTGCTATGTCACCTCTTCGGAGTGCCGAGTTCTTCGCTCGGCCACATCTGGCTTGGGGGCTGAGACCTTGTCCCGCACCAAGCTCGGACCGCGTCATCAATGCCGAACACATTAACCAGCTAAGTCGCTTTGATGCGAAAAAAACTCCCAGTTTTAAATTTTGTTCGATTCAACCAAGCATTATACCTTTTTGGCAAAAAGTGGCTTGTGAAAAACATCCTTGTCGAAACTTTGTTTGTGACACACAAATTCAAATACCCCGTTTAGTTGGGGGCTTCCTTTATGAAGCTTCTCCTCTTGCATATGATTATACTTGTACGGCTTCGTTCCTTGTTCGTGTATTACGCCATAATATGCACCATATTGACTTAAGCGATTTGCAAGCTGGGTTGCCTCGCTCCTGTGTTTACCCCTACGTTCCCGATTGTTCGTCTAGGGAGTAAAGGGAGCACCTCTGCGATTGTCATGATCGGGTCATCCGAGCCGGACCTCAGACTGGGTGAAGCCGAAAGCTAGCGCTCTTATTGTTTTCAATTATGGTCGGCACACAACAGAACTCATGAGTACAAAAAATCTATTGCACAAGTCTCATAGTAACAATGAGCACCGAAGAAAGGTACCGGTGGGGGTACTATTTTCTTCGAAGATGCTTCTTACACTTCGTCAGTAATATAGCATAAGTTCCCTGAGTGCGCTTTGTCTCTTACAACCTTATGGCCTGATTGCTTGGTTATTGGAAACACCGTCGATATTCCCGACAGGTGGAGTACATAACACTTTTTGGCCCTTGACCGAAGAGGGAGAAGTCGACGGTCGGTTAAGACGCGTATAAAGTTTGGGTGAACACAGATATGATATAAGTACTTTGGTACATACAATCATTATACATAAAGTTCTTTTACCCAAGTCACTTGGGGGCTCTTAAATTTATATGAGCCGTTTTAGAATAAGTGTTCTTCTTCTTAGTCGTTGCAAAGTTTTTTATTATTATTATTTATCACTCCTTTTTTCAACACGAGTGTGTGGTCACTAGCCGGGGAGGCTAATTTCCCTCTCAAAGCCGCTAGAGTTTAGTTTGCTAAACCGGCCTAATGAGAAGTACTCCGCCTTCGGGATAGGAGGTTGAAGCCGTAGGCTGACCCGCTTGAAGTCTTTAGATAGGATGTGTCATGTTAAAGCATGACAGAAGCACTCTTTTTCTATAAGTCCAATTTTCAGATTGGCACCAAACACTTGATCTTGTTCGGACGTCAGGTTTTCACTGAAGTTTTCGGTTTTCCAAGCCTATGGCACTTTTAAACTATTTGTGTGTTTCCAGCATTAGTCTCGTAGTGCGGCACCGGACACCTTTAGGGATTCGGCAAATACATTCTCGGACATTGCCATATATGCATCGGTTTCGAATTGTGTCTTCGGTCAATAGTTGGGTTGCCCGGCTCCTATGCTTGCCTCCTACGTTCCGCTTTGTTCGACTAGGTGTGCAAAGGGAGAACCACTGCGATTGTGCTTCCAGCTCGCATGGTTAAGCACCTCAGTGGAGAAAGCTGAAAACTGACTGTCACAATAGGCGTAAACTGGTCAGCGATCCAATGACTATGTTAAATGACGGGCCGTTCATAACATTGGCTGAAGTGTTTACGGCTTGACCTCGGCTGTCGCCGAACACTAACCGAGGGCTCATAGCTAGCTTCCCTAGTATAAAGCTCCTATGACTAAGCGAAAGTTATAAAGCCCGCATATCTGATTGCCTCGTTTCCGCTAACACAACCGCCTTCGGGCACCGAGACGTCGGCTAAGGGTTCTCTTGTTATTGCGGAAACACCATGTGTAGTATCTACAAAGGGGTAGAAGCCGACGATGGGCCACTTTCAACTGATAAACGCTCGCAATGGAGTCAAAACAATGATGTAAAGTACTTGGATACATAGAATCATTACACATAATCTGTGATTTTACTCTGGATATCGATCCTTAATTCGGCCACCCATGCCCACATTAAGGCTCGGGGGCTACTGGATTTTGCACTCATTATTTACAAATATTAAAGGGGCACATCGATCCCCTGATCTGGTGTTGCCACCCGACCAGTGTCTCGGGGGCTAATGCATTGCCTATTCAATGTAGAAAATTCAAAGGGCTCAGTGTTCGGCTTGATCGAACTATGGGAAAGCGCGTCTTTGGACAACAATAAGTACCATCTGGACCTATCTAGCATCAAGCTAATATATCACGGCGACTTCTCATGACCCTCTCTCAGGGGCCCGTCCGCTGATCATTATTATTTCTAATATATTACACTTCGTTTCTATTCCTATGTATGCTGCCGAGCTAGGAGTTGATCCTCAGGCCGATTTCGCAAATCGACCTGAGTCTCAGGGGCTACTAGGATCAGCAGTTTTATGTTTTCCTTCAGGTGCATCTCGGGTTTTAGACCGACACACATCTTGAGGGTTACTAGTTATACATGTTGACAGCGAATAAATTTACACGCATCAGAAATAAAGTCCGTAAACAATCAGCCCAAGCCCGAGGTGGTGCACCACCTTGGAGGTAGTCCGGCATAAAGCTTGGATTTGAATGGCTGGCTCCATAGAGGGCATTTCCGGCATTAAGCTCGGCTAAACTCCTTCAACTTTTTTGAACCGGGGTGGTCTATGACACCTCGGATACATTCCGGCGTTGGAGCTTGGATATAGTCCGGCGTTGGGGCTCGGATACAGCCCGACGTTGGTGCTCGGCTGCAAAATATACCTCGAATACAGTCCGGCGTTGGGGCTTGGACGCAAGAGGACACTGCCGCCCGGGAACAACTTCAAACTCGAGGTGTGGCATAAAAATAACAAGGCATTGATAAAGGCTGGGAACTTAAAGGGGCTCCTCGGATACCCGACTTGTAAACTCGTCGAATGCATTTCGGCGATCCTCAAGATCGAAGATGAGAAGATTTGTTAAACCAGTTTTCAAGACTGACAACCGAAGATGAAGAACAGTTTGGAAGAATCGAGGAGCGTCCCCAACTTGAAGACCGGTTCAGGGGGCTACTGGCGGTGTCCTGGACTAGGTGGTACTCATCACGTCGTCTCCCAATCAGTTGGATTGGGCCGAGGACCCCCATGGCCGTATACTCATGGGCCAGTTCAGACAGCTGCCGCATACAAGGAAGATTCCACAAGACTTGGTGATCAAGACAAGGACTCCTTCCCACCGGCGTACTCGGCTAGGACTCTTGTTATCCTAGGCCTCTGGTGCATTATATAAACCGAGGCCAGGCTAGTCGATAGATCATATACAACAACGACAATCATAATCATAGGCTAGCTTCTAGGGTTTAGCCTCTACGATCTCGTGGTAGATCAACTCTTGTAATACTCATATCATCAAGATCAATCAAGCAGGAAGTAGGGTATTACCTCCATCGAGAGGGCCCGAACCTGGGTAAACATTGTGTCCCCCGTCTCCTGTTACCATCGATCCTAGACACACATTTCGGGACCCCCTACCCGAGATCCGCCGGTTTTGACACCGACACCACACGACATGCAGATTACGCAGACTTCAAGCTAATTGCGTTGTTCGACAAGGGACTCGCCTATGTTTCCGCCGGTGCCTTCTTTAGCTGGAGACAGCTCAGCTCGCAGTGGATCGTCGTCACAGCTGATACACACTTCTGTGATGCTATTGAACACAATGGCATCATCTACGCGATCGACAAAGCAGATGGCACCACGTATTGCTGGGACGACGCGTGTAAGTTGTTTCCGTATGATGTTAATGATGTCGCCATGACACTGTTTGAACTTTTTGTGATGATTGACATATCCCTGTTTGAGCAGAATTTGAGTAGAACTATGGCAATGTATTAGAGACGTCGTAAATCAGCTATATTTGGAATGAGTTAATTCATGCGATTGTGACCATGTCATTACAGCCAATTTGTACCCCTGAATAATCAAACTGTTAGGAAGATATTGATATTCTCCTTATTTTATAGTAATCTATATACTACTAAATATGAGTGTGTATAATTGGCCATGTTAGTTTCCTCATTTTCATGATGTAGAAACATGCATCACACTGTTGATTTCATCTAACCATACATTAGGGAAGAAAATGTGCATATGGAGAACTCTATATTTTGAAGTAGTGAAATCCTGTAATGCTTACCATGTGTACATACCTATGTTCGCCCTTCAGCAATCAATAGCTAGAATAATATGCTCACAAAAATTTTGCCCACAGAACATGAGTATATAACAATGCATGGTCTATTAGTTTCCTTGAAGAATTTGTTTGTGAGGACAGAACATGATTACATAACATGCATGACATGGTAGTTTCCTGTGGAGAATCTATTGTGAGATAACATGAGTATAACCATGCATGGCACTTCTATATTTTCGAACCCAGTATACATTTCCCTGTATTTTCCTCCCAATTCCAACAGGGACATATCAATGCTGTTTCTTGCATTATCCTACTCATACTCTGAACAATGCTGATCTTACATTAACAATGCCTATCCTTTTTGATATGATGGAGTGTCCCTACAGTTACTGCCCTTTGTAATCACACCACCTTTGCCAAAAACAGGGAAGCACAAGTGGTTCCTCACTCGATCAGAGGACGACAAAAGACTGATGATCATTCGAACACATGAGCTGGAAAAGTTATATTGCAAAACCCCACTGTATGCAAGCACCGTGAAATACGTGAGTATCCGGACAGTGGCTGTTACGTCTATGAGTAGGATACCAGCTTTTTGGGGGCATGCAGGATTTTTGAGTTGGAGGTGGGTAAATAACCTTGGTTCATACTCTCTGTTTCTCGGACTCAATTATCCGATTAACTAGGAGATCACCGTTGGCAAGGACCTTGATGGCAGAGAGGCTCTGTTTGCTATGGAAAACCGTGTCTACACGGCGAGCCCTAGGAGTTCGGCAGCAAACTCCCCTGATTGTCAATGATACAGCCTGCAGCCAAAAGAAGGTGAGAATGACAAAGGCATCTGGATTAACTTTGATCCTTGGATGTGTCGAGTCCGACAGGCAGTGATGTGGTTCAAGCCTTCAGGTTGATAGGTAATTGGCCTGTTGCGTCGAAAGGGTGGAGTACTGGTGTCTCCGGATCATTGGTGGCTGAACAGGGGCTGCAAATTATGATGGTGTTAGATCATCCCTCTTCAAATGACTTGTTGTCTTTGCTGCTTGTTCTGGATGGGTAGTTCTCTCTTTTGTTATGCATATTTCTTGTCATTTGGTCATCCTCGTCTATGTCACTCTTACTATGTAATAGTTGCCTCTACTTAGAATGTCATTCTCGTCTGGATCACGAGAGTCTGGGCGCTGCAGATGGGTGCGTTTTGGTGGTGTAGCAAGACTTCTTATGAACTATCATGTCTTGCTGTTTATGTCAGTAGTAGTCACTAGTCAGTGTTTGAATGCTGTATATATCGTTGTTTCCAACTGTTTATTGTCTCGAACTATTGGTGGGCTAAATGAGGGCATCACCATTCTGCAGTGTTCAGAGTATATCTCCTTTTTTCAAGTTATAATTTTAGCTCAGTGTCTTTTCAATGATGTACACTTGTTCGGGCCAGTGAGGTGTCGTTGAATATGGGCCGAGTAGTAACGCAATGCCAAATAGGTCAATTATGACTCTCAGGTCGGGCTCTCAAAAGATCCTAAAAAAAGGCCAGGCTCTCAAAAAAAGAAAGAATAGGGACTCTTAGTCTGACATGTGGGCGAAACCGGTGTTTTCGTGTGCTTGCGCACCGAGAGCATATTGGCGCGTGTTTGAAATTCATGCTACCTTTTCATCTCCAATCAACCGCCCCTCCCCCACCTCTGGAATCTCGATTCCTACTGCAATTCCCCCAAATCCCCCTCCTGTACTCCCTGTACTCAAACGCACTATTATGTCACCGGTCAACGCGGATCTCCGAGCCGGAGATCCTGAGGTCCGTCCTGCCTTCGGGCGCTGCGTGCTGTCGCTCAACAGCGGCATGGCAGCGCTTGACGACCAGTTTGCCGGCAAAGTGCTGATGGTAACCATCAACGGCAACCGGCCTCCCGTCTCGCCGGACGACCTTGTCAAAGCTCTTGGCATTGCGCACGGCATCCAAATAAGTGACTTGCTCGTCGAAGTCTGTCCGCCACCGGCTGATTTCTTTGTCAGGTTCCGGACAACATTCGACTGCAGTTGTGTGTTTGAATCTTCCCAGTGTTTGATCTGCGATGGTGCGTGGGTGAGCTTTGATCAGTGGCACCCAGGATGGGGCTCGGTGCCCTCTGAGCTTGAGTTTTTAACAAAGCTTACCTTCCATGGCATGCCTCGACATGCTTGGAACAGCGAGTCCATGAATGAGCTTATCAACGACCTTGGAGGTGAGCTCGTAAGTATGTTTGTTCCTCTAGACAGCTAGGCTCTGACGGTTATCGCATGGATGAAGAAGCCGTCCACCATACCGAAGGTGATTGGTGTTGAGATACCGGTGCAGGAACCGGGGTTGTACTATTCGTCGCCACCAAGGCCGCCGCACACCACGTTAGGGATGTACCTGTATCGAGTGTTCGTGCATGTCGAAGAAGTGGTCAATCCATCAATCGAAGTCCTGCCGCCGCCGCTGGTGCCCGCCTCCGTCGACGACGTCCATTACAGGAGTCAACGTTAGACTTTCCCCTTGTTGCTCGGAACGATGGATGCTACCCCATCGCGCGGCGGAGGCCACTGCTTCTTTGGGAGAAGAGGCAGGGCTGGCTGCCTGGATGTGCTCTAATTTGAGGTAACAGCTGAATCTTGTCAGATGACCTGTTCTATTTTTTTTACCTAAACTTTTTTTAGAAACGGCTGTACGTCAACTTAATGTTCTAGCAGAACTTATATATTGTGTTGTATGTTTGTTTTCTTTGCACAACATTCAAGATATTTCCCCATCATTGATAAAGTCGATGGACCATTATGTACGAGTTCGTTGGTTTCAACATAGCCCTACCCGTAGCGATCCACTGCTTCCACCCTCATTGTGTCGCTTGCGTGAAATTTTTGTATGCAAGTTCAGTGTGCTATGATGTTGTATATGATTGTGTCAACTATATAAGTTTTTACTGAGCATCATCAATGCATATGGCTGGAATATGTATTTACGAGCATCGACCGATGGGTCTCTCTCTCTCTCACACACACACACACATGCACAAGTGGGACCCGTTGAATTATTTCTTCGCTTGTGACAACTTTTAATTAGGTTCAACTGTACTCTAACTTTTTTCTTAAGTTATTAATTGAGCTCAGTGACTTCAAAAAGTTGTACAGAAGCCTTGTTTGGGCCTTTCCGGCGTCGCTGAATGTGGGCTGAGTAGCCATCTAAGGTTGTACTGTACTACACAGGCCTTTTCTTTCAACATCAGCAATGCAACTGGGCCGACAGTTGTACACAATCCGGGTCAACTTGTTATTCTCCGCCCCGCTGGGCTGCAAATCTTTCCTAGGAGGGATGCATTAGGCTTAACAAGAAAATGGGCTTTAAGAAATAATAAATGGGATGTAATTATAAAAACTGGGCAGTAACTATAAAAAAATGCACCAAACACGTAATTAGTTTATAAAATGTTACTTTTAGATTTTCAAAATTTTAATATCATTAATTGTTGCGCGCACAATGTTTCGTTGGATTTTTTACGTAATACAAATTTATATTGAAATTGTATTTAATCTGACTAGAAATTTTGAGACAAAAATATTTCGGATCCTATCAAAATGTGGGAAATTTTGTTGAATTCTGTTTTGAACGGTTGGTTGAAATTATTAATCGTTGTCCTAGCTAGAATATGGGTCGTACTTTTAACAAATTGTAAATGGGCTGTAGTAAATTCCATTAGAATTCAAAAATGGGTTGTGCATTCTCACAAATCGCAAATGGGCTATAAGTTCTCTGCCACCCACTTGTGGGCCTACTAAGTTGACGCCTATGCAAGGCTTTGTCAACTTATAGTCAACACACGGTTCTAGCAGCAGTGTCCGTTGGATGTCCATCCAACGGATGTCGTGCTTCTTCTTAAATCTCGGATATTCTAGCTTCAGCCGCCCAAAAAATGATTCCTCCCCCTGACATCTGGGTCACACCGTTTCGGAGGATGACCTGTGGGCCTACTAAGTTGATGCATACCAAGGGCTTTGTCAACTTATTCAATATAAACGATTCTAGCTGCAGTGACCGTACGATGTCCATCGAACGGTTGTTGTGATTCTTCAACCTTTGGTCTTCTTGCTCCAGCTGCCCAAAGCAGCGCCGGTAGTATCGCCTGCTCCTGCCTCCCGTGGCTGGCTGTGCTGCCGCGGAGGCCTCACCTCCCCCTACAACTCCCACCATTGGCCAGGCCCTGCAGCGACGGCATCCTCACACCACAGCCGAACCAGTGAACCCTCGTACTCCTCTCCGCGTGGGCATTCATTGCCGCGTCTTCCCCGGCTCCGCGTCGTCCCCTTCCTAGGCCTCGTCGTCGTCCACCACTGTGGTGCTCTCGGCGCGGCATGGTCAATGTGGTCAACGACCGACTTCCATCGGAAGAGTACTGTACATGGAGAGGCTGACAGCTGGGTCCACAGCCGCAGCAAGGAAGTGCCTCCTTATTATGTGGAAAATAATTATTCCTCCACCTGACAGCAGGGACCCACCGGACGGGCCACCGTATTTCACGAAAAAAATTTCCTCCCTGACTGCTGGGACCCACCAGCTACATCTTCGCACACAAGGAAGTGCGTCCATATTACGGGCAAAAAAATGATTCGCCCCCTGACTGCTGGGACCCACCAGCTACATCTTCGCATGGAAGGAAGTGCGTCCATATTATGAAGAAAAAACAATTTGCCCCCTGAGTGCTGGGACCCACCAGCTACATCTTCGCACGCAAGGAAGTGCCTGACAGTCGGGACCCACTCGGTCGAAGCGTACGTAGCGTTGTCATTCTGGTTGCGAACGTGTACGTACATACTGGTCGATCGGTCTGTCTGCAGGCTGCAGCGATGAACCGTGGCCGTCTAAGGAAGGGCACGTGTGGTAGTAGAGGCGTGCACATTTGGTAGTAGAGGCACGCGCGTAGCATGTACACGTATGTACAACGGCCAGGGTGCAAGAAAGTAAATACGACCACGTACGTATATACGGGCGGGGTCTCGAACGCCTACTCGCACATAAGTACGGTCAGGGCTCGTGTACATGGCTGTGGCTGGGTCGGAACGGAGAAACTGTGTCGTCGTCGTGTTCATGCGGAGGCAACGGAATGCGTCGTGTTCATCGGGAGGCAACGGAACGCGTGCTGTTCATCGGGAGCCAACCGGCTTGTACGGAATAGGCAATGGAAATGAGGCCTGGCGTACCGCAGAACGGAGGAAACGGCCTTGTGTTCGACCGGCCACGGTGGAAACGGGATCCTATTCATCGGGAGGGGTCTGGCGTACCGCAAAAGGGAGGAAACGGACCTCCTACGGTCGAAACGGGGTCCTGTTGATCGGGAGGGGTGTGGCGTACCGCAAAACAGAGGAAACAGACTTGTGTTGGAGTGCTACGGTAGAAACGGGGGTCCTGTTCATCAGGAGGGGTGTGGCGTACCGCAAAACGGGACTCCACGGGATACTGTTCATCTCCACCGTCGACCTCCTCCAGCCTCCACGGGCTACTGTTCATCCACCGTCGACCTCCTCCAGCCTCCACCTGCGAGTGTTCATCCAGGGCTCCTGTTCATCCAGCCTCCACCTGCTACTGTTCAACCAGCCCTCTCCACGAGGTCCTGTTCAACCACCCCTCCACGGGCTACTGTTCATCCAGCGCTCCACCGGCTACTGTTCAACCAACCCTCCACTGACTACTATTCATCCAGCCCTCCACGGGGTCCTGTTCATCCACCGGCTCGATCGATCGAGGTACTGTTCATCCAGCGGCAACGGCCTCTACTACCATGGGTTCTTGTTCATCCAACCCCCACCGGGAACTGTTCATCCAAACCCCCCAACAACGCTCACTGTTCATCCAGAGGCAGCATCGATCGGTTTCAGTTAGCAGCAGTAGCGAAGGAATCACTCGGGTTCAGTTAACAGCAAGGGATCGATCGATCGCTCGGGTTCAGTGTAACGCGTAGCCTGCATTGCAATCGCCCGGGTTCAGTTAGAGCCCAGCGCCTCACTCGGGTTCAGTTAGAGCCCAATGCCTCGCACCCACGCGCGTACGTGTACGAGAGAAACGCGCATCGCTCGGCCCCCCGACCAGCTACCGTAACCGGGAACTCCCCGATATTTTCCGCGCCCTCGCTTCTACCACGGTTTTTTCTGTCATGGACGGCCCAAAGAATGTCATCCAGCTGCGTCTCCGGCCCGCCCAGGACGAAAAATCCCATTTTATGTCATGTTTTTTTGTCATAGAAGTAGGACCCCACCACATCTATGATGATACCGGGTTTTGTCACAATTATCGTCATAGAAGTGTCATAAGTATGACAGAAAAAAATTCGTTCGGCCCCAATGTCACGGATGTGTCTTTTTTTGTAGTGCTAGTCCATGCATTGCCAATCATTGAACTTTGTAAAATATTCAACTTGAATGGATATTAGTTCAATGAGCTATATGTTGTTATGAATTACCAAAACCACCCGGGGATTAGTTGCACTTTCAATCTCCCCCTTTTTGTTAATTGATGACAACATATAGATCAAAGCTTTGACAAATGATAATATGAATGAAATACATCGTCTCTTTGAGAAGTATGTGATAAGAAAGAGCTCCCCCTAAATTTGTGCATTATTTAAAATTTGCTTTTGAATGCAAATGCACAATTGATTAGGATCATGGGTTACTCTTCCATGTCACATACATCTTGGTGGAGCGCTCAAAATGATAGAATATAAAGAATATGCTCTCATCACCAAGGCAAACATGATTGATCATACACATGTATTAAGATAACAACATTCAAGCACACATTAAAGCATAATAATCAAACACATGATCATAGGAGTATCTCACACACAAGCACAAATATTGTAGCAAGCAAACAATTAAACGACAAGTAGCAAGAGAGGCAAAACACACACACACACACACACTCTCTCTCTCTCTCAGCCTATGATCTATACACTTTCTCCCCCTTTGGCAACAAGTTACCAAAAAGCTTGAAAATGCATACTGTTATGCGGCACTCTAAGCACGATCTCCGGGAGCTCCGATGTGCGAAGAAGGCGTGGAGAGGATAGCATCTGCAAATGCTTCCGAGGACATCCGAGGAACTGGAGGAGTCGCATCTTGAGGCAGATTGCTTCGGGTGCTTCTGCTACCCTCATCATAGCTGCTATCTGAGGGGCTAGTGCCCTCACTAAGATTTGCATGCTCCTCTGACCTATTCTGGTTGTCACTATTATCTGACATGGCTGACACTGGCCCTGTGAATAGATAGGTATAGGTAGAACAGATGAGCATCACAAAGTACAACTATTTTGGCAAAAAGTTGAGTCAAAAACTTAATTTTAGATTTCTACAGAAAGCATTTCGGAGCTAACAATATGACAAACTCGGTGACACCGAAACAACTTTAGAGTCTAAACATGTGATTTCGGTCAGACCGAGACACAGTTCTGTGACTCCGAAATGCTAGGGTTTCACAGAGAAAGTGAACTCGGTCACACCGATTTTACACTTCGGTCAGACCGAGTAGTACATGTGCAATGGCCTGGGCCAAATCGGTGAGACCGAATACTTCAAATCGGTCATTCCGAGATGAGTTCGACGGAGACCTAACCCTAAGTTTTTTGCATCAAAACTAATCTAGAGGAAGTTTTGGTTGGATAGAATGATCTCAATCGTGGCAAGAATCATGGCGTTATCCTTTGTGCTAGAATCGGAGTTAAGGAATACACAAAGGGATCGAGTTCGTACCCTAACTTGGCGGCGAACTCGCTACGGCGACAACGGCAGAGGTAATTCCCGTTGACGGCGGCGGAGACCAGCGACAGGAGGGCGCTGGCGACGACGGAGACGATTCGGAGACCAGGAGGCGCGGCAGAGCTGGGCAGGCGCGGTTGGAGGTTTGAAGAAATTTCCAAATTTCAACCCGCGGATATATATACCCAGTCACTGTCGGTGTGACCGAGTGGAACAACTTGGTGGCACCGAGATGCAGAATTGCAAGCGGTTACTTCAACTCGGTGAGACCGAACAGTTTTAATCGGTTGCACCGAGGTGAAAACCTAGATCAACTCAATGAGTTCGGTGAGACCGAAAGGGTGAATTGGTCGGACCTAGAACCATTGAGAGGTTTTGGAAGTTTAAGCCCTTGACAGATTGGTGGCTCCGAGTGCTCCTCACCCGGAGGGTCCGAATTCGACTTGTTCAAACTTTGTGATGTAGCATGAATAGAGTTTGAGACGAGAAAATCATAGATAGCTAGAGGGAGTACTTAGGCATTCTTGTCCATCCATTTGGCAAAAAGAAAAAGGCAAACAATAAAAGCAACAAATGGATGTCCTCGAATGGGAAAAATATGCAACCAACATGCTCACACAATAAGATAGCAAATGAAATATGTGGCAAAGCATGCACAAACACTCTAGCATCTATCAAGCAATTGGCGTTGACTAGGTCATTGATGTCTGCTAGACTACGTCGGTATTTCCCCAAAGAGGAAGGGATGATGCAGCACAACAACGGTAGGTATTTCCCTCAGTGGTGAGACCAAGGTTATTGAACTCGTAGGAGAACCAAGCAACACTACGTAAGCAGCACCTGCACACAAATAACAAATACTCGCAACCTGATGTGTTAAAGGTGTTGTCAATCCCTTTCGGGTAACGGCGCCAGAAATTGGCGAGCGGACGTGAGAGAGTTGTAATAATTTGATAGATCGAATGCCAAATAAAATAAAGTGTAGGCAGGTATTTTTTATTTTTGGTTTAATAGATCTGAAAATAAAGGCAAAGCAAAATAGATCGCAAAGGCAAATATATTAAAGAAGAGACCCTGGGTCCGTAGATTTCACTAGTGGCTTCTCTCGAGAAAAATAGCAAACGGCGGGTAAACAAATTACTGTTGGGCAATTGATAGAACTTCAAATAATCATGATGATATCTAGGCAATGATCATTATATAGGTATCACGTCCAAGATTAGTAGACCGACTCCTGCCTGCATCTACTACTATTACTCCACACATCGACTGCTATCCAGCATGCATCTAGTATATTAAGTTCATGGAGAAACGGAGTAATGCAATAAGAACAATGACATGATGTTGAAAAGATCTATTATTATGTAGAAATAGACCCCATAGTTTTATCCTTAGTAGCAACGATACATACGTGTTGGTTCCCCTTCTGTCACTGGGATCAAGCACCGTAAGATCGAACGCAGTACAAAGCACCTCTTCCCATTGCAAGATAAATAGATCGAGCTGGCCAAACAAAACCCAAATATCGGAGAAGAAATACGAGGCTATAAGCAATCATGCATATAAGAGATCAAAGAAGACTCAAATAACTTTCATGGATAAAAAGATAGATTTGATCATAAACTCAAAGTTCATCTGATCCCAACAAACACACCGCAAAAAGACTTACATCATATGGATCTCCAAGAGACCATTGTATTGAGAATTAAAAGAGAGAGAGAGGAAGCCATCTAGCAACTAACTACGGACCCGTAGGTCTACAAAGAACTACTCATGCATCATCGGAGAGGCACCAATGGACATGATGCACCCCTCTGTGATGGTGTCTAGATTGGATTTGGTGGTTCTGGACTCTGCGGCGTCTGGAATTGATTTTCGTCGACTCCCCTAGGGTTTTTGGAATACTGGGGTATTTATAGAGCAAAGAGTCGGTTCGGGAGGCACCCGAGGTGGGCACAACCCACTAGGGCGCGCCTGGGCCTCCAGGCGCTCCCTGGTGGGTTGTGCTCCCCTCGCAGCACCCCCAGGCGCTTCTGTGGCCCATTGGATGTCTTCTGGTCCAAAAAAACCACAAAAAGTTTCGCTGCGTTTGGACTACGTTTGGTATTGATTTCCTGCGATGTAAAAAACATGCAGAAAACAACAACTCGCACTTGGCACTATGTCAATAATTTAGTACCAAGAAATGATATAAAATGACTATGAAATGATTATAAAACATCCAAGAATGATAATATAACAACATGGAACAATAAAAAATTATAGATACGTTGGAGGCGTATCAGCATCCCCAAGCTTAATTCCTGCTCGTCCTCAAGTAGGTAAATGATAAAAACCGAATTTTTGATGTGGAATGTTGCCTAACATGTCATCTCATATTCTTTTCTTTATAGCATGGACATTTGGACTTTTATATTGTTCAAAGCAATAGTCTAGTTTTGACATGAGACTTAAATACTCAAGCATATCAACAAGCAACCATGTCTTTCAAAATATCAATGCTAAAATAAGTTATCCCTAGCCCATCATTCTCAATCATTGATCCATTCATGAAACACACTCGCATATTAGCTACACCCGATGCTCAAGTACGATCATAGTGCCTCCTTGTTGGCGCTTTATAAGAGAAGATGGAGACTCAAATATAAAAATTGCATAAAGTAAAAGAAAGGCCCTTCGCGGAGGGAAGTAGGGATTTGTAGAGGTGCCAGAGCTCAAAGCGAAAATTGAGAGATAAAAACATTTTGATAGGTATACTTTTCCCACCAACGAAAACAACTTAGAGCTCCCAACACTTTCCATGCTAAATATATCATAGGCGGTTCCCAAACAGAAAATAAAGTTTATTCCTTTTTCGACCATACTTTCACTTTCCATGGCTAAGCATATCCACGGGTGCCCTCCATACCAACACTTTCCAAGGAATTTATTATTTGTTAAAATAAAGTAAATTCATTTTTGCATTTTGTGACTGGGCATCCCTAATACCTTTGCCTTACCCTCGTGCAATGACAAGTGAATAAACACTCATCATGATAATAACACATCTAGCATTGAAAATATTGGCCACCTCTCACCGCCCTGCGAGCGGTACGAGCACACAAAAGAGAAATTTATTTTGAAAATTAGAGATGGCACATACAAATTTGCTTAGAATGGCAAAAGAATACGGCATATAGGTAGGTATAGTGGACTCATGTGGCAAAACTAGTTTAAAGGATTTTGGATGCACAAGTAGTGATCATACTTAGTGCAAAATGAAGGCTAGCAAAAGATTGAGAAGCGGCCAACCAAGAAACAAAAAATCTCATAAGCGAGCAATGAGCATAATTAACACCGAATAATGCACCACAAGTAGGATGTAATTTCATTGCATAACTATTGACTTTCGTGCTTGCATAGGGAACCGCAAACCTTAACATCAATATTCTTACTAAAGCAATAATTACTCATCAACATGACTCACATATCACATCATCATATCTCAAAACTATTACTAAGAATCAAGTTTATTTTGTCCAATGATCTTCATGAAAGTTTTTATTATATCCTTATTGGATATCTATCACTTCGGAACTAATTTTCATGTGTTGCTTTTGATAAGCTCAAACAAATATAAGTGAAGATCATGAGCATAATTTTTCTTTCTCTCAAATTAATTTAAGTGAAGCAAGAGAGAATTTCTTGAAAATTTTACTAACTCTCAAATAAATCTAAGTGAAGCAAGAGATCATTTCTTCAAAAATACTAAAGCACACCGTGCTAAAAAAGATATAAGTGAAGCACTAGAGCAAATCCATAGCTCATAAAAATTTAAGTGAAGCATAGAGGGCAATTCTAACAAGTCATGGCATAATTTTGGCTCTCTCAAATAGGTGTGTCCAGCAAGGAATCAAGACTTAAAACAAAAAGCAAATCAAGCAAAGACTCATATCATACAAGATGCTCCAAGCAAAACTCATAGTATGTGACGAATAAAAATACAGCTTCGAGTAAAATACCGATGGTCATTAGAAGAAAGAGGGGATGCACTCGGGGCATCCCCGAGCTTAGTTGCTTGCTACTCTTTGGATAATGGCTTGGGGTGCCATGGGCATCCCCAAGCTTAGGCTCTTCTTACTCCTTATTCCTTCATCCATCGTAACATCACCCAAAACTTGAAAACTTCAATCACACAAAACTCAATAAAACCTTCGTGAGATCCGTTAGTATAAGAAAACCAATCTTTACTTTAAGTACTTTAGAAAACTTATTCAAATTTTGTTATTGCTTTATGTCTACTTTATTCTAAATTTTCAATGGCAAAAACTCTTCAAAGAAAACCATAGAATCATCAAAATAAGCACATAACAACGAAAACAGAATCTATCAAAAAACAGAGCAGTCTGTAAAGATGCGAATTGTAATATGTCAAAAACAGATCAGTCTGTAAAGATGCGAATTGTTCTCATACTTCTGTAACTCCAAACATTCTAAAAAATTAGGACAACAGAGGCAATTGGTATATCAATCTGCTGTAAAAAATTCAGAGTTTTTAATCGCTTCTGTGAATTTTGAAAATTGTAACTCTGGACGCAAAAGTTTCTGTTTTTTCAGCAAAATCAAACAACTATCACCCAAGAAGATCCTAAAGGCTTTACTTGGCATAAACACTAATTAAAACACAAAAAATACAATCATAACGGTAGCATAATTGTGCAAACACTCAATAACAGAAAGGAAAAAGGCAAAAATAAATTTTATTCATTGGGTTGCCTCCCAACAAGCGCTATTGTTTCACGCCCTAGCTAGGCATAAAGCAAAGGATCTAAGTGTTGTCATCTTTGTTTCAAGATCCATAAGATGCCATCATGATTGATTCATATGGTGGCCTAATTCTTGTTCTAGGGAAGTGTTTCATGCCCTTCCTTAGTGGAAATTGAAACTTAATATTACCTTCTTTCATACAAATCACAACACTGATAGTACGTAAAAACAGTCTACCAAGAATAATTGGACAAGAAGGATTGCAATCAATATCAAGAACAATAAAATCTATGGGCACATAATTCCTATTTGCAAGAATAAGAACATTATTAATTCTTCCCATAGGCTTTTTAATAGTAGAATCCGCCAGCAAATTTAAAGAACATTCTTCAATATCGGTAAGACCAAGCACATCACATAGAGATTTTGGAATTGTAGAAACACTAGCACCCAAGTTAAATAAAGCAAAACACTCATAATTTTTAATCTTGACTTTGATAGTAGGTTCCCATTCATCATGTAATTTTCTAGGAATTGAAACTTTTAATTCCAACTTTTCTTCTAAAGCTTTCATCATAGCATCAACAATATGTTTAGTAGAAGCTTTATTTTGTTCATAAGCATGGGGTGAATTTATCATGGATTGCAACAAAGAAATACAATCAATCAAAGAACAACTATCATAATTAAAGTCTTTGTAATCCAAAAGAGTGGGCACATCACTAGTTAAAGTTTTGACCTCTTCAAACCCACTTTTATCAATTTTCTCAACAAGATTTTCACCCTTCGAATTATTTGGACGCCTTCTACCTAAAGTTGACTCTTCTTAAATCCCTTGTTCATAAATCTTAATTTTACTAAACAAGAAATCAATAGAATAAACACCAATCATTTTAAGATCTCCATCACTTTTATGAAAGCAATCACTAGAAAACGCTTTTTCTAAAAATTCTCTTCTAGCTCTAAGCATAGCGGTTATTTTCTTACTTTCATCCATAGAAACATAAAGAGCTTTAATTTATTCCTCAACCTTAGGCACAAAAATTTTCATCTTGAGATTTTCTACATCATGAGAAATTCTATCAACAGTTCTAGACAAATCATCAATCTTATTCAACTTTTGTTCCATTGTAGTGTTGAAAACTTTTTGCGTGTTGATAAATTATTTAATATTATTCTCAAGATAAGAGGTGTTCCTATTATTATTATAAGAAGGATTTCCATAGGAATTACCATAATTATTAGAGGAATTACTAGGAAAAGGCCTAGGATTAAAGTTACCTCTATAAGCATTGTTATTGAAATTGTTTCGCGAGATAAAATTCACATCAACGACATCACTATTTTTCTCAATCAAAGTAGACAAAGGCATATCATTGAAATCAATATGAGCACTTTTACTAGCAACCAATTTCATAAGAGCATCAACTTTTTCACTCAAAGAAGAAATTTCTTCAACCGAATTAACTTTTTTACTAGTAGGAGCTCTTTCGGTATGCCATTGTGAATAATTTGCCATAATATTATCAAGAAATTTGGTGGCTTCACCCAAAGTAATTTCCATAGAAGTACCACCCGCAGCGGAATCTAAAAGATTACGAGAAACAAAATTCAACCCCGCATAAAAAATTTCTATGGTCATCCAAAGATTTAACCCATGAGTTGGGCAATTCCTTAGCATCGTTTTCATCCTTTCCCAAGATTGTGCAACATGCTCATGTTCAAGTTGCTTGAAATTCATGATCTGGGTTCTAAGGGAAGTAATCTTTGCACTTATTCCAAGAATCGATACTATTGCGAGGCAAAGAAGAAAACCAAATTTTTGTAGAGTCACGCAAAGAAAACAGAAACAATTTCATCTTCACAACATCGTTGTCCACATCTTTTTTGTTTTGCATATCGCATAATTCCACGAATGTGTTAATATGGGGCGCGACATCCTCATTAGGAGTACCAGAAAATTGATCTTTCATAACAAGATTCAGCAAAGCAGTATTAGTATCGCAAGATTCCGCACTAGTGGCAGGGGCAATCGGAGTGCCAATAAAATCATTGTTGTTGGTATTTGAGAAATCACACAACTTAGTGTTCTCTTGAGTCATGGTGACTACGCAACAATATTGCACTCAAAAACAGATCCGACAAGAAAACGACGAACAAAAAAGAGGGCGAATAAAACGGTAATTTTTTGTGAAGTGGGGGAGAGGAAAACGAGAGGCAAATGGCAAATAATGTAAATTGCGAGGAGATGAGATTTATGATTAGGAGCCTGGTAGATGTTGATGATCCCCCTGGCAACAGCGCTAGAAATTGCTTTTGATGTCTGCTAGACTACGTTGATATTTCCCAAAAGAGGAAGGGATGATGCAGCACAGCGACGGTAGGTATTTCTCTCAGTGATGAGATCAAGGTTATTGAACCAGTAGGAGAACCAAGCAACACTACGTAAGCAGCACCTGCACACAAATAACAAATACTCGCAACCCGACGTGTTAAAGGCGTTGTTGAAGGAAATATGCCCTAGAGGCAATAATAAAGTTGTTATTATATTTCCTTATATCATGATAAATGTTTATTATTCATGCTAGAATTGTATTAACCAAAAGATTAGTACATGTGTGAATACATAGACAAACATAGTGTCACTAGTATGCCTCTACTTGACTAGCTCATTAATCAAAGATGGTTAAGTTTCCTAGCCATAGACATGAGTTGTCATTTGATGAACGGGATCACATCATTAGAGAATGATGTGATTGACTTGTCCCATTCCGTTAGCTTAGCACTTGATCGTTTAGTATGTTGCTATTGCTTTCTTCATGACTTATACATGTTTCTATGACTATGAGATTATTGAACTCCCGAATACCGGAGGAACACTTTGTGTGCTATCAAACGTCACAACGTAACTGGGTGAATATAAAGATGCTCTACAGGTGTCTCCAATGGTGTTTGTTGAGTTGGCATAGATCGAGATTAGGATTTGTCACTCCGATTGCCAGAGAGGTATCTCTGGGCCCTCTCGATAATGCACATCACTATAAGCCTTGCAAGCAATGTGACTAATGAGTTAGTTACGGGATGATGCATTACGGAACGAGTAAAGAGACTTCCCGGTAACGAGATTGAACTAGGTATTGAGATACCGATGATCGAATCTCGGGCAAGTAACATATCGATGACAAAGGGAACAACGTATGTTGTTACGCGGTTTGACCGATAAAGATCTTCGTAGAATATGTGGGAGCCAATATGAGCATCCAGGTTCCGCTATTGGTTATTGACTGGAGACGTGTCTCAGTCATGTCAACATAGTTCTCGAACCCGTAGGGTCCGCACGCTTAACGTTCGATGACGATCGGTATCATGCGTTTATGTGTTTTGATGTACCGAAGGTAATTCGGAGTCCCGGATGTGATCACGGACATGACGAGGAGTCTTGAAATGGTTGAGACATAAAGATTGATATATTGGACGGCTATATTCGGACATCGGAAGTGTTTTGGGTGGTTTCGCATAAAACCGGAGCGCCGGAGGGTTACCGGAACCCCCCCGGGGAACTAATGGGCCTAGATGGGCCTTAGTGGACAGAGAGAGGGGCGGCCAGGGCAGGCCACGCACCCCTCCCCCTTGAGTCCGAATTGGACTAGGAGGGGGCGGTGCTCCCCTTCTCCTTCCCCTCTCCCACTCCTTCCTTCGCCCTCCTAGTAGGACTAGGAATGGAGGAATCCTACTCGTACTAGGAGGAGCCTCCCCTCCTTGGCGCGCTATAGGGCTGGCCGGCCTCCCCCTTGCTCCTTTATATACGGGGGCAGGGGGGCACCCTAGAACACACTAGTTGACATTGTTTAGCCATGTGCGGTGCCCCCCTCCACAGATTTCCACCTCGGTCATATCGTTGTAGTGCTTAGGCGAAGCCCTGCGTCGGTAACTTCATCAACACCGTCATCACGCCGTCGTGCTGACGAAACTCTCCCTCGGCCTCAGCTGGATCTAGAGTCCGTGGGACGTCACCGAGCTGAACGTGTGCAGATCGCGGAGGTTCCATACTTTCGGTACTAGGATCGGTTGGATGGCGAAGACGTTCGACTACGTCAACCGCGTCACTTGACGCTTCCGCTTATGGTCTATGAGGGTACGTGGACTTCACTCTCCCGCTCGTTGCTATGCATCACATAGATCTTGCATGATCGTAGGATTTTTTTTTAAATTACTACGTTCCCCAATGATTGTCAATCCCTTTCGGGTAACGGCGCCAAAAATTGGCAAGCGGACGTGAGAGAGTTGTAATAATTTGATAGATAGAACGCCAAATAAAATAAAGTGCAGCAAGGTATTTTTGTATTTTTGGTTTAATAGATATGAAAATAAAGGCAAAGGAAAATAGATCTGTCACACCCGGATTTTCATGCCACAACACTTAAGCTAATAAATCATGATAAAATGTGGTTTGACAAAATTTTTGAGTGTTTTTTCTTTGCTTTGATTGAATGTTTGACTATTGTTTGCAAGTGCTCTAAAAATCAAATAAATTCTCCAACTATTATACTCCTTCTCCTTGATCCAAATCCTTGCCCAATGATCATGCCATGTGTATAGAACATAAAAAAATAATTTCTTACAAAAACAATTTGGCCAAATAGTATTTTTCAGAAATTAGTTTTCCAAAAACCCCTGAATTGAGATTTGCACTGCAAGTACTTAATTAAGGGCAGTAAAAATCTTTCCAAAAACATATTTGACTCCTATTAGATATCGGACACCCGGAAACCACAATAATATAATTTTAAAAGTTATTTTCCTGTTTTATTTAAAGGCTTTTTCTCAAGGCCAGAAATGGTCTTTAATAGGTTAAAATTATTTTAGAGCTTCAAAAATATTTGAGAAAAATCAGGAAAACTCAGTGGACATATATTTTCCATATATAAGAGTTTCAACACATGGTCATGTTCAAATTATTGGTCAAATCCCTCAAAACCCCTTTCTGGATATTTCAAGCTTTTGAAATATTTACAAAGGAAATAGTCCCGAAACATTCCAAGAAAATTCTAGCATCTCACATATGACATGTTTGATGATATTTCCAAGTCTCATGACATGGAGAATATTATAACCCCATGAAATCCCCTCAAAACCATTTATGTCCATTTTGAAGTTTGAGCAACTTTACATTGCCAAACATGCCCAAATGTTCTAAAACTTGGTGCACATGCTCAATTGGTATAATTATTCATCTATACCAAATGGCACAAGTTGGAGAGAATGTTATCTTCATCAAAGTGCCCCAAAACCCTCTCTGTCCAGAACCAAATTTGAACAACTTTACATTGGCAAGTTTCTCCTTTTGATCTCAACTTTTGTGGACATGTTTAGAACCTCAAATTATGACACTACACTAAGTGGTGCATCAAGGAGAATAGATTTGCATGACTAAATCTTGGAAAGTCTATTTCTGCTGATTTCTAGGGTTTACAAAAGTTGCATTGGCAACTTTGCCCAAATGAACTCGATCTTGGTGGAACCTCTTATTTTCTCATGGAATTTGACCCTGTCAAGCCTCATGACAAGGGAAGTCCATTTGCTTGCCCAAACCTACATCAAACACCTTCTGGCAGAAATTTAAAATGCATGTTTTGTACATTTCCACTAATCTCCATGAGCTCAACTTTTTCCCAAAGCCTCATCTGGTCCTCCTCTAACTCCTACATGCTTTTCTGCCCAAGGAGCAATGATTAAGGGGGGAAGAGACCCATTTTTCTTCTCTGGACAGCCACTTTCCCCTCCCTTTCTCATCTCTCTCACTCCTGGCAAGTTCCAGAGCATCCAAAGCCTCCATCCCTCTTGTTTATTCCTCCTTCAAACGCCAGACACAAGTGGACGCGCGAGTGCGCGCAGAAAAGCCGTGGATGCCGGCCAAAGACGTGCTCTGGAGCGCGAGGCAGAGCAGGCAACCGTTGACGCCGCAACCCCCGACCACCTCGAGCCTCCCCTTGCGCCAGTAGAGGTGCCTCAACGTCCGCAACACGCCACCGCGCTGGCCCCCTCCTTTCCCTCTCTGTCCTGCCCGTGCTGCGCGTGCCCAGAGCCGCCCGAGCCCGCCAATGCGCGTGCGAGCTCGTGGCTCCACCTGGAGCTCGCCCCGCTCCCTCTCTCTCTTCCTGGCGCCCTACTCCACCCCCACGAGCACCGCAGACAACCCCTCGCTCTCCCCCTTGCCGCACGAGCCATTTCCACGGCCACCCATGCGCCGCGTCCACGGTGAGCCGCGGGTCAGCTACTTAAGGCCACCCCCGAGCCCTCTCTCTACTCCTTTGGCTCTCTCTCCCTCCCGTACATCCCCTGGACCAACCCACTCCCCTCCTCGCACCCTCCAACCTCGTCCATGGCCGGAGCCGAGCCGCCGACCACCGCCTAAATTCTTGTTGTCCGGGCCCCCTCCTCCCCACTTATGGGTTACTTTGCATCTCTACTGCCCCCGCGGAGCTCCCTCGCACTCCGGTTACTCCTCCCGACGGCCGGAGCACCGTGCCCGCCATCGCCGTCGGCCACGTCCGCCACGGATGGTGCTCTCCTTGACTAGGTCCTCCCCGGCATGCGTGTGACCAGTGGTTGGAAGCGTCTCTCTGCGCTGGTCACGCCGGTGGGCAGAACGTCGCCGGGGGCGCTCTGTAGCCCCGGCAATCGCCGGCGGGAGCCGCTCCTCCCCACAGCCCGAGCGCGCGCGGGAGGATGAAGACGGCCTGTCACTGGGCCCCGCACGTCCGCGAGCCAGCGGGCGGGCCCGTCCGTTTAAGTGGAGACGGCTTCGCCCAGATACGCGTCCCTCGCTCGAAGGCGTACCACCGTAATACGCCTTCGACGTCGCCCTGTCATCCGCGTGGCCGAGCCGCTGGGCCGGCCCAGCGCGCTGCGGCGCTATGCTGCACCCAATGCGTAGTATAGGTATAAACCCCCGCCCTTCCTTTGTCTTTTTCTTTTTCCAGAAACTTGTAAAATCTCCCAAATATTCATATTACCCCCAAATTTGATGATTCAAATTTCTGCTAGTTCATAAATTCATTCTCTATCACAGGGTGCAAATTGCACATTTTTCCAGAAACATTTCCTTCACAAATGTTTATGAAATCTTACTTTTCCATTTCTGTCATAAACTTTAGAAAATCACAGAGGGCTCAGATTTGATCCAAATGCCACGATTCAAATTCCTAGATGCTTCTAAGTTCATAAATTAGCTTATGAACATTTTTGTTAATACTTTCTGTACAAAAAAAAATAATGAGCCATTTCTTCATATTTGTCAACTTTGCAAATTCATAGGAAAATCATTTGAACTCCAAATCCAGTGAAACCTACTCCTAGATGCTTCTAAAATCATGGTTTTTTAAATGGGTGCCTTTGCTCATTTTTCAAAAATATATTTTTGTACACTTCTTGCAAATCCATAAACCCCTTGATTCTATCATATCAAAATGTTTAGAAGTATCCACTGACCCAATTCCAATGAAACCAGTCTGGTTATTTTTCATATAACCAGAGATGTCCTAGAAAAGTCAAATTAATATTTTTAGAGCACTTTTATTTCCTGCCTTGTTGTGTTGCTTACTATGATTGTTTCCGACGTTAGTTGACGAAGTAGACGAAATACTCGGAGATGGACCAGAAGATTTGAAGACTCTGATGAACCAGGCAAGCAGCCCTTTGACCATGAGGAACCATTTTACATCTTAATAGCATTTTCGTTGCTTCACTGAGTGCATGATATACCTTGAATGGCAACCTTGCTAGGCTTGCCTCCGTTGCATACTCCATTGATACTTGCATTGTTCATGACTCTACCCTTGCATAGAGTTGTGTTGGTGGGATATAGAAATATGCTATAGTAAATGGCTACGCAAAGTGGGTCAGGGTTATGCATGGAAAGAAACAAGTGTGGTTTGACATACTTGCAAACAGCCCCAGTGGGTGCCACTGATGCCCCTGGGAGATGATGATGAACGAGGTCACTACTTGGTGGAGAAGTAGTGTACCGAGGCTTGATAAAAGTGTTGTTTACAGAGATGGATTAGATTTAAGATTTGTCAGCCGTCCCAACCAAACATGCGCGACCACTCTACCCTTATATGGGAAAGGGCATTATTGATTACCTAGGCCGATACTAGCTTGGAGCCCGCATTACTAGTGACGGGAGAGTCATTGTTGCGCTCTCTCGGGACAGGGTCGTGCCAAGTAGGGCGCCCATGACTATTTTTACAGGGCACCGGACACACCGTTGGTACCCCGTGCTTGTGGTACGTGATGAATATGGGAGCATGGCTCCACAAATTTTGAGATGTGAATTGTTGGGCACGGGGGCTGCTACCAATCGAGTGGACTCTATGTTAGTGTCGTCTAGGGAAAGATAGTGATCGGGTGCTTACACCGGGTACTTGAGGTACCGCGGGTCGTGGATGACACGGAAGTTCCCCGGATCTTCTGGGTAAAGTGTGCAACCTCTGCAGAGTGTAAAACTATTCGAATAGCCGTGTCCACGGTCAAGGATAGTTGGGTGGTGCTGCTTAGACTATGTCCATATGTTTCTGACAAACAACACGGTTTGGTAAATCTGTTGACGTGATTCGTAAGGAAGTCACGATGAGCTTGAGTATGAGTTGTTCACAACTCTATCCCGACGTTGATGTCTGTAACTTCCTGATACTTGTTGCAGACGCATTCATATCCTTGATAAAATGTTGATAATACATGCATGAGAAAATCTAGCTTTCCACAAAACTGCCAATTTACCAGTAGAGCCGTGCATATTTATTCTATTATCACTCTTGGGTTGCTTGCGAGTACATTCAAAGTACTCATTGGCATGCCACTGGTTATTTTATTGGCCAGGCATGAAAGAACAGGAATACTAGGAAGAGTTCTTGGTGATGATCGTGCGAACTAGGACACTTCCCAGTCAGAATGCCTGTAGGGTTAAGGCAGATGGCATGGGTCCAAGTTACCCACGAAGATTTCCGCTGCGAAATTATACTCAAGACTTGACATAATGGTCATAATTTATGTAAGACGATATGTATGGATGTAAGACTCTTGTTATACAGCTTATGTGTGTTCAGTGAGCATTGATCTCTAGGATCACTGTACACGTGCATTCGGTGATCACGACTTACGAGTCGGGGTCCCCACAAGATCGCAAAGGCAAATATATTAAAGAAGAGACCCGGGGGCCGTAGATTTCACTAGTGGCTTCTCTCGAGAAAAATAGAAAATGGTGGGTAAACAAATTATTGTTGGGCAATTGATAGAACTTCAAATAATCATGACGATATCCAGGCAATGATCATTATATAAGCATCATGTCCAAGATTACTAGACCAACTCCTGCCTGCATCTACTACTATTACTGCACACATCGACCAGTATCCAGCATGCATCTAGTGTATTATGTTCATGGAGAAACGGAGTAATGCAATAAGAACGATGACACGATGTAGACAAGATCTATTTATGTAGGAATAGACTCCATCGTTTTATCCTTAGTAGCAACGATACATACGTGTCGGTTCCCCTTCTATCACTGGGATCAAGCACCGTAAGATCGAACCCACTACAAAGCACCTCTTCCCATTGCAAGATAAATAGATTGAGTTGGCCAAACTAAACCCAAATATCGGAGAAGAAATACGAGGCTATAAGCAATCATGCATATAAGAGATCAAAGAAGACTCAAATAACTTTCATGGATAAAAAGATAGATCTGATCATAAACTCAAAGTTCATCCGATCCTAACAAACACACCGCAAAAAGACTTACATCATATGGATCTCCAAGAGACCATTGTATTGAGAATCAAAAGAGAGAGAGAGGAAGCCATCTAGCTACTAACTACGGACCCGTAGGTCTACAAAGAACTACTCACGCATCATCGGAGAGGCACCAATGGACATGATGCACCCCTCCATGATGGTGTCTAGATTGGATCTGGTGGTTCTGGACTCTGCGGTGGATGGAATTGATTTTCGTCGACCCCCTCGGGTTTCTAGAATATTGGGGTATTTATAGAGCAAAGAGTCTGTCGGCGTCCTGGGAACGGAGGTCCCCAGACTTGCCTGCCTGCGGCCCACGGCATGGCTCCACCAATGGCCCTGTACGGCCCACCTTCATCAGCGAACACTCAAGGCCCTCGCGAGGAGCCAAGCCTCGCGAGGCGGATGACGCAAGACCTCCTCGGGGGCGGCCTCACTAGGCTGGCTCGTGAGGGGTGGAGAGATCAAGGCAAGGGGCACCTCGCGAGATCCCTATGACGCAAGCCATGACGACCAAAGCCAGGAGGGCGCCAGCGCACGCAGTGTACTCGTTTCCTCTTTGGTGCTAAAGAGGAAAGCACAGGCGAGGAGTCCAAGGCATCAAGCAAAGGTTTCCATATCGGTGCAATGAGACCAAGACCAGCAGGACGGCAGGATGGAGGTCACCGTGGAGCCCAGGACAGCGTCACCACCAGTGCCTTTGGCAGGCGAAGACCACCTTTAGTCAGGATAACTTGTACTGGTTGTCTCCCTTCAAATTTGGCCATTGTTGGATCCCTTCCGCCTACATTTGGAAAGAGGACTAGGGCCTCTATAAATAGGACTAGCCACCACAGTAGGAGGCAACTGATCCGGGACCATATCCATTACCATCCACACACACACAAGCTCACCGAGCACAAGAACACCTCTCCTCAGGAGGCTGTTCTTCCCTTGTACTTGTTCATCCTCAGCCCAAGAGGCAATCCACCACACCACACTGGAGTAGGGTATTACACCACATCGGTGGCCCAAACCAGTATAAACTCTGTGTCCTTTGTTCTTAGGGTTCGATGCGCTGAGCCTTGGGATCGTGGGGAGTGGGTGAGCTAGGAAAGGGAGAGATCTTCGTGCGCACCCCAGTGTTCGAACCTCGAGGGTTTTGCCGGAACCCAAAATCCGACATTTGGCGCGCCAAGTAGGGGTGCGCTGAAGCTTTCCTTTCATCAATCCACGCTCCACCACCACCACACCTTGCCCCCATGGCCGGCGTTGCTCCTTCGGCTAAGATGACGGGCGCCCACGACGGCGCCAGGGGGCTCAGAGTCTTTGCCCCCACCTTGCGACGGGTAGAGTGGCCTCCCGAGTTCAAGCCGGAGATGCTGCCGCGCTACGACGGTGCGGCGGACCCGTCGGCATTCCTGCTGGCATATGAAGAGGCCGTCCTGAAGGCTGGGGGTGACGACAAGGTCATGGCCAACTGGCTTCCCATGACCCTCGCTGGTGCACCACACGCCTCGCTGCTCACCCTCCCAGGATCCTCGGTGGCATCTTGGGAGGAGCTGCGCGGCCTCCTCGTCGCGCGCTTCACGGCACAGGCGCCCCTCGCAGTCGCGGCCCTCCTCGGCGGCTCATAAGCACCGCCCTCGTACCGTCACACCAAGTAGCTCTTTCACTAGATCGGTCCTGCTTCCATGCAGCAAGGAGCTCCCCCGGGTTGGGCGGCGCCCAGGGCCGACCTCACCTTCGACTCGGGGGATCACCATGTCACCACCGTCGGCTCGGGCGTGCTTCCAATGCTTTGCACACCCACCATCTGCAATATAGCTGTCACCAAGACCCTCATCGACGGCGGTGCCGGCCTCAACGTGCTCTCCGTGGAGGCTTTTAGCCTTCTTCATGTACCGCTCGAACGGCTCCTCCCCAGCAAGCCCTTCTCTGGGGTCGATGGCGGCTCCGCCAGCCCCCTGGGGCAGATCCGCCTTCCTGTGACCTTCGGTACTCGCGACAACTACCGCACCGAGCTGATCGACTTCAACATCGCCCGAATTGGCCTCCCGTACAACACCATCCTCGGGTACTCGGCTCTGGCTCAGTTTATGGCGGCGACCCATCCGACCTACAACCTCATGAAGATGCCCGGGAGCAAGGACGTCCTCACTATAGTCGGAGACACCAAGGAGGCTCTGGCGGCGCTCAAGCATGCCCTCAAAACCGCCGCGGCGGCGCGACCGGCCGACGAGGCCACCCCTGGAGCTAAGGAGGCCACGCTAGCAAAGAAGAAACAGTTGTTCACTCAAGATCGGGCCGAAACTAAGCAGGTGCCAGTCGAGGAAGATGGGTCCTCAGGAGCCACCTTCATCATAGGCGCCAACCTCGACTCGGATCAAGAGGAGGCATTGGTGAGGTTCCTGCGCGCGAACAAGGATGTAGTCGCCTGGGAACCCAAACAACTAGTAGGGGTCCCGAGGGGGGTGATCAAGCATCACTTGAGGGTGTGCCCTGTGAAGCAGAAGGCGCGGCGACAGTCCACGGAGAAGTAGTCCTTCATCGTCCAGGAAACTCGCAAGCTGGAGGCAGCAGGTGTCATCCGCAAGGTTCGGTACCTTGAGTGGCTGGCGAACCCCGTCGTCGTACCGAAGAAAGGCGGGAAGGAGCGCATGTGTGTTGACTTCACCAACCTCAACAAGGCCTGTCCACAAGACCCATTCCCGCTTCCGTGCATCGACCAAATTGTCGACTCCACCGCTGAGTGCGACCTGGTGTGCTTCCTGGATGCGTTCTCAGGCTATCACCAGATCAAGATGGCAGTGGAGGATGTGGAGAAGACAGCCTTCCTGGCCCCGTGTGGGGTGTACTGCTACACTTGCATGCCGTTTGGATTGCGCAACGCGGGGGCGACCTTCCAGCGGCTGATGCACATCGCACTAGGCCAGCAGCTGGGAAGGAACGCAGAAGCCTACGTCGACGACATCGTGGGAAAATCTTGGGAGGCGAGGACTCTTATTCAAGACCTGGAGGAGACTTTCGCCAGCCTGCGTTAGGTGGACCCGCGGCTCAACCCAGAGAAGTGCGTGTTCGGTGTCCCTACCGGCAAGCTGCTGGGTTTCCTTGTGTCGCACCGAGGGATCGAGGCCAACCCGGAGAAAGTTAAAGCAATAGAAGACATGAGCCCGCCACAGAACCTGAAGGAAATACAGAAGCTCGCGGGCCGCGTGACCTCGTTGGGACCCTTCATCTCCAAGCTAGGGGAGCGCGCATTGCTGTTCTTCAAGCTGATGAAGAAGAAGGGTCCGTTCGAGTGGACTCCAGAGGCCGACCAGGCATTCCAAGACCTCACGAGATATTTAACCAGCCCGCCAGTGATGGTAGCACCTCGCCCCCTCGAGCCCCTAGTGCTTTACCTGGCCGCCGCGCCTTACTTGGCAAGTGCGGCGTTGGTAGCTGTCCGGGAAGAGCGCCAGGTCAAGGGCACGCGGCGTAACACCGCACTAACAAACAAGACATCACAGAGCCAAGATATCCCCACCAGAGCCACGGCAACGCCAGCAAATGACCAAGCCCTGCAAGATGGCGCTGTAGAGCCTGTGGAGGCCCTGATTGTTGACCAAGCTCATGAGGACCCCTCGCCTCAGGAGGCATCCCAACCTCTTGAGGCCTCGGGCTCCATCAACGCTCCCGCCCTCGTCGAGCACCCTGTGTACTTTGTCAGCACGGTACTACGAGATGCGAGGGCACGATACCCCATGCCCTAGAAGCTCTTGCTCGCGCTCTTGGTGGCCTCGTGTAAACTGCGTCACTACTTCCAAGGTCACCCGATCAAGATTGTCTCGGCCTACCCGCTGGAGAGGGTGCTCCGGAGCCCCAACTCTACAGGAAGAGTGGCTGAATGGAACATCAAGCTGCAAGCATTCCAGCTGGAGTTCAGCACAACTAGGGTCATCAAGGGAGCCGTGCTCGCTGACTTCGTGGCAGAATGGACTGACATCCCGGGACTGGAAGCAGGCGAGGACCGATCCCTCTCACTGGGAAGTGAAGCACCTGATGGATGGGTCATGTATTTCGATGGCGCGTTCGCATGCCAGGGCGCGGGGGCTGGAGCAGTGCTCATCTCGCCCACTCAGGACAAGCTCTACTACGCCGTGCAACTCTGCTTCCAGTAGGGCGAGAAGGTCTCCAACAACATCGCGGAGTACGAGGGCCTCATCGCTGGCCTTATGGCTGCGGTGGCCCTAGGGGGTGAAGCGCCTCACCATCAAGGGCGACTCACAGCTCCTTGTCAACTTCTCCAACAAGGTGTATCAGCCAAGGGACGAGCACATGGAGGCATACCTCGCGGAGGTACGTGATACGTCTCCGTCGTATCTATAATTTTCGATTGTTCCATGCCAATATTATACAACTTTCATATACTTTTGGCAACTTTTTATACTATTTTTGGGACTAACATATTTATCCAGTGCCCAGTGCCAGTTCCTGTCTGTTGCATGTTTTTTGTTTCACAGAAAACCCATATCAAACGGAGTCCAAACGGGATAAAAACTGACGGAGATTTGTTTGGAATATTTATGATTTTTAGGAAGAAGAATCAACGCGAGACGATGCCCGAGGGGGGCACGAGGCAGGGGGCGCGCCCCAGGGGGGTCAGGCGTGCCCTGGACCCTTGGGCCCCCCGTAAGGCGGTTGGAGCCCTTCTTTCGCCGCAAGAAAGCTAATTTCCAGATAGAGATCGTGTCCAAAATTCAGCCCAATCGGAGTTACCGATCTCCGGTTATAAAAGAAACGGTGAAAGGCCAGATCAGGGAACGCAGAAACAGAGAGAGACAGAGAGACAAATCCAATCTCGGAGGGGCTCTCGCCCCTCCCATGCCATGGAGACCAAGGACCAGAGGGGAAACCCTTCTCCCATCTAGGGAGAAGTTCAAGTAAGAGGAAGAAGAAGGGGGCCCCTCTCCCCCTCTCTCCCGGTGGCGCCGGAACGCCGCCGGGGCCATCATCATCACTGCAATCTACACCAACAACTTCACAGCCATCATCACCAACTCTACCCCCCTCTATGCAGAGGTGTAACCCCTCTTTTACCAGCTGTAATATCCACTTAAACATGGTGCTCAATGCTATATATTATTTCCCAATGATGTATGGCTATCCTTTGATATTTAAGTAGATCCGTTTTGGCCTATGGGTTAATTTATGATCGTGATTTGTTTGAGTTGCATGTTTTATTATTGGTGCTGTCCTATGGTGCTCTCCATGTCACGCAAGCGTGAGGGATTCCCGCTGTAGGGTGATGCAATACATTCATGATTCGCTTATAGTGGGTTGCCTGAGTGACTGAAACACAAACCCGAGTAAGGGGGTTGTTGCGTATGGGATAAAGAGGACTTGATGCTTTAATGCTATGGTTGGGTTTTACCTTAATGACCTTTAGTAGTTGTGGATGCTTGCTAGAGTTCCAATGCATATGATCCAAGAAGAGAAAGTATGTTAGCTTATGCCTCTCCCTCAAATAAAATTGCAATAATGATTACCGGTCTAGTTATCGATTGCCTAGGGACAAATAACTTTCTCGTGACAAAAAGCTCTTTACTAAAACTAATTTAGTTGTGTCTTTATCTAAACAGCCCCTACTTTTTATTTACATGCTCTTTATATTCTTGCAAACCTATCCAACAACACCTACAAAGTACTTATAGTTTCATACTTGTTCTAGGTAAAGCGAACGTTAAGCGTGCGTAGAGTTGTATCGGTGGTTGATAGAACTTGAGGGAATATTTGTTCTACCTTTAGCTCCTCGTTGGGTTCGACACTCTTACTTATCGAAAGAGGCTACAATTGATCCCCTATACTTGTGGGTTATCAAGACCTTTTTCTGGCGCCGTTGCGGGGGAGTCATAGCGTGGGGTGAATATTCTCGTGTGTGCTTGTTTGCTTTATCACTAAGTAATTTTTATTTGCTGTTCTAAGTTCTTTTCTATCTTTAGTTATGGGTAGGAAACGCAAAATACCAAAAAAATTAGTGGTACCTATTGAACCAATGGTTGAAGAACCACTCAAAATCTATCACACTCCTGAAGCTTTTTACTTGGATCATCTTCGATCTCTATGTGCTCATGCTGAAACCCCAACTAGCTTAGTTGAGGGAAAATCTTTATGTGAGCATGCTTGTTATGTGCGACACCGCTTATCTCAAAAAGGGAAACTTTTACTGGATCAAATTCATCGTTTGCAATGCTATGCTTGGAATTTGTAGCGACCCGACCTCAAACGGTCAAGTCTCTGTGCTTCCGTGTCATCCCTGGATCGGTAATGCTGACACACACATTACTCGAAGGATTTATAACAGAGTAGCAATCACACACTTATTACATCGAATGTCTCAAAAGAGAACTTATTACAATAAATATGGCATAAGGCCATCTAATACGATAACAGTGGAAGGCTTGGAAGATAAAGTGAGTCCATCAACTCCAACGGCATAGCTGAGCTGCACGGCAACGACCTAACGAACCTTACTCCTCGTCTGAAAAGTCTGCAACATAACACGTTGCAGCCCGAAAACGGGTCAGCACATTGAATATGCTGGCAATATAACACAGTAGAGCAAGAACAAAATAAATGCTACCACTACATGCATATTTGGCTGGTGGAAAGCTCTATGGTTATAGTTTTGCGAAAAGCCAATTTTTCCCTACAACAAAGGAATAGATTTTATTTAACTATCATGGTAGTTGAAACATCATTGAGAAGGTTCCTCCAACTCAATCCCAATTAAAAGTAATTATCAACCCAACAATATTAAATTAAAGTGATGAGATACTTAGGATAATCCAAGTACTAGATACTCAAGATGTCCATAACCGGGGACACGACTAACCATGATTAGATTGTACACTCTGCAGAGGTTTGCGCACTTTTCCCCACAAGACTTGATCTCCTCCGTTGGATTTCTCGCACTACATGGTGTTTGAGAAACGGATGACCGAGACACAGTCTTTTAGAAACATTAACTCTAACCCCGGGTAGACAGTACCAACCTACATCCCTCTACATCTGCTAGCCTACCACTGGAAGAGGTCATGCAACTTACTCAACTATGCTAGAGCCCATAATAGCTTGTGGCTGCACACGGAAGGTTCTAGCATGAAATATCTCAGTTCCCTTTGAGCCTAGGTGGCGGACTTTAGGATGATCACACGGGTACTCCGGGATGTCCTAGGACAACACTGGATTCTCCAGGTGCCCGACAAGCAATCCACCCAGATGTGTATTAAAGTTGCCACCTTAAGTTGAACCATTAATTAACAAACTCACATTTGTCATGGATTCACTCACCCAAACCACGTCTACGAGCATAGCATAGCAATATAAGCAATACGTAGAAGTAACTCCCAAGGGTTTTATAATAACAGGGCAATAGGTTCTACCTCATCAACTACTTCCCAATACCCACAAGTTAATCACATGCTATTCATGCAGTGTTTGAGGATTGGATCTAATGCATAAAAACTGGGTATGAAAAGAGTATGATCAATGTGTTACTTGCCTTGCTGACGATCCGCAAAACCAAGGGACTCGTAGTAGCACGCTTCGCACTCCGGGAATTCTATCACAAACAAACAATAGCATACATAAGCAATCCATCACAGATGCACGGGAAAAACTCAAATAAGAAGAATTGACCAGAAAGTTCAACTTAAGAACTACGGTTTGCAAAAAGAATCAAATCAAACGGAGCAACGAAACTCAATCTGCGAAAGAAACAAGATCCATTTACTAATCTGGACTAAAGTCAAATTTACTAGTACCAAAATCTTGTTCAAGTTGGTTAAACGGAAAGAGGGCTTCGAGACGAAGATCTAGGCACTTGAATCGCCTGATTCCGATAAACGAGCGAAAACATACGCTAAAATGAAAATTGAATCAGAAATCGCGATCGAAAATAATCGCAAAAAACCCGAGAAAAAGAAAAACTGACGAACAGGCTAACGAACGAACGTTCGTTGTCTGTGACTAACGGGCGAAAACCGTTCGTTAAAACGAACGTACGAACGAACGTCCGCAAAATGAACTAAACCGAGAAAACCGGCGAACCGATCTAAAAAACAAACTAGGGTTTTTTTTAAAACCGATGGTTTTTACCTAAACCGAAAAAACGAGCGGCTCCGAATCGGATCGGATCGGCGGCGGCGGCTCCGGCGGCGCGAGGTGGGGCTGCGGGGTGGCGGTGATGGCGGGGTGGTGCGGCGCGGCGGCGGCGGCGCAAGGCGAGGTGAGGCGGCGGCGGCTGTTGCTGCTTGCGG